>NW_006787630.1:1050558-1062274 GCF_000442215.2 Lipotes vexillifer | reverse complement strand
GGGGGTTGTTTGTTGATTTATTTGTTTATGGCTGCGTTGGGTCTTTGTTGTTGCTGCGCGTGGGCTTTCTCCAGTTGTGGCGAGCGGGGGCCACTCTTCGTTGCGGCACGCTGGCTTAGTTGCTCCACGGCATGTGGGATCCTCCCGGACCAGGACTCAAACCCGCGTCCCCTGCATTGGCAGGCGGACTCCCAACCACTGCGCCACCAGGGAGGTCCGAGATGCCATCTTTGAAGTAGGTGTGTCAGCAATCTAAGTCAGGCGCCTGCATTATGAAAAAGAAAACAAAAAATCAACTGTCAGGGCTTACACTACACCACTAAAGCTAGAAATTAATAGCCAAAGACTAAGTAACTCTCAGCCACTGGAAACATACTAAGCCTTCTCCAGAATGGATACCTCTGCATGGGGGGAAGAGCCCAGATTTTTTTTTTTTTTTAACGATGTTTTGGGGGTTTTCATAATTTATTTTATTTATTTATTTATTTTCGGCTGCGTTGGGTCTTCGTTGCTGCACGCGGGCTTTCTCTAGTTGCGGCGAGCGGGGGCTACTCTTCGTTGTGGTACGTGGGCTTCTCATTGCGGTGTCTTCCTTGTTGCGGAGCACGGGCTCTAGGCGCGCGGGCTTCAGTAGTTGTGGCTCACGGGCTCTAGAACGCAGGCTCAGTAGTTGTGGCACACGGGCGCAGTTGCGCCGCAGCATGTGGGATATTCCCGGACCAGGGATGGAACCCGTGTCCCCTTCATTGGCAGGCGGATTCTTTTTTTTTTTTAATAAATTTATTTATTAATTTGTTTTTATTTTTGGCTGTATTGGGTCTTTGTTGCTGCTCATGGGCTTTCTGTAGTTGAGGCAAGCAGGGGCTACTCTCCGTTGCAGTACGTGGGCTTCTCATTGTCTTGGCTTCTCTTGTTGCAGAGAACAGGCCCTAGAGCGCAGGCTCAGTTGCTCTGCGGCATGTGGGATCTTCCCGGTCCAGGGCTCGAACCCGTGTCCCCTGTATTGGCAGGCGGATTCTTAACCACTGCGCCACCAGGGAAGCCCAAGAGCTCACATTTTAGGGGGAGAGTCCTGACTGTAGGGTCAGACAAACCTAACAAGAAATGTAAGCTGTGTAAACATCAGCTTCCATGAGTAAAGTGGAGATTGCATATATGTGTCTTTAAGAGAAGCTGTTAGTTATATAGTAACGGAGTAGCTGTATTAGTCAGCTAGTGCTGTAAAACAAAGCACCACAAACAAAACTTGAGACAACACACATTTGCAGTCCACAGTTCCCATGGGCCAGGAGTCCAGGCCCTGCCCTGCCCTTCTTGGGCTACAGTTATGGTGTCAGCAAGGCTGGGGTCTCACCCAGAGACCCAACTGGGGACCAATCCTATTCGAAGCTCTCGTGGTTGTTGGCAGAGTTCACCTCCCTGCAGTTGCAGGACAGAGGGTCCTAGGTTCTCGCGGGCTGTCAACCAGAGGCCTCCCTCAGCCCCCTGCCACGTGGGTCACCCCAACATGGCCACGTGCTTCATCAGAGCCGGCAAGAGGAGTGGGCCAGACGGGCAGTAGGACCTGATGTGACCACTGCCTCACTCATTGGTGCCGTCCACACTCAGGGGAGGGCATGGCGCCAGGGTGTGACCACCAGGAGGCGGGGTTGCAGTGGCCACGTGAGAGCCTCCAGCTTTTTCTCATTAAGTGGACGTGAACCCCACCATTGAACTACTGGGGTCACTCCATCACGTGACAGGAACACAGATCAGTGGCTCTTTGATGGCACGAAGGCAGTTGCAGTTGTTCACCTCTAGAGACATTTCTGACGCCTCCTCCTCCTCCTCCCGCATGGGGAGTCTCTCTGGACCAGGGTCTGTCCCCTTCGGTGCTGCTGGTGTTGGGGCTGGTTATTCTCGGGGGTAGGGGGGCGTCCTAGGCACTGGAGGGTGTGGAGGAGCCTCCCTGGCCCCACCCACTGGATGCCAGGAGCCCCCCAGTGTGACAGCCACAGCCACCCCCAGACATGACCCAGTGTCCCCTGGGGGCAGGACCCCGCAGGTGCAAAGGCTCCAGGGCACACTCCTGGCACGGGAGGTTGGTGCTTTCCCCGACCCCCACAGGGCAGAGAGTCTGGGGGTCCTGCGGACCTCACACCCTCACCAGCACCGCCTCTGAGCTATGTCCTCTCTTGCGAACACTGAAATGTCTTGCGAGTGACAGCAGGTGTTTTCTCAAATGCCTGTTTCCCGTCGTGGATGTTTTCCGAAAGTGCGGTCTTCAGCGCCCAGCTCCTGACCTGTGGCGGACGCACGCTGGCTTCCTTCTCTTTGTCCACTCAGACCCTTTCCTTCCTTCCATCACGGCCAGGAAACGTGGAGTGTGCGGATGTTTGCTCTGCGTCCAACCTCAGCTAACAGGCCGGCAGGGTCCTCTCGATGCCCACCTGGCGCTGTCACTGCACAGTTGCCAGCCGCCACTGGGCTGTGCAGGGTCTCTGTTGTTGATAAGCATCTTTGTGAGCCGTCACTGACGTGCTCTGCAGTCCATCTGTTTACAGTGGACAATTCAGGGCTTACAGTCCATTCACAGGTCGTCCAGCCGTCACCCCTATGCAGTTCCAGAACATCCTCACCACTGTAAAAGAAGCCCATTAACTCCAGCCCCCCAGTTCCCCGCTTTCTGTCTCTGTAGATTTGCCTGTTCTGGACGTTTCATATACCAGCAGCTGCCCTCCAGCCGCCACGCTGAGGGCCTCGCATCCCTGGACAAGAATTCTGCCCCAGGAAGGCCAGCTGGGAAATGGGTGAGGCGGGAGGCCAGTCCCCACACCCTCCAGGCCATCAGGGTCCCCTTCACTGCCCGCCCCGGGGACCCATCTGAGCATCTAGCCGACGTGGAGGGTCGACCTGCATTTCCCACTGGGGACACTTGACCCCTTCAGCACTTTCCTGGAGAGTGGAGATGGACTCAGGTGGTCCCTGCTAAGCCCTGCAGCCCAGGAACCCCAGCCAAGTTGCTGGAAACTTCTCCCTCTGGCCAGGCACTGGGCTCTGGTCCTGACCTCTGGTCCCCCAAGGTCCCTGGTTGGTCATGGCGCAGGGAGACAGCCTTGAGACGCCTGGCATGTGCTGGCCCTGCTGTCCTTCCACTGCCATCTGGCCCGTTTCCTGCTTTCTGTGAGCCCATCTCCCTGCCTGTTTCTCCAGCTCAGCTCGGGGGCCACCATGAGTTCCTCCAGGAACTCTGTCAAGTGAACGTACTCGTCCGTCAGTCCAGGCCCCCAAAACCACCCGAGAGCCACGCCAGTCTGTCACGGCAGTACGCTCAGCCTTTAGGGTTAGCCCGGGGCATGTTGAGGGCATGTTGGCTTCTCGTGGCTGCTAGGATGAATCACCAAAACTCAGTGGCTTAAAACCACACGTGGTTGGGACTTCCCTGGCAGTCCCATGGTTAAGACTCCGCGCTTCCACTGCAGGGGACGCAGGCTCGATCCCTGGTCCGGGAACTAAATTCCTGGAAGCTTCTGGGCACAGCCAAGAAAAAAAAAAAAACACCACACACCTTTATCATGTCACAGTCCTGGAGGTCAAAATCCAGGTGTGGGCAGGGCTGGACCTTCCGGAGGCTCCAGGTAAGCATCGGTTCCAGCCTTTTCCAGCTTCTAGAGGCGCTGCCTCCCTGGCTCGTGGCCCCTTCTTTCATCCTCACAGCATGCTGGCCCCCTGGATACAGACAGCCCACCCCAGTGGTACCTCCGTAAACCCCAAAGAATCCTGGACACGGGGGTGAGCTTCCCCCTGGCTAGGGGTGCCAGGAGAGTGTGGAGAACATGGACAGCTGACCAGGAGGGCCTCGGGGGGCTGGGTGCCTATGGCCTCCCCTCCGCAGACCAAAGCCAGCCTTCTGAGGACATAGCATGCCTGGAAGCAGTAAAGGCTGCTTTCAGAACAGCTGGAGGCCGTGGCACTTCTGGGACATGTCCAGCTTCACGCCTTGGAGGGCCGTGCTGCACCTGCTGGTCATCTTTAATGGGTCAATGGGCAGGAGCGAGAAAAATGTTTAGAAATTACTTAACACGAGTGGTGTGCTTCCTTTATTATTTTACTTTATTTTGAACAAGTTTTAGACTTACAGAAAAGTTGCGAAAATCGTACTTCGAGGTCCTGGATGCCCTCCACCCAGTTTCCCCTAAAGCTAACATCTTACGTCACCAGGGAACAAGGATCAAAGCAGGACACCCCAGGTTAGCAGTGTCCAGGGTGCTGGGGTCGGGGGTGATGGAGGGACAGGAAAGAGGTCCACCAGGGGGGAGCTGAGTCCACATCCGAAAGCCTGACATGGACCAGGGACCCTGCCCAGCTAAATGTCCCCCTCCTCCCCAGATCTCTGGGCCCAGTCACCCCTCCAGATTCCAGCCCTGTTCTTTGAGGCCAGCCTTGGCAGAAACCCAGGCCGCAGGCATCTCCAGGCACCATAGGCCACCCCTGGGGGGACTCCAGTCTTGGGACACAGAGGGTGCAGGTGAATGGTTTTTTGGAGGGGTCACTTCTGCTGATCTCTGCACCCTGGATCAGCCAATGTCACTTCTTACTCCTGATTTGTCTTTCATTGACATGGGCCACCTGACAGCAGAGAGTAGGGTCCATCCAGAGTGCAGGGACATCGTAGCTGTGGCCATTGCCCCCCAGACTCCACAGGAAACAGACCCTCACTACCAACCCCCTTTGCTTTCCCCTGTCGGAACTGAGGGCGGGTGGGTATAGTGCCGGGGCATTGAGACCTGAGGACAGGGGAACCAACCTCCCAGACCTACAGGTGGAGAAGGGGTCCTTGTAAGGGATGTTTCCTAGCCCTTGAGGAGGAGGGGTTGGCGCAGGGGCCCAGGCCTGAGGACAAACCTGGCCCCCAAGCTGCAGTATGGTCTTCTTGGGGACGGGATCGCCCTAAAGCCCTGCGGCCAGGGATATCCTGCGGGCGGCGGGGCGGGGTGGGGGGGGGATGGCGCTGCATGGGGTCCAGGTGCAAACTGGCACTGCAAAAATGCAGGGGGCCCCTTGGGGGAGCTGCGGGCTCTGGATGCACAGTCCCCGTGCCCTTGCTATGCGCACCTGGGGAAACTGAGGCTCAGAGAGACCCGCGGACCCCTAACCCCGCGCCGTGTTCTTCTCTCAGAACCCGTAGGCAAGCCCAACGCGGTGAAATGAGCGCGATCCCTTTAAAGGGGCGTGGCCCTCCTAGCGCGACCTCGACAACAACAGCCCCATTGGCCGGTGGGCAGACCGAGGCCACGCCCTTCGCGTTCAGTCCCTAGAATTCTATTGGCCCAGTGCCAGGGCCCGGCCTCCCGCTCCAGGGGAGCCCGGGCCCAGGGCCGGGTTCGGTGACGCAAACGCGTTGCCCGGCAACCGGTCCCGTAGCGGGCAGAGGGGCCCCGCGCCAGAGCCAGAGCGCAGGCGCTGCCGCCCGGGTCCCCAGGGCACCCAGTCCTGCAGTCCGTGGCGCCTCCCACCGCCGCCGCAGGCCGACGGTCACCCCAGGGCAGCCGGCGATGGGCCCCCCGGGAGTCCCCGCTACTGGAATGAGGAGGAGGCGCCCCGGGGAGGGCATGCCTGGCGGGGGTCACGGCGTGGGAACGGGCTGGGCGCCGCTGGCGTCTCGCTGCAGAGGGCGGGGAGGGTTCAAAGGCGCCGGGTCACACGCCAGGCAGCAGATCGGCTCGAGCATTTAGCAGCACAAGCAAATCCGACCCCGGGGGAGGACATTCCTGGAGCCTGGTCCCTGCGCCAGCTCCGTGGTCAGGCAGAACCCCCCTCCTCCGGCCATAGCGGCCTCTGGGGCCTTTGGCAGGTCAGCAGACACCGGGCCCAGGAGTCCAGGCTGCGAGGCCCACTGAGCACATCGCCCCTGTCCCCAGCCCCATCGGGGGCCCTGGCCGGGAAGCCGGAGTCGGTTGGCTTCCTCCGGACCTGGCTGGACTTGCCTCATTTCGCTCATCTGCTAAATGGGAACTCTGGGATGCCGCGGGTGTTGGTGTCTGTATGAACCTCCTAGGGCCGCTGTAACAAGTTGCCACAGATTTAGGGGCTCAAAATGACAGAAATTTAATCTCTGACAGTCCTGGAGGTCAGGAGTCCGACTCGGGTCTCACGGGGCTGAATCCAGGTGTGGGCAGGGCTGGTCCTTCCGGAGGCTCCAGGGGAGCAGCGGTTCCCGCCTTTTCCAGCTTTTAGAGGCGCCGCATCCCTGGCTCAAGGCCCCTCCTGCATCCGCACAGCCAGCAGCACGCCTCTCCCGTCTCTCTCTGCCTCTGACCCTCCTGCCTCCCTCGTATAAGGACCTTGTGATGACACTGCCCGACCCCTAATCCAGGATCACCCCCATCTCACGGCCCTTAATCTCATCTGCAAAGTCCCTTCTGCCACATTAAGGTTTCATATCCACAGGTTCCGGGGAAAGCCCCCACCCTCCTCAAAATTAAGGGCTCTTGTACGTGACGCCCAGATCACTGTTGGGGAGAGGTCAGCTGGGAGTGGGAGACCTGGCTCCCCTGAGACCCACCTGGGTGTCCACTGCCTTGGACATGGAGGGAAAGCGGGATGACAAGCCAAGCGCCCCGTCCCCAGTCGCAGAGTGGCAGCCTTTGGCCGTCAGTTGGGCCAGCACTGCTCAGCCCCTGACCCCACCCCCACCCCTCCCTTGGGGACTTTCAGTGACTGACCCCTGAGAGGCTACACAGCCGCCACCATCACAGCAGAGCGGGCCGCACGGCTGCAAACACCCACAGCCAGGCAGGTGGGCCAGCTCTGAGCTCCTGGCCACACCCACCCCTGCTTTCCCTTCTCCCTGCCCTCTCCCCACCCCCACAGAGGACAGCGGCCTGGCTCCGTCCCCAGGACTGCTGAGCCACTGGAATGGAGCGGGCTGTGAGTCAGCCAGTAGGAAGGGACACTTACAGCCACTTGCATCAGATGTTCCTGCTGCTGGGCCCCACGGCCGGAGGCCCCAGCCCAGCAAGGACCCAGTGATGACCCTGCCCATGACCCTCACTTATCTGGGGACCTGATAAGACCGGGAGCTGGTGGTTCCTATTTCTGGGGGTCCAGACAGGTGGGAACATGCAGAGGGGGCACAGGCCAGGCTGGGGTCCAGCCCAGGATTCCAACTCTACCTTCCCCTTATGCTCACAGTCACCCAAGCACCGAGTGCCGACCCGACCCTGATTCTGACACCCTGATCCCAGCTCAGAAGCTGCGTTGGGATCTGGCTCCTTCCATAACCTCTCAGTGCTTTAGGGCCAGCCCTGTGCCCGCTCTGAGCCTAAGGTGCCTGAGCAGAGGAGGGAGGGCCCCAACCCTCCCCGACAAAGGCATGGGCTCATGAGGATACTGCAGAGGTCCCAGCACTGGCCCCAAGCACGGGCTTTACCTCCACTCCCACCTGTGCACAGTCTGCCCTACACAGACACAGGCTCAGTGCCTCTCTAAATGTGCACAGACACACATACACACACCCCGATCTGCTCACACTCATACACAGTCACACCAAACAGGTGCCTCTTTAATGTTGGGAGACAGGGACTTCCCTGGTGGCGCAGTGGTTAAGAATCCACCTGCCAATTCAGGGGACACAGGTTTGAGCCCTGGTCTGGGAGGATCACACATGCCACCGAGAGACTAAGCCCATGCGCCTGCAGCCTGCGCTCTAGAGCCTGCGAGCCACAACTACTGAAGCCCGTGCGCCTGGAGCCCATGCTGCACAAGAGAAGCCACTGCAATGAGAAGTCTGTGCACCGCAAAGAAGAGTAGCCCCCACTCCCCGCAACTAGAGAAAGCCCACGAGTGGCAACAAAGACCCAAAACAGCCAAAAATAAAAATAAATAAATAAATAATGGTGGGAGACAAAGGTGTCTCCGTTACCCCTTGGTAAGTTTGCCAGATAAACTAGAGGACACCCATTTCAATCTGAATTTCAGATAAACAAAGAATAATTGTTTTGGATATACTTACGCATGGAATATACTTATGCCTGGGAATTATACTGGAAAGCTATTCATTATCTGAAATTCAACTTTTATTTTATAATCTTTTTTTATTTTATTTATTTATTTTTGGCTGCTTTGGGTCTTCGTTGCTGCGTGCAGCCTTTCTCTAGTTGCGGTGAGCAGGGGTTACTCTTTGTTGCGGTGCGTGGGCTTCTCAATGCGGTGGCTTCTCTTGCACAGCACGGGCTCTAGGCATGCAGGCTTCAGTAGTTGTGGCTCGCGGGCTCTAGAGCACAGGCTCAGTAGTTGTGGCGCATGGGCTTAGTTGCTCCGCGGCATGTGGGATCTTCCCGGGCCAGGGCTCGAACCCGTTTCCCCTGCATTGACAGGCGGATTCTTAAGCACCGCGCCACCAGGGAAGCCTTGAAATTCAGCTTTAACTTGGCGTCCTATATTTTTATTTGCTAAATCTGGGGGCTCCACCTGCTGGGTTTGGAGGCCCTGAGCTGTCCTGGGGTCCCTTGGATGCTGTCCAGGAGGTGAACTCTACACGAGTGAGGCCCCAGGATGCCAGGGCTCTGGCTGCCCAGCCAGACCCAGGGGAAGGTGGTCAGAATGGACCCCACCCAGCCAGCCAGCCTGCTTTCTGGCTCATAGGAGGTAAGGGGAAGCAGAGGCCCTAGGGCTCAGCATCATGTCCTGCCTGGTGTCTCCTCTGGGGTTTGGGGGAGACCATATACAATATGGGAAGAGAGTCACCTTGCAGAAGGGAGGGCCTTCTCAGAGAGCTGATTCTCGGCCCCTTTGGCCTAAGGCTGGCCAAGCCCCCTCCATGACTGGGGTGGAAGATGGGGGCCTGCACCCCTGTCCTCCTGGTCCCCTAGGGTATCACAAGGGAAGCTGGGGGAGGGGAGGGGAAGGCCCTGGAGCCAGGGAATTGCTCCAACTGCTGCAGAAGCCTTGTCCTTCTTTATCAGGCCAGCGCCTCCCAACGCCAGGTCCCCCAGAGCAATCCTGAGCCCCCTTCTGCAGCTGGCCGTCTCCCATGCTATCCTTTGGGTGGCGGGAGTATCCTTGCCCTGGATTCTGCCTGTCCTGCCCACTGCTCTGTGTCGTCCTTCACCCTGCTGGACCTGCCCCTCACTGTGTCACTGCCCCAACCCCGAATGCACTCCGAAGGGATGGAAGAAACTGGCTGGCAAGAGGAGGAGTTGCCAGGGCCCAGGTTTTCTGGCTCAATCGCCCAGTGTCAGGCGAGACTCCTGGGGCCCAAGGTAAGGGGGCAGGGTGGCCAGGCCCCCAGCTACCTCCCAGCCCCTGGGCACCCAGCACCTCTGGGAGCTCGGCCTGTACATGAGGTCAAGGAAGATGACAGAATTGGCTGGGTCTGGCAGCCGGCCTGTGGCAGGACAGGGCTGAGGCCCCAGAGCCAGCAGGCCAGGCACAGAGGTCCCTCCGCTCCCCCATTCCCACTAGCAGTACCCTACCCCCACCTAGTGCAGGCCGGGCTGGGGCTGGGCCTGGGCCTGGCTGCCTCGCCCTGGCTACCACAGCCCAGGCACCCACAGGGGCCCGCACCAAGGCCAATCCCACTTCTCAGCCCTGGGGGCTTAGGTGCCTCCTGAGGGCTTGGGTGAGTCTCCAACCTGTCCTGTTCCGGGGGGGACGTGTGGCGACTGTATGCATATGCCTGTATGCACCCACGGATACACGCACACATGCAAGCACTCGTGTTTCCAACACAGAAGCCCATGTGTGTGCACACACACGTATGGCCCCTACCCTGGTTGAAGAGCCCGGGTGTGCACCAGGACCCCTCCCAGCACTCACACAAGTGCTCCCTTGGTGGCCACCCTCCTCACACACGGGGTGGGGGCATGGCAGGACTCAGTGCATCCAGTGGGCAGAAGCAGTGGCTCTTACCTAGGGGGTGATCCTCCCCCCAGGAGATGCTGGGCGGTGTCTGGAGGCATTTGTGGTCGTCATGACTGGGGGGGCTCCTGGCATTGAGTGGGTGGGCATGCCACTCAACAGCCCACAGTGCCCAGGACGGCCGCGCACAGAGAATGATCCAGGCCCCAGATGTCAGCAGGGCTGGGTGGAAGGACCCCAAAGGCCCGGGGGTCATCTTCCCATCTCTGAGCTTCCTGTTTCCCAACCTGTGGTACTGGGCCCAGCAAGGGACCATCTGTCCAGGCTGCGTGAGGGTAAGGCAGTTCCTCTGAGCAGCGCCCAGGGCTGGATGGTGCTTCTGGCTTTGGGAAAAAAAAATCTACCCCCACCAGCCGGACTCCCAAATCAGGCTGCCCAGGAAGTGAGCTCGGCTGGACCGAGGAAGGTGGCCTTGAAGCAAGACCTCAGTTCATTTCTATTCCCTGAGTTCAGTGTGACTGGCAACCCCCATGGATACACACATGAGGATGGACACAGCTAAACACCCGCACCAGGAGATAGATGTATCACAGCCACACCCCAGAAATTGGGTCCCCTTCCTGTCTGATCTGAACTGTGTGCCTCAGAAAGATATGTCCACGTCCCAACGCCCAGAACCTGTGAATGTGACATTTGGAAACAGGGTCTTTGCAGGTGTGATCAAATTAAGATGAGGTTGTACTAGATTAGGGTGGCCTTTGTTTTTTTTGGTTGCATCAGGTGGGATCTTAGTTCCCTGACCAGGGATCGAACCTGCGCCCCCTGCACTTGAAGCACGGAGTCTTAACCACTGGACCTCCAGGGAAGTCCCTAGGGTGGCCTTAATGCAATGACTGGTATCCTTAGGAGAGAGGAGAGACACAGACAGAGAAGATGGCCCCGTGACAATGAGGCAGAGTTGAGGTGATGAGGCCATGAGCCAAGGAGCACCAGGGATTGCCAGCAACCACCAGAAGCTGGAACAAGTAGGAAGGATCCTCCCCTATAGCTTTCAGAGAGGGTGTGGCTTTGCTGATGACACCTTGATTTCAGACTTCTGGGCTCCAGAAGCAGCCTCAGGAAGCTCATACCTTACCCAACCCCTATATGCGTGCACACAGACATGCACACACACACTCACACACACTTAAATACATCCTTTCTCTTCAGCACTATTCAGTGAGCACTTCCTGTGTGTGTGCCAGGCCCTGTGCTGGGTGCTGGACCAGCAGTGCGGGGATCTGGGCTTTCTCAGAGCTGGCCTTCTGGCGAGGGGCATCTGTACACACCCATGCCATCCAGAAGCACATGAAGACCTGCAGGTGACGGTGTACACACAGACAGGGACAGCCAGGTAAGGAGAGGGGTGGGGATGATGAGGAAGGAGCCTGAGGCTTCCCCTGGGCAGGCAAGTCCAGCAGCCCCACCCCAGCACCTGGAGCCAACGTGTGTCTACAGACACACACACACGCACACGCACGGGGCAGGGGAGGGCTGGGGGCTGGCCGGGGAGCTCCCTGCAGGTCCCTCCAAACACCCCAGAGCTGGCTGAGGTCAGGCCTTACAGCTCCTGTGGCCTGAGCTGTGGCCTTAGGGGGCAGCACAGAAATAGAGGTAGCCTAACAGGCAAGGGGACGGTCCAGCTCAGGCCTCGCTGGGGGACAGTTGGGGGTGGGTGGTGGGAAGCCTCTGAAAGGACAGGCTGGGGCCTGGAGGAGAGGGAGGACAGTTCACTCCGCAGGCCTGTAACACTAAGAGTCCAGACACGGGGCTTCCCCGGTGGCGCAGCGGTTGAGAGTCCGCCTGCCGATGCAGGGGACGCGGGTTCGTGCCCCGG
>NW_006787630.1:1049291-1049909 GCF_000442215.2 Lipotes vexillifer | reverse complement strand
AAAAAAAAAAAAAAGAGTCCAGACACGGGTCTGAGGACCACGCACCACTGGGCTGCGGGGACAGAGAGCTGACTGATTCTCTCAGAGCCTGGGTCAGGGGCCCCAGCCAAAATGGGGCTGTGTTTTGCCTCCTGTCCTGGTCGCCCCAACCCGTTGGGCTTTCTCTCCATCAGGCAGGGGAAACACTCCTTTGCAGGACTGAAGGACGGTCCTTCACAGGTCTGTCCCCACCCCCTAATGTGGTCCCCTTTCCCAGCCAACAATCGCGTTAACTCTTGGGAAGCAACCTGGGGAGGCAGCTGGGCCTATAAGCCTGTTGGGGTGCGCCTGCACGACAGCTGGGGCCAGGATCGGGAAGCCCAAAAAGAGAGCCATGGCAGATCCTAGAACAGAGATGCAAGAGGGAGCCATGGCAGGTTCTAGAGCAGGGGTGTCGCCCAAAGGAGTCAGTGTATTCTAGGCCCCGGCCAACAGACTGCGGTTGTTGCCAGAGGGCAGGGCCGGGCTTCGGCTCAGTGTCAGGGTCCTTTGGGCCTCCCGGAGCCTCCGGCAACCCTGCCCGCGCCCGCCAGGATTCTTCCCGGGTCCCGGCCCCCGAACCCCGCGCACCACACGGCG
>NW_006787630.1:1043177-1049240 GCF_000442215.2 Lipotes vexillifer | reverse complement strand
GGGGGGGGGGGGGGAGGGGGGCGGGGCGGGGCGGGGCGAGCCTGGCCTATAAAGGTGGCGGCGACGCGACCCGCCCGGCTCCTCTCGGCGGTGGCGGCCTTGGCGGAGGAGTCCGCGGTGGCGGCGGCGGCGGCGGCGGCGGCGGCGGCGGCGCTGTTCCCCGCGCGGTCCGCGCAGCGGGCTCCGGGCTGCGCGTCTCGGGCGGCGGCACTGCGGCCCCGGCCCGAGCCCGACCCCGGTGAGTGTGGCCCTGCGACCCCGGCCCGACCCCGACCCGGACGCGGGGAGCGGGCCCCACGGAGCCTCGCCGCCCTGGCCCGGGCTCCCGGCGCGCCGGCCGCGGCCACTCAACGCCCTCCTTTGTCTGCTCCCGCCCACAGGGTCCCCTCACCGGCCGCCCCCCAGCCCACGGGCCGCCCCCCGGGCCCCGCGTCCCCTCCCCCGCTGGCGGGGCCCGGACAGAAGATGGTGCAGAAGAAAACAGCCGAACTTCAGGGCTTCCACCGTTCCTTCAAGGTGAGGGCCGGGTCGTCTTGGGGCCGCCCCGGGCTGGACCACCCGAGTGGCCGGTGGCGGGACGCGGAGCCCGCCCCCCAGGATACCCACCGGGGCTCGTGCCAGCTCCCCACCCTTCGCCTGGAGCTGCCCCAGCCTGGTGTGCATTGTCGTGGGGGCGGGGGGGCGGTGTCAGCAGGCCACAGTCCAATCTCAAGCACCCTGGTACCTGTCGGGTCTTTCTTCTAGAAGCCCCAAACAGGGCTGGGGACTCCTACATATGTATCCCCTGCCGACCCGAGCCAGGCATGTGCTGGTATGGTGAGCAGGGGGGAGTTCAGTAGGCCACAGTCAGTCCTTAGCGCCCTGGGGCCTCTGGGGTCTTTCCTCCAGGAACCCCGGGCAGGACTGAGGGGCATCCTGCCCGTGGGGGCCCCTGGCTGTGTGTCCCCTGCAGAGCCCAGCCCAGTGTGCACTGCTGGGGACTGTCAGCAGGCCACAGTCCGGTCCCCAGCGTCATGGGGCCTGCGGGGATCTGCGGGGCCCTTCCTTCTGGAACCCCAGGCAGGGCTGCAGGCCTCCCCTACACCCTCCTGGGTGGTCTGCAGAATGGGGCAGTGGACTGGATGCCCTCCCAGCCCAGCACCTCCCAGACACCCCAGGCCCAAGGCTATTTCCTGTCGGAGCAGGAAGTTTCTGCGGCGGGCCCCATGGCTGTGTTTCTTTTCAAAATAAAGTACTATACATGGATCAAGTGCTGGTTTAGGAGACCTGGATTTAGTCCAATTGTTGTGTTCATTATGTTATCTTGGGAGAGTCATATGTTCCTACGTTCAACGTCCAATTCAAAAATTGACATAGCACAGGGAGATCAGCTCGGTGCTTTGTGACCACCTGGAGGGGTGGGATAGGGGGGGGGGGGGGGGGGGGGGGGCAGGCAGGTGCTAGGGAGGGACCCCACAGGGCCTGGCCCAGGGGACACAGTGATGTCAGCGGCCACCCCACCCCACTGGCCGCGTTATGTAATGGCTTCCCTGGGCCTTCTTGGGCAAGAACCTGTTGCCCTCTAGAGAAGGCAAGACCTGGGTGTATGTGCATGTGTGAGTGTGTGAGTACGCGTGCGCCTACAGGCGAACTGCACACCAGGGTGGGAGGAGCGAGCTGAGACTGTTTGGGTTAAAATTCCCAGGCCTGTCCAGCCAGCGTCCTGGGCCAGCGCCCCACCCCTGCCCACACGCCTGTCATCCTGGCTTCTCCCCCCAGGGCAGCCACAGCCTTGGCACGTCCAAGTGTTCAGGGCAGGGCGGGAGCAGGGTGGACTTGAGACGTCACTGGTGGTGGTCTGTCCCCTCTGGGGGCTGGGTGGGAGCCGAGATGGGGTCAGCGCGTGGGGCCGGCACAGTGGCCAAAGCAAAGTCGAACTTTCTGGATGGTTCCAGCCACCTCCTGCCAAGGCCTGCTGACTGGAGGCCCACAGCCAGCCCTGGGCCTGGCCTGGCAACACTGCCTGGTACTATGGGTTGGCCTCTGCAGGCCGTGCGAGAGCCCACCGCTGAGGTGGGAATGTGGGAGTCCTGAGGGAGTTGGAGGGACACTGGGCTGGGAGAGCTGGCTCTGAGGTGGCTCTCCTGGTGGCCAGAGGCCGGCCTCACTACGTGTCTCCTCCCGCTGCACCCCAAGCTTCCTCGGGCCGCAGCCACCTCCCTCCCCTCAGCCTGGCAGCAGCGTCTGCCAGGTGTCTCTGATGTATTTTTCCCCATTTCCACATGGGAGAGTGGAGCCTTGGACAGCGTGGGCATTTGTCTTAGCACCCCCCGCACGTGGTGACAGGGACACAGGAGCTGGCATGGCTAGTGTCCCTTCACCTTGGTGGCTTGGCCGCCCCTTCTCTCTAGGGTCCAGCTCTTTGCATTGGAGGCTGGCACAGGGGTGTGGGGTCGGTGACAGGCCCCCTGAGGTCCTCATGCCCTTACGTGGTCCTTTCGAGTGACCCCTGGGTGCTGGTCAGGCCCGGAACTGAGGTCACTAGGCTGAGGTGAAGTAGCTGGCGAGGGCCACCGCTGGCCCCGAGCCTCACGTCCACCCTCCCTCCTGATCACCCCCACGTAGCCACCCTGGGGCCCCTCCTCCTGGGAGGAGGGAGTCACCTGGCACCTCCAGACACCCCTGGACTGAGCCTTCTCAGAGCGCTGACTGCCGGTGCTGGCACAGCCGAGTGCCTGGCTCCCCGTGGGTGCCGGACCCCTGGGCGGGCAGAGGCAGGTGCTGGTGGATGATCCTGCGCCGCCGACTGGCTGGAGCGCCGCCTTCCTCCCCTCCCCCGCCCGCTGGGCCTCCTAGCAACTATCTGCAGGGCGGGTGGGTGGCGAGGCCGGGAGGGCCCACGCCTGTTTTTCAGCGGCTCCCTGTGACCTCTGCCTGCCCCTGTGCTGCCGGACTGGCTTCCGGGCCTCCCATCTGCAGGAATCTGGCCTGGCCCCTTCTGCTGTTAGGTCCCTGGGTATCTCCCTGGGGCTCTCCCGGAGTTCCTTCTCTGCCAGATGGCCCTCCTGCTGGAGCCCTGCTTCCCCTTGTCCCAAGGCCCAGAGAGAGGCAGTGACTTGATCCAGGTCCTCCAGCATCAGAGCTGGCGCCACTGCCGTGTGTACAGGGCCCCCACGCCCACCTGAAGCCCTGGCCACCTGGACCCCCAGGATTTGGGGAGCTAAATGAGAGCAAACTCCTAGAGAAACACGGTGGGGCCTCAGAGCCCCAGCCTTAAAGCCTCAGCCTCGTGCGTTGCCGGGGGCTGCCAGTCCTCACGCTGGATCCGCAGAAATTGGAGGAACCCCGGCTGCCTTCGTTCCCTTGTTAGGATCCCACACACACCCTCCAGTCCCGGGGGCCGTCAGGTGACCTTGAGCAGGCCCCTCCCTGCTCAAGGGCTGTTTCCTTAGCTGGGCACCGTGGCCTGTGAGGGGCTCCATCCTGGGGTGTCTGGGGGTACACGGGACAGTGCGGCTGTGGCTGGGCGAGGGAGCGGCCCAGTGCTCACGCGGGAGACCGCGGGTGCCTTTCCCGTGATACCCCGGAGCCAGGTCCCAGCAGAGCGGAGCTGGAAGCAGACGAGCGAGGGGGGTCGGACCAGGAGAGGAGGCGCAGAGCTGGGGGACAGGGTGCATTGTGGGCGCATCAGGAGCAGAGGTGTGGTGGCGGGAATCGTCTCGGGCTGGGAGGTGCAGCGGGGATGAGCAGACAGAGAGGCAAGGAGGGCAGTGGTGCCCCATTCCACAGAGGGGAGACTGAGACCAGGAAGCCATGGGAAAGCAGGCAGGGCTGCCTGGCTGGGAGCCCTGCCCCGGGAAGCCGCTGACTCACTCCCTCCCACTCGCCCGCAGGGGCGCGGCAGGGGCGAGGGCAGTCAGCCAGGCTGTGGTGCTGGCTCCATCCTGCAGGTGAGCAAACCAAGGCTCAAAACGTGGCCTGGTGCCCCACGGCGACTCAGGCCTGGCCTGGGAGGCGGTACCCCCTCCCCTGCCTTCGTCTGGCCTCTTCCCATACCACACCCCCTCCCCAGAGGCCCCGAGGGCCCTGGGCTGGGGGTGAAAGGTCCATTTCCTTGTGGTCAGGCAGAGCCAGGGTTTCTGCTCCGCAGCGTGCAGACGTGGAGACTGGGGCACTCTGGGTGCAGCTGCCCCGCAGGGCTGGGGCCTGAGCTCTGTCCTCTCCTCTTCTGCAGGGGCAGAATCCTTTCGAGCTGGCCTTCTCTCTAGACCCGGCCCACCACGGGGAGCCTGACTTCGTTCTGGAGTGCCCGGCCCGTCCTGGTGAGGGGCTGGGGGGGAGGGCAAGCCTCTGGCGGTGGCGGAGGGCTGGGCCACCTCCTGAGCCAGGCGGGCCTCACCTCCGGCTCCCCCTGCACAGATATGCCTGCAAGCCAGCCCATCGACATCCCCGACGCCAAGAAAAGGGGCAAGAAGAAGAAGAGGTGCCGGGCCACTGACAGCTTTTCGGGCAGGTTTGAAGGTGAGTGGGGCCGGCGGGGGCAGCGGTGTCGGGGAGATGGGCCGGCCCAGGGTGGCTCTCACCGGCCCCCTGCTCTGCAGACGTCTACCAGCTGCAGGAGGACGTGCTTGGGGAGGGTGCCCACGCCCGCGTGCAGACCTGCGTCAACCTCATCACCAGCCAGGAGTATGCCGTCAAGGTGAGACAGGCCTCAGCACCTGGGCGGCCCCCTCGCCCCTCCCCAGCCGTGCCTGGGATCTGGCACCCTCCAGGGGTGGCAAAAGGAGGGGAGCTGGCATTTGAGCTGCCGGGCTGGCAGGCGGGGAAAACCAGTGTCTAAAAATGGCCTCAAGGCCGGTGACTCAGGCCACACCTGGGAATCCAGGTCAGCCTGGGCTGAGCCCCCAAGTCCGGGTGGGAAGTGACAAGGAGTGGCCCCGCTGCACAGGTGGCCAAGGACCTGGTGCCAGAGGGACCGCCGAGAACTGGGGGCTTCAGTCAGAGCTGATGCTCACCTGCTGGGTCACTCGGGCCAGGCCCCTGTCCCCAGGGATGACGAATGCTTCCCTGTACTGGTTACAAACATTGAAAGGCAGTGCCCTACTCGGGGCCCCGGGGGAGCTGGGCATCAGGGGAGACCAGGGAAGGCCCGCAAGAGCCTCCTGCAAGCCCTGGGCCGCCTCTGACCCAGGGTGCGCCTGCGCAGCCTGCGTTGCCTGGCCGGGCGTCAGACCCTGCGTTCCAAAAAGCCTTCCAGGCTTCCCTCGTGACCCTGCATCTGGGCTGGGTGGGGTAATGGGAGGCTGGCTGCCCAGGAAGGAGGGCCAGGTGCACAGTGGCAAGCGGGCTGGCCCGGAAGCCTCAGGCCTTGGTGGAAGCGTGGTAACCAGGGTGGCTGTGGTCCCCACCCCCTGGGAGTGACCGGGTTGGGTGGGTGATGGTGCCATAGGACTGCACACCTAGCAGGCATCAAGCACATTCTGCACGGTCAGTGTCCTCCTTCCTAAGGCCCCTGCTGGGCAGCCTGGCTTCTGTCACTCTGACGGACAGGGAAACCAAGGCTCAGAGGGTTGGGTTAGTTGTACTGTGTGTGACCCCTCAGAAGGCCGTCCCCTCCTGAGAGGGACCGCTGTCTCCTCCGTGGAGTGGGGGGCCCTAGCCACATTCCCAAGGGATGGAATGAGGTTCAGGTAACTGCAGGAGGGCACGGCTGCTGGCATTATCTCAAGGAGCCCTGGAATCTGGTGGTTCTGCCCCTCTGTGGGGCAGGTGTATTTGTCACTAGACAGGTCGGACAGTGCTTAGGGTGGTGGCCGAGCCCCAGTGACCAGTGGATGTGCGTGCCCGCCTGCTGCTGGAGCCTGGCCAGTGGAGCACACCACGTCCCCTCCCCCAGGCTGCTGGTGGGCCGGGAGCCCCGAGCACAGTGGTGACCCAGGCTGCCCACCCACCCAGTGAGAGGGGGCCCTAGGTCCAACCTGGGAAGAGGTTCCCAGGAGGTGTGTGCGGCCTGGCTTTGCTGGAAGAGAGCTGGCAAGCACTTTTTTTTTTTTTTTTGGAACAGCGTTTTGCACCTCCCCGTCC
>NW_006787630.1:1025428-1042666 GCF_000442215.2 Lipotes vexillifer | reverse complement strand
TTTTTTTTTTTTTTTGGCACACGCTTTTTGACCTCCCCTCTCTGGGAGCGAAGCGGCTCACCCTAGGGGGTGGGCCCAGAACCCTCCTGTCCTTAGAGCTCCTGGGTGCCAGAGGGGGGTGGGCGCAGAGGCGTGGGCTGGTTTCCTGAGGCTCTGGGGTCCTGGGCGGCTGTGCCCACTGACCTGGCCTGAAACAGACTTGGGCTTACGGGGCTGGGGCATCTGTCCAGACTGGTTCCCAGGCAAGTGGGATGTTTTGGCTGGCAGCCAGGCGCCCCCAGGCCCCTCCAGTCCCCTGGGTGGTGTGTGAGCCAGCACAGTGGCCCTCAGTCTCCTGGTCAGGGAGAGGAGGCCACTAGGCTAAGGAACCTGCTGCCCTGAAGGAGTATCTTGCAGGGGCTCCAGGCCCCAAATACACCTCAAGGCTTGTGGCAGTCAGGGGCGGAGAGCTACCGGCTCCTGTCCCGCTCGCCCCTCCTGTGATGCCTCTGGGGAAACACATTGCCCCCAGTTTGTTCTGACACCACAGTTTTGACTTCCAGTAAATTCTGGGCCCCCACAGGATAGCTCCGCTTTCCAGAACTTCAAAATCTAAGCTCTGACGAGCTTCAGGCGTGACACAGGGGAAGTTTCTGACAGGGGAAGTTTCTGGCAGGGGAGGGGGGACGGGTCTCAGGCTGTAGGGGGTCTGGCTGACCCAGTGGTGTCTGTGTGTGTGTGTCCTCCCCCCGCTGACATTTCAGATCATTGAGAAGCAGCCGGGCCACATTCGGAGTAGGGTTTTCCGGGAGGTGGAGATGTTGTATCAGTGCCAGGGACACAGGTAATGTGACCTACCCTCACCACAACACTGGGCCCCGAGCCATCTTTCAGTGGCTGAATGGGCCCGAGTGCCTCATCACCCCCAGCAAGCACTTAGTGAGCACCCACAATGTGCCAGGCCCTGTGCTGGGCATTGTGGGTGGGCCCAATGGCAGGCAGGCTGACAGTCCGAGGTGGGCAAGGCGGAAGCAGGCCCGTGGCCCCAGACGCAGCCTTCCTGTGGGTAGGTGGGGTGGAGAAGGTGGGCCCCTGCTGGGCCGGTCTGTGGCTGCCCACAGGCCTGAGGAAGCCTCACTCCTCCCCCACCTCCCTGCCCCCACCCCAGGAACGTTCTAGAGCTGATTGAGTTCTTTGAGGAAGACGACCGTTTCTACCTGGTGTTTGAGAAGATGCGGGGCGGTACGTGGGGCCTGGCAGGCTTTTCCATCTGATCCTAACGGGCCGGGGGCTTAGGGCCACCAGGGAGAACCTTTCAGGGGGGGCCTGCACATCAGAGGGGCCTTGTGGGGTCCACACGCCAGCTCAGGTTGGAGGACTCTGGACCCGAGGAGGCCAGAGTGGGGGCTTCCCTGCCAGGGTGGGGTGGGTGCTGGCCGTTGGGCAGTGGAGGTGACCCCTGTGTGTTCTGCTCCATGGCCTGGCCCAGGCTCCATCCTGAGCCACATACACAAGCGGCGGCACTTTAACGAACTGGAGGCCAGCGTGGTGGTGCAGGATGTGGCCAGCGCCCTGGACTTTCTGCACAACAAAGGTGGGTGGCCACTCTTCCTGCCCCAGGGGTCCCTGGGTGTCTAGCCTTGCACCCAGTCCACCTGCCCAGGACTCCTAGAAGATGTGTCCACCCACCCACAGACCCCTGACCCACCCTCGTGGTTCTTGGTTCTCCCTGCAGGCATCGCCCACAGGGACCTAAAGCCGGAAAACATCCTCTGTGAGCACCCCAACCAGGTGAGGGGCACCGGGGGGTGGCCTTCCCTGCGGGCCAGGGCCCCCAGGGTCGGGACGCCACCCTCACAGCCCCTTCTGACCCCACCCAGGTGTCCCCCGTGAAGATCTGTGACTTTGATCTGGGCAGTGGCATCAAACTCAATGGGGACTGTTCCCCCATCTCCACCCCGGAGCTGCTCACCCCGGTGAGGGCCTGCGGGGTCAGGGCGCCCCGAGTGGCGTGCGGGGGGGAGGAGTAGTTGGCAGGGGCGGAAAGGGCGGGAATGGCCCCGAATCCGGTCCCAGGCTACAGTTGCATAACCTCGAGGTGCGGAGCCTGCTTGGCGGCTCCGGCCTGGGAACTCGGGCTTCCGCTTAGCAACAGCCGCTGATTGGCCGGGCAGAGCGGCTGGGCGGGGCCGCGGTCGGGCGCGGTGTGGCTGGGCGGGCTCCCGGCACCTGTTGATTGGGCGGGGGTTGGGGGGGCCGGGGCCGAATCCCTCAGCAGCCTGTGATTGGCCGGCAGGGCGAAGGCGGGGCTGGCTCCCTCAGCAACCTGTGATTGGTCGGTCAGGGCTGTCTGGCTTTGGGCTCCGTGAAGTCCCTGTCGGGGCGCCCCCCATCCCCCCTCCGCGGGCCCTGACGCCCCCGCTCCCGCCCCCGCCCCCGCCCGCAGTGCGGCTCCGCCGAGTACATGGCCCCGGAGGTGGTGGAGGCCTTCAGCGAGGAGGCAAGCATCTATGACAAGCGCTGCGACCTCTGGAGCCTGGGCGTCATCCTTTACATCCTGCTCAGCGGCTACCCGCCGTTCGTGGGCCACTGCGGCAGCGACTGCGGCTGGGACCGCGGCGAGGCCTGCCCGGCCTGCCAGGTGCGAGTGGGGTCCTGCCGTGCACCCCTCCCCCGAGCACCGCGTCTGGCCTGCCTCGGCATACACACACACACACACACACACACACGTGCACCCTCACCCCTGCCTGCCCAGTGCACCACAAGGCCTGGTCCATGCACACACCTACCCCCCACCCTGGGGGACCTGGCCTGTGAACCCCCCTGAGCACCCCTAAGGGCTTGGACTCCAACCACTGACAACATCCACAGGCCACTGCCGGCCTGACCTTTCTGGGTTTCCAGAGGCTTGTTGGGTTCCCCAGCCCAACAGGAGAAAGCAGTCAGGGGTCAGGAAGTTGAGGTGGGGCGAGGCCTATGGTTTGAGGTGGCCAGGTTCCAGCCTTCTACCCGCCATGTGAGGCTCAGGCTTCATGGCCTGATCCCCCCAGAGCCTGGCCGTCCAGAGCCACCTTTCAGTAAATCGGGCCCCACTCGAGCAGAGGCCACCAAGTGTCTCCCCGAGTCCACTCTCTGCCCCAGCCTCCCAGCCACCCCCAGATGGGTGGGTCCCTGCCCTCCTTGGCCTGCCAGAGCCCCTGGCCTTGCCAGCTGAGCTCAGGGCACTTTCCCCGACCCTAACCCTGGGCCCAGGTCACATGCAGCTGGTGGAGGCTGGGGGCCCTGACAGAACTTGTCACTCATCGGTGCTCCTCTGGGTCCAGGCCTGCCCCTTCAGGTGTCTGCGACGTGGCCTCAGCCCTTGCTGGCTGCAGCTCACCCCACCTTCCATGTCCCCTCCAGAACATGCTGTTTGAGAGCATCCAGGAGGGCAAGTATGAGTTTCCGGAGAAGGACTGGGCTCACATTTCCTTTGCTGCCAAAGACCTCATCTCCAAGCTCCTCGTCCGTGACGCCAAGCAGAGGCTGAGTGCGGCCCAAGTCCTGCAGCACCCCTGGGTGCAGGGGGTGAGTGGGAGCCCCAGGGAGGCCTGGGGGGCGGCTGGCCTCCAGCCTCTGCCAGTGGGCTGGGGTGACTCAGAGCACAAGGGTACGACAGCCCTAGGCGGCTCAGCATCGAGACCCCCCAGAGCGGGCAAGGGCGCAGCAGGGAGATCCCCACTGCCTGCTGGCCAGGTTGGGTTGGGACTGCAGGAGCTGCTTCTCAGTCAGTCACCAGGCCCTGCCTGTGTCCTGGAGGCGCAGGGGCCTCTTCTCACCTGGAACAGAGTGTCAAGCTGAGGTCAGCCAGGTGGCAGGCGGGGGCCTGCCACCCCCCTTCCAAGGCTCTGTCCCCACCAAGCTGAGAAGAGCTTGCTGTTTCTTCTGCCCAGTTGTTGTCCTGGCGGGGCAGATGCCTAGGCCAACAGGGCAGGGGGCTTCACAAAAATACAAGTTGGCACTGTGGGGAGCAAAGACTGGGGCCCCACTGTCAAGGCAGATGGGCTGTTGGAGCGGGCTCCCAACCCCTGCTGGGAACTGGGGCAGCTTTGGTGAGAGGCAGGCCCCGCCCATCACGCGGTCTGGCAACGTCCACCACGCTCACCCGGCTCGGGCCGCGCCCCTCCCCCCAGCCTGGCTCGGTTCCCGGGCAGGTGCACCGCCTTAACCCCCGGTGCTGTCGCAGCCAGCTGGGCGCCCCGAGGCGGTCGGGCTCTGCTCTCCAGCCTCACCTCTCCTGTCTCCTTGCAGTGCGCCCCGGAGAACACCCTGCCCACGCCCATGGTCCTGCAGAGGTGAGGCCCATGTGGGATCTCGGGCTCCGAGCGGGGAGCCCAGGGTCCAGTAGGGGACGCTAAATGTTAAGATGTTTAAAGAAGAGTACACGATCCTCTTTCAGTCTTGGCGGGGGAAGCCGTCCAAGCGCTTGGGTGTCCTTGTACCGGGTGATGAGTTTGTGACCCCACCGCGAATTCCAGTCCGCCGGCCCCTCCCGCCCCCTGCGGAGTCTGGGGCCTCCTGGGGCCTGCAGCCCCGCCCCCAGGGCACTGCACAGACCCCGAGGGAAGCAGGGGGGACGGGCCGGCGGCTACCTTCCCCTCCTTGCTGACCCCCACCCTGTCCCCAGGAACAGCTGCGCCAAAGACCTCACGTCGTTCGCGGCCGAGGCCATTGCCATGAACCGGCAGCTGGCCCAGCGCGAGGAGGACGCGGCCGAGGAGGCGGGGCAGGAGCAGCCCGTGGTCATCCGAGCTACCTCACGCTGCTTGCAGCTGTCCCCGCCCTCCCAGTCCAAGTTGGCCCAGCGGCGGCAGCGAGCCAGCCTGTCCGCGGCCCCCGTGGTCCTGGTGGGAGACCACGCGTGACCCTCTCCTTCCCTCTGTACATAGGCCGCCCCTCTCCCCGTCAAGTCTAAAGATTTTTTTAAGCTATTGCCCGCGGGTGACCAGCGGGCTGCCCTCCCCCGGCTGGATTCCGAGGCGCTAAACTCAGCTCGGGGGTCTTTTTATATAGGGTTTTTGCTGTTGGTTTTTTTTTTCCTGTTTCCCTCCTTTTGTTTTTTTTTTTTTCCTTTCAATGGTGTTAAACGCAGAGCAGGCGCTAGGAGGGGAGAGCGGAGGGCCTGTGGCTGGGTGGGGCCCTCCCGCCGCCCCGGCCCGGGTTGCGCCGGGTACTGTGAAGGCCGCTCCCCGCCGCCCGCGTGACTCAGGAGAGGAGGGCGTGGCGTCTCCCCTCCCCGGTGGGACCTCGCCGCCCCTCTCCCCGGCCCTCACAGTGTTTTCAGGGACGGGTCGACCCCCACCCACCTCCCCTCGACGAGACGGTAGCTCGCTCCTTCCCCTCAGACACCCGGGCGGGCCGGGGGCTTCTCACGTCTCCCCTGTCGCAGGGCGGGGCCTGGGGGCGGGCGGGGTGGCGCCGCCCGCTGGAGCCCCCGCCGACTGACAATCGGGGCTCCCTCGAACCTTGACCTTAAGCTGCGGCTGCCCGGGGCCCCTCCCCTGGCCTCTCCACTGGGGACTGCCCACCCGCGAATGGGGGCGCCAGAGGAAGGGCGAGGAGCCGGACAGGCCCCCGTCAGCCGACGTGGGGGTCCCGCGGACCCCCGACCCGGGCACCCGAGTGCCCCTTCTCAGGGCTCAGTCTGACCACGGCCACGTCCTGCCCGGCCGCCCCTCGAGTCTGGCGTGGAAGCTCTCTCAGCCCCGTCCCCCGCGGGGCCCCCCCCCCCCACAGGGCGGCGTCTCTGTTCCGCCCACCTTCAGGAAAAGGCCGCAGCTGCCGCGCCCCTTCCGCCCGCGCCTGAGTCAGACGTCGCGTGACCCGCGGGGGCTGGGGAGACTCTGACGCCCTTCGTCCTCGGGTGGGAGACTCTATGCAATTCACAGGCTTCCTTTTCCACGTGCACACGGGCTTCTGCCGGGGTTGGGGGCGCGGGCAGCCGCCCAGACCGCCCTCCGGCTCCTAGCTGTTCGTCCTGTCTCGTTCGTTTTCCAGAACATCAGCTGACTTCCCTTCCCTGTTCTTGACGAGGGGGGGGGGGGGGGGGGGCGGGGGGGGCCTCGAGGCGTGGGGGGCTCGAGTGCCGTCTCCGCGGTCCCCCGAGTCTCGGAGATTGTCGCCGTCCTTGGTGGCTGGTGGGGGGCCACCGCCCCGCCCCGCCCTCCCGCTGATCTGTGGACTGGCCTTTCCAAAGACTCCGGGGGTGGGGAAGCCACCCCCCATCATTTCTCGCCCATCAGTGATTCCACGTTTTGCAACCGAGGATTCTGCCTTTTTGTAAAAAAGAAACAAATGGACTCTCGCCCGCTGCAGGCGCCATGGCCATTTTACTCCGGAAAGCTGAGCTGTGAGCAGCTTTTTTTTTTTTTTTTTCCTCAAAGGTGGGACAGCCACTTCCTCCCCCACCCCTGTCACAACGACAGTGCGGCCCGGAGGACTGGTCAGAACCGTTACTGTGAACGAGCCTGGCGCTGGGGGGAAGGGGGCACAGCAGTGTTTCAACGTTAAGATGCGTAAAAAAGACAAAAAAAAGAACTCAAGTTTTTTTAAAGTGGGGGAAAAACGTCCAAGCACTTTAACTCCACTGTACCAGGTGAACTGATACAGCTCAGAAGTTTTCCTTTACACCAACTGTCAACGCCGGTATTTTGTATTCTGTTTTGTAAGGATTTAATAAAAGTCATAAAAACTAGTTTGCGTGCCCGCACCCCGGTTTCTGTTGCCTTGCGACGAGCTGCCTCAAACCTAGTGGCCCGAAGGCATTTTGATATTCCCGGTGATGCTGTGCGTCACCGATTCAGATGGGGCACGGGTGGGCTCGGCCTCTCTCTGCTCCAGGACACCTGGGTCCTCGGCTGGGAAAGACTCATCATCCGCAGGTGTAGGCTGGGCTGACACCAAGGCTGGCTTGGCTTGGAACGAGGGCCAGGTGCCCACACGTGGCCTCCTGCGTGGCTTGGGCTCCCTCGCAGCATGGCCGGTGGATCTGAGCGGCCTGGCCTCAGAAGCCTTCCTGCATCACCTCCCCACGTCTGAGCTTAGGTTGGGGTCAAGCTTTGTGTGGGGGAGGGGCACCTTTGGACAGAGCAACCTAATTCGATGAAACCCGGTGATTCAAACCTCCCCCTCACGGCTGGCCCGCCTCCCTCTCTAGACTCCATCCCCACAGCCATGATTAAGTTCTTGCTGTAGGCAGGTTTTTGCTGGACAGCCCAGGGCTGACTTCAGATCCTGGGGGGGCATGTGGGTGGAGAGGGAGACGGTGGGTCAGGGAGGGCTCCCTGCAGGCAGGAGCCAAAAGGGGGTGGCAGTGGAGTCCAGTGGTTAAGGACTGCTGTGCTTGTCAGTTTCCTCAACTGACGACAGGGATCTGAGAGGAGCCAGGTGAGGAGACCAGCAGGTAGTACAGGGAGAGGCACAAGAAAGAAGTAGATGTGGTCCTCTCTGCAGGGCCTGGGGTGGGGAGCAGGCAGTCCCAGGGTGGGCCAGTCCGGGTCAGCCCCCGGAGCCTTCTGTGTCTGGCTTCTCTCACTGAGCATCATGTCCTCGAGGTCCATCTGTGTTGCGGGGTGTGTCAGTGTCTCACTCCTTTTCATGGCTGAGTGATTGGTCCATCATCCGGACCACACTGTGTTTATCCATCACCCATCAATGGACACCGAGGTTCCCGCTCTTTTGAGTTGTGAGTCATGCTGTGAACATCAGTGTACGTTTGTCTGGTGGTTGTTTCATTGCCCCTGGGTGGACACCTGTAGGAAAATGTGAGCAGGGCACAGACCCCATCAGATGCCATTTTTGGGAGGACTGTTCTTGTCACCAGGTGGAGTGTGGGCTTGGGGCCCAAAGGACCCTGAGAGCCATTGTCACCCTTGCAGCCAGTCCAGTGAGGGCTGACGGGCCTGGTGAGGGTGGAGGCCACAGAGCGCACAGATGCTGGGTGTCTGCCAGCGCCCGGGGACAGCCTGCATGTTGGCGGGGCGGCGAGAGGGGGGCTCTCCGGGCTGTCCACAAGGCCTCCCGGCAAGGTGTATGTGCTAGGATCCCCTCTCCTGCCCAGGATCCCAGGCTCGCCAGGTGGCACCCTCCCCCACCTGGCCCTTCCAGAGGAACCTTCAGGTACACCTTGGAGCCTGGCCCTACCGCTGCATTTGCTCAGCCGCCTGCTAGAGCCCTCCTCTCAAACCCCACAGTCCCCCTCCCAATTCCTCCAGGCCCCGCCCTGTCCCTTGCCTGGCCCGGTATATGTGGGGGAAATGGGGTGGGTGCCGCATGCCAAGCCACCGCCCTCCTAGGTGGCACCGAGCCCTGCCCATCCTCTCCGGGCCCTGCCGCTGACCTCTGCCTGCCCCCTGCCGCCTGCCAAGTTGCAGCTGCCAGGCACAGCTTGTTCTCGGAGCTGCCGCTGTACATTTGATGTTTGCGGTTTCCTCTTGGCCGATCCCGCCCCTTCCACGTCCCCTGGAGGAGTGGCAGGAAAATCCCGGAGCTGGAGGAGCTGAAGCCTTTCCCAAGTTGGCGACTGTGGCCACCTGTCTGCACCTCAGTAAACGGGGCTCACGGGCTCACGGCAGGTTCTTCAGCTGGTCCGGGGCATCTGCAAACTGGATCTGTCACCCCGAGATCACGGCGAATCACATGTGTGATTCGAGAGCTGCCCTCCACCCTGCCCCGCACACACAAGAGGGCCACACATGCTGATGTACGGTGTTAAGAGTAGGGGGAACAGGGCGAGTATCTGGAAACTTTGCACTGCCTTCGCAGTTTTTCTGTAAACCTAATACTGTCTTTTAAAAATTTTTATTTTAAAAAATAAAGTGAACTAAAAAAGACACAGACACAGAAGGCCGCGTAGTGTGTGATCCCACTTATGTGAAATGTCCGGAACAGGCAAATCCACAAAGAGAGTGGATTGCTGGTTGTCGGGGGCTGTGGGGGGGGGGGTGGTGGTGGTGACTGCTGATGGGCACTGGTTTTCTTTTGGGGGGATGGAATGTTCTGGAACTAGAGGTGATGGTTACATAGCACTGTGAATGTACTAAACACCCCTGAAGTGTTCATTTTATTTATTTTTTCGCCATGCTGTGCGGCAGGCAGGATCCTAGTTCCCCGACCAGGGATGGAACCCGTGCCCCCTGCATTGGGAGAGCAGAGTCTTAACCACTGGACCACCAGGGAAGTCCCTGAAGTGTTCATTTTAAATGGGTGAATTTCATGTTCTGTGAATTTCTCCTAAATAAGAATGAAAAAGATGACGGGACCGAGCCTGTGTTGAGTCTGGTACACAGTGAGTGCTCAATTAATGCATGGAGGAATGTTTTATCACCAGCACAGGTGTCTCCGCCCCAGAGTGTAGGGATTTGTGCAGGTTTTGTTCCCGCCATTGTCACCAGTCACCAGCCCAAGTCCTCCCCGTGGATCATATCCCATCTCACAACCTCTTTCACTGTTCCGTCCCAGGAAACTGCGGCCTGTCCTGGTCTTAGACTCACCCAGAAGGAGGAGAAACTGGTTTAAAGCGAAGCCTGATGAAATCAAGTCCGACGTGAGGAAGGACTTACCCCGTTGGTGGAAGCCTGCATGGGGTGAGCTGGCGAGGGAAGGAGGGCTGGCTTCTTGGGGGCGGGGCACCTGGGTGAAGAGCGTGACCTGCCAACGCACCTCGCCTGCCTCTGGCATTTGGATGGGCATCTGGAGCCCATCAGCCCTGGGCCATCGTGTGCCGTGAACCCTCTCCG
This sequence comes from Lipotes vexillifer, assembly GCF_000442215.2. Lineage (NCBI taxonomy): Eukaryota > Metazoa > Chordata > Mammalia > Artiodactyla > Lipotidae > Lipotes > Lipotes vexillifer. The sequence continues at coordinate 1,032,911 of NW_006787630.1, read as the reverse complement.
GTCCCCACACTGGGCTGTATTCATCCCCTCCGTCCAATGGGCATCACGCTCCCCTGCACATAGGGTTTGGGGTTTGTGGGCAACTTCGGGAAGATGCCGTGGGGTTTCTGTCACGTCCGCCAACTCCAGCTCTCCCCGGCCTCAGTTTCCCTTTTGTGACCTCCTGAGAGGTGGCAGAAACCTGGGACACCAACAAGAGGGGGCTTGTCCAGTGCTGCATCCTTGGCTCTGGAACCAAGGAGGCCTCCAGGGTCTGAGTCCCAGGATGCTGGTGCCAAAGGCCGTTGGGGAGAGCGTCTGGTGAACAAGTCCCCAGCAGAGATTTGCAGACAAGCAGGGACAAGAGCCTGTTGCCAGTGGGGCTTTTTTGTTTTGTTTTTTTGGCTGGTCCACGGTATGCAGGATCTTTGTTCCCCAACCAGGGATTGAACCCGTGCCCCCTGCAGTGGAAGCACAGCGTCTTAACCACTGGACCACCAGGGAAGTCCCCTGTTGCCAGCGTTTTATCTGCACATTCAAAGGGGCATCCACCCCGCAGGTGCAGGGGCCACATAAAAGTTGTGGGTCGGAGCCCTGATGCCTCCCCAGCTGAGGTCATCAGCCCAGTGAGTCACCCCTGGCCACGTATCCCTTCACTGGGGGCCTGGTTCCAGGCACACGATGGTGAGAAACCGGCTTGCCACCACTCCAGTCCTGGGCCAGGACCCTCCCCTGGGCGTGAAATTTAAGGGGGTGCCAAAAAACCTCCGTCATCCAGATAATGTTTTGTGCCGTGACAGCTGTGGATTCATAGCAGTTGTAAGAAATAACATCTTCCCCAGTGGCAACATTTTTGCAAAAGTCTGTTACTGTGTCACAAGCAGGATCCCGACATTGCTACAAGTCGACACTGTCTCTTGTATCCCCTTGTGTGTGTGCCTTTCATGGTACCAACCCACACTGCTCTGGGCTCAAAGCAAAATAGAACATGCTTTTCAGGTGACAAAACTCCACTCACCCCCTGTTCTCACTTGGAAATAGAAGGAATCAGACTGGACCGTGGAAGCCAGTGTCTTCTGATAGAACCGCCTGGAATGATGAACGTATCCTCCATCTGTGCAGCCATCAGCCACATGTGGCTACTGAGCACGTGAAATGTGGCCAGTGCAGAGGAGGGGCAGAATGCTTCACTGATTTCACTTTCATTTATTTGCATTTTTGTGGCCCAGTGGGGCCGCCGGCTGCCCCATTGGAGAACGCGGGTCAAAAGGCCCGGTCTGTGCGTTACCTTGGGTTTCACCCCAGGTCCTTGGTTTATCCTCAGTCTGTTCATCCTGAGCCCCGGGCATATGGTTGGCGCTCAATAAACGTCTGTGGTGGGACAGGTTGAGTGAGTGAGAGGTCTCTGGATGGGCAGTCCCTCCTGGCCTTCTAAGCTCCTCCATGTGACTCTGGCCCCTCCACGTGAGACTGGGTTTGCCCTCACCTGGGCCTCAGTACACCCATCTGCAAAATGGGTCAGGGCACCAGAGTTCCAGGAGAGGGGGCTTCCCCCTGTCCTCCGCACCTTCACCCCTCGCTGGTGCAGATCCTCGGGGTTTCACGCCCTGTGACAGCCACCCAGGGGGATACACTCCACAGCAGTGGGTGGCACCTGGGGGAAGGGCCACCGGGACCCCCACCCTAGCAGGGCTGCATCTGGGGCCGGGGGTGCTCTGGGCATCCCAACAAGAAGGAGGAGTCTCAGATGGGGAAACGGAGGTGCAGCCACGTAAGTCACCTGCCTGTGGGTGCAGAGCTTTCGTGTCCTCAGTTGGAGCCGGTCCCGCCTCCTTCTATCCCTCCTGTCTGCCTTCCTTCCTATCATAAAGGAAGGCACATGTTGTACCTGCTCTCTATCCAGAACCACTTTACGTCCCAGAACGAACATATATAAAATATATTTGTCCCGTGGGTTTAAAAAAATTCCTCAGTGAATAAGTGTTTTCATTTACAGTCTCCACACTGGAGGGCACACTCCACACACACTGGAGGGTTTTCCTGCTGGCCAGTGGGGTGGGGGTGGTCCCTGCCCACAGAGGAATCCCCCTCCCGCTGCCCACAAGGCCAGTGGGTGTCCTTGGCCGGGTGTGTCAGGTGATGTTGCCTGCACGCTCGCCTCTTTGGTGTGCTTGTCCTGTCTTGTTTGTTTTGCCTCCTCCGTTGGGTGGGTGCTGGTATCTGGGGCCTCTCCTGGCTCGGGTAGGAGCTGGGGAGGGCGGGGCTTCTCCCTGTGAAGAATTTAGGCACCCAGAACCTTCTGGAAGGGGGGAGGAAGTGAGGAGCTGGAGTCAGGGAAGTGGCGGAGGTTGAAGGAACTCAGGTGGCTGAGCCCCAGACCTCCTGCTGCTCCAGGATCCCTCTCTCTCTCTCTCTCTCTCTCTCTCTCTCTCTCTGTCTCTCTTTTTTTCCTTTTGGTCGAGGCACGTGGGATCTTAGCTCCCCGACCAGGGATCAAACTGGTGCCCCCTGCAGTGGGAGCGCAGAGTCCTAACCACTGGACCACCAGGGATGTCCCAGGAGGTAGAAGGATCTATTTAAAAACCCTGCACTGAGGTCATTCGGGTGGAACAGCCAATCTTGGTTGCCTGTCCTGTTCATTCCCTTCCTTTTTATTTATTTATTTAATTAAAAATTTTGTTTGTTATTCAATTCTAGTTGATTTACCATGTTGTGTTAATTTCTGCGGTACAGCAAAGTGATTGTTATACACATATATACACACTCTTTCTTTTTTTTTTTACACACACACATATTCTTTTTTATATTCTTTTCCATGATGGTTTGTCACAGGATATTGAATAGAGTTCCCTGTGCTCTACAGCAGGACCCTGTGGTTATCCATTATATATATACTAGTTTGCATCTGCTAATCCCAAACTCCCACTCCAGCCCTCCCCCACCCCCTCCCCCTCCCCCTTGGCAACCGCAGGTCTGTTCTCTATGTCTGTGAGTCTGTTTTTACTTTGTAGATAAGTTCATTTGTGTCATACTTTAGATCCCACATATAAGTGACATCATATGATATTTGTCTTTCTCTTTCTGACTTGCTTCATGTAGTATGGTAATCTCTAGGTCCATCCATGTTGCTGCAAATGGCATTATTTCATTCTTTTTTATGGCTGAGTAGTATTCCACTGTATATGTGTACCACATCTTCTTTATCCACTCATCTGTCAGTAGACACTTAGGTTGCTTCCATGTCTTGGTTATTGCGAATAGTGCTGCCATGAACATTGGGGTTCATGTATCTCTTTGGATTAGAGTTTGGTCCAGATATATGCCCAGGAGTGGGGTTGCTGGGTCATATGGTAGCTCTATCTTTCGTTTTCCATTCCCTTCCTTTTTGATGGTCACCAGGCCTGCAGGTTGGCACTCCATGATCATGCTGTCAGATTCTCATGCTTTGTGTAGCCCTCACCCACGTGGAATAGGATTGACCAGGCGCCCAATGGGATACTGGGGAAATGACGGGGTGTGACTTCTCCCACTGTCTTGGGGATCCCTCATCTGGGGGAAGCCGGCCACCATGTTGTGAGGATGCTCAAGCAGCGCTGTGGAGAGGCTTACGTGGAGAAGGGCTGAGACTCCTGCCAACAGCCCATGTCACCTTGCCCTTTGCTCCTGATCTGACTTCCCGCAGAGGCTAAGCCCCTTGTCCTGCACAATGTCACTTCTGGCAGCTCCAGTGCCTTTAGCTCATTTCCTGAACCCCTGAATTTCTTACAAGTGGGAAATCAGAGTCAAAGGCTTGATGGAGTCAGGGTAACATTTTTGGCTTGAATACTTCCTAGGTGGCACTTGCATCCCCTCAGGCAGGATCTGGTGACTCCATGTGCTACAGTTAATCCTTGGACTAGGGTGACATGAGGGACTTCCCTGGTGGTCCAGTGGGTAAGACTCCTCACTCCCAATGCAGGGGGCCTGAGTTTGATCTCTGGTCAGGGAACTAGATCCCACATGCATTCCACAACTAAGAGTCCGCATGCCACAACTAAGAAGGCCACGTGCTGCAAGGAAGTTCCCACATGCCACAATAAATAAAATAAGACCCGGCTCAGCCAAAATACATACATACATACACACATACATACATACATACATACATGCATACATACATGAAATATTTTAAAAATAAATAAATAATAAAATAACTTAAAAAAATCGAGTGACACAAGTCACATGGATAAAACTCTTGGGACGAGCTTCTAGCACATAGAGTGGCTTGATTTCCCCTTTCGTGACTCACCTGGTTATCTCAACACTGCTGATCACCACTGCTGGAACCAAGAATTTCATTAAGAGCTCCAAACTCCTGGCTGGTCTCAGTTGAAATACTCTCTTCCTTTCCCCAAACCCAGTCACATCCTCAATTTATGATGTAACAAGGGCCGTGCTGTTCCCGTGGGTGAATCTTCTGTTCTGCGCTTTGGCAAACCCCATAGTCTGATGGGGTGTGAGACTTTAAATGGCCCAGAAATTAAATCCAGGCCGAGCACCTGGCATGGGCTGGGCCGCATCTGTTTGCGGTCACTGACCCATTTGTAAGGGGCCCCCTCCTGGGCCAGGATGTCAAGGAGAGGCTGGGCTGGCTTCTCAGAAGTGTTTCCACCTTAGACACAAGCTAACTTAGGCCAAGTAGAAGCAGGATACATCAATCCACAACTGACCTCGTTGTGTGGGGGAGGAAAACGTTTTCCTCTACCCTCTTAAGTTCATAACTGGGGGCTGCGAATTAAACTGACAAAGGATATTTTAACAGGAGACAAAGCATACAAATGTATTAATTTTTAATTTTACATGCTTGGGGCGTCACAGAAAGAAGTGAATCCCCAAAGGAACAGTGAGATTAGAGAGCTCATAGGCCTTCGTAATAGAGGAAAGGGAGAGGAGAAAGGCTACTTATGGGAGAGCAACCGAATGTTAGGAGAGATAAATGGGCCTTTGGAGAATAGGTGAGAGATATGATAGTTTGTGACAAAGTCTGTCTGGTAGCTGACTTGTCTTCTCTGAGAAGAGAAAATGAGTTGATTCCAGACAGGGATTTGTGACAGCATGAGGCTCTGTGTTTAGGTGGATAACAGATTTCAAGAACTCAGATGCTTTCAGCTCAGAGTAATAATTCTTACACCAGAGCGGCACATTTGGGGATGGCTAATCCAGATCTCCAGTTGGCTCCTCCCAAATTTTCTGCTGCCTCTCCAAAATTTTTCTTCAATATCAGGCATTTTTGGTGTGAATGATATCCCTGAGGGACAGCCCCAGTGTCCAAGAGTCAGGGAGGTGGGGAAGGAAATGATCTCCCACCCTGCTTGCCAATGATGGTTTCCTAAAAACTGCTGAAGCTCCAGGATGAATGAAAACTCCTGGGATTGGCTATGTTAACAGCGCCCTCTAGAGGCCACCACCAGCTTAGACAGGGCTGGGGGTGGTTCAGGGAGCCCTGGGTGTGAACCTCAAAACCCTCTCCAAGAATTTCTGCGAGGGACTCAGGTGTTTGATCAGCAAACAGGAAGTATATCAACATGGTGGGGCAGAAAGGCTTGGCGACGTTCTCTGGTCACCCCCGCGTCTGGGCGGGCTCAACTTTCTGCATTCACAGCTAATCTCTGTGTCTTTGAAAAGATGCCAGAACTGATGGTAGAAATGTAATATTTTTATGCCAGCTGAACTTAATTGAGGTATAGTTTACTAATGGTGACCTGCACAGATCCTAAGTGTACTTCGATGGGTCTAGGCAAGTGTGGGAACCCATGTCACCCACACCCCATTGAGACCTAGAACATTCCGGCACCCTAAAAAGTCTCCACTCCCCCAGACACCCGTCTTCCTGATCTCTAGCACCGTAGACATTACACCTGTTCCGGAACTTCATCCAGTTGGTCCCCCACGGGATGTCTTCAGCATCTGGCTAAAGAGCTGTGACTTTGCAAAGGTACGACATAAGGTAAGAAAGTTTGTATTCAGAGAAATTTAAAACATTTTAAAAAAAAATCTTTTTTTTTTTCCTTTGGAGATGGAGCAGTCCGCTTCCTTTTTTTCTTTAACTAATTGGTTTATTTATTTATTTTTGGCTGCATTCCGTCTCTGTTGCTGTGCGTGGGCTCTCTCGAGTTGAGGCGAGCGGGGCCTACTCTTCGCTGCGGTGCACGGGCTTCTCATTGCGGTGGCCTCTCTTTGCTGCGGAGCACAGGCTCCGGGCACACGGGCCTCAGCAGCTGTGGCTCGGGGGCTCTAGTTGTGGCACATGGGCCCAGCCGCACCGCAGCACGTGGGATCCTCCCGGACCAGGGCTCGAACCCGTGTCTCCTGCATTGGCAGGCAGACTCCCAACCACTGTGCCACCAGGGAAGTCCCAAAAAATCTTTTTTGATGTGGACCATTTTTTTTTAAGTCTTTATTGAATTTGTTACAATATTGTTTCTGTTTTGTGTTTTGGTTTTTTGGCCAGGAGGCCTGTGGGATCTTAGCTCCCTGACCAGGGATCGAACCCACACCCCCTGCATTGGAAGTCAAAGTCTTAACCACTGTACCGCCAAGGAAGTCCCTTAAGACATTTTTTTTTACTTGAAACATAAACACCGTTATGGATAGATGTGTTGGTCTCTTCCCCGCAGGCATGGAAGGGTGAAATGTGTACAAAATAATTAAAGATCTTGTAACTTATTCCTCAAAAGTAATTTAACCACCTTGACCACCTATGGGTCCTAAAAATGGTGATTTGAAATAGCATTATGGTCAATTCACCAGTTTTTGCGTTTCATCCTGATTTGTTTAGAAAAGATCATCTTTTTTAAAAAATTTTTTATTTTGCCTGCGCTGGGTCTTCGTTTTTCGTTGTGGGCTTCTCTCTAGTTGTGGCGTGCGGGTCTAGTTGCCCTGCGGCATGTGGGATCTTACTTCCCCGACAAGGGCACCTGCATCCCCTGCATTGGAGGACGGGTTCTTAACCACTGGACCACCAGGGAAATCCCTAGAAAAGATCATCTTGCCAACAGGAAGGGAGATGTTCTGATCAAAATCATGAGCTTGACATTTTCTAGGCTCTGACATTTCAAAGAGGGGAGGATGGCCTTCCCTTTCTCCATCCAAAGGTGATGTTTTAAAAGTTTATATTTACAAATTTAAAATGGTTTCAAATCCAGGGGCTTTTATTAAAAGGCTTTCAGTTTAACATAAAGAATATGTCATATTAAAATTGAACATTTATTTCTCACATTTCAGAATATTTCCTTATGTGTTGCTAAAAGAAATGTGTCTCAGGATTTTGGTGGTTCTTTTTGTTTGATTTTTAATTAATTAATTAATTAAATTTATTTTTGGCTGCGTTGGGTCTTTGTTGCTGCACGCGGGCTTTCTCTAGTTGGGTATCTAGAGTAGTGGGGGCTACTCTTCGTTGCGGTGCGCAGGCTTCTCATTGCAGTGGCTTCTCTTGTTGCGGAGCACGGGCTCTAGGCGGGGGGGT
>NW_006787630.1:1024141-1025411 GCF_000442215.2 Lipotes vexillifer | reverse complement strand
GGCTCTAGAGTGTTGTGGCACATGGGCTTAGTTGCTCCGCGGCATGTGGGATCTTCCCGGACCAGGGATCAAACCCATGTCCCCTGCATTGGCAGGCGGATTCTTAACCTCTGTGTCACCAGGGAAGTCCAGGATTTTAAATTTTGATTCATCTTTGTAGCAATAGGGCAGTTACAACAAGATGGAACCTTGGGGACCTTCCCTGCGCTACTGAGCCTGTGCTCTAGAGCCTGTGAGCCACAACTACTGAGGCCGTGTGCCACAACTACTGAAGCCCGCATGCCTAGAGCCTGTGCTCCACAACAAGAGAAGCCACCACAATGAGAAGCCCGCGCACCGCAACAAAGAGTAGCCCCCGCTCGCCACAACTAGAGAAAGCCCGCGTGTTGCAACAAAAACCCAAGGCAGCCAAAAATAAATAAATTTATTACAAAAAAAAAAAAAAGATGGAACTTGGGGATCAAGCATCACCTATTTTACTTCCTGCAAAGATTTGCATTTTTGCATTGATGTTGAAATGGCTAAAGCTTTCTGAATTCTCTACCTTTGCTTTAATAAAAACCCTACCAGTTGGTGAACTACTATTCCAGAGAATGGAAAATAAAATATGACTATGCCTTTATACCAAAATTTGTTATACTCTAACTTACTGATGTCTTTTAAAACGTCATGTGTGCAAACCTTTTTATTGTGAATTGTAATGCATTTTTAGAAAAGTGCATGCAATGCCGATGAATAATTTAACAAGTTATTATAAAGCCAACACATGATCACGGCCAGGACCTTAGGAATCCTCCCCACCCCACCCCCCTTGCAACCACAGGGGTCATCTGGACCCTGTCCTCCCTTCCCACAGTGTAGCCAGTAATTTGAATTTTATGATTATTACTTTCTCGCTTTGTTTATGGTTTGACCACACGAGTATGCAGCCCAAATAAATTTAGTTTTGCCTCTTTTAAAACTTTACATAAGGGAAAGTGTATTGCATGTATTCTTTTCTGTCTGGTTTCTTTCAATGAATATTCATCCAGGTGATTCCGTGTAGCTGAGTGCATTCACTTTCATGACTATATGTATTCCATTGTGTGAATATATCATCAAATTATTTACTATTTGACTTGAGTTATTTTCAGGCTTGGGCTTTTACCCCCCCAAAAATTGTGGCTATGGATATGTCTGGCTATATACGTCTGTGTGTTTCACTAGAGTATACACCTAGGAGTGGCATTGCCAGGGTGTAGTGTTTGTGAATCTTCAGACTCATGGATAA
>NW_006787630.1:1015929-1024131 GCF_000442215.2 Lipotes vexillifer | reverse complement strand
CTCTTTCCCAAAGTTGTACTGATTTATATCGCCACCCACCACGAGGATGCGATAGTTCCCACTGCCTTGCATCTTTGCCAAAACTTACCAGCACACCTGAATTTTTATTTCCCAACCAGTTGGGTCTGTAGTGTTATCTCATTGTAGTTTTGATTTTTATGTTTATTTATTTACTTATTTATGGCCATGCCACACGGCTTGTGGGGATCTTAGTTCGCCCACCAGTGATCAAACCCATGCCTCCTGCAGTGGAAGTGCAGAGTCCTAACCCCTGGACTGCCAGGGAATTCCCTTACTGCAGTTTTAATTTCCATTTCTCTATTTACTAATAAGGTTGAACATCTTTTCATGATTCATTGGCCATTTGGATTTCGCCTTTTCTGAATCATTTAGTTAGGTATAGCCTAGTTTTCAACTTGGCTGCCTGATTTTCTCTCAATGATTCCAAGGGTGTCTTTTGAATAGTTTCCCCCCACACACACACTGCGGCCCCTGCTTTGGAAGCACACAGCCTTAACTGATCTCAGGTGGCCTCGGCCTGCAGTGGCTTGAAGCAGGATTTCAGTTCCCAGCCAGAAATTGAAGTCAGGTCGCAGCAGTGAGAGCGCTGGATCCTAGCCACTAGACCAGTGGCCAGTGACAAGGCCCTGGCCCTTTGGCTTTACAGAAATTAATTCCCACAAAGACATGGAAAGTAGTGAAACAAGTAAAGTGTTTATTAGGAGGAAAAACAGTACGTGTGGATAGACACATGGCTGGGCTCAAAAAGAGAGTCGCGCCCTCATGGTAGTTTGAATCACTTATATGGGGCATTTCTTCCAGGTTTCCTTTGGCCAATCATCTTGCTTTGCCTGGTTCTGAGTCCATATTTGGTATACCTCAGGGTCCTTCCCTGTGGGCCTGTGCATCTCTCAGCCAAGATGGATTCTAGTGAAGAGGCCTATGGGTAGTTGACATCACTTACTATGGGGTGACGCCCCCTCTCTTGTGACCTTTAAGGAGCCTTTCTGCACATGTGTAGTCAGGAAGGTCTCCTTGACTTCGAGAATGAGGAATATGTGCTCTTTTATCTCTTATCTGGGCAGGGCCCAGCCTCCTCTCTGTCCACAGGGGAGAAACTCCAGCTGCTCAGACTGGGGCCTATCTATCTCCTGCCTCATAACCACTGGACCACCAGGGGAGTCCCTGAACAGTTCTTAATATTAATATAACCCAATGTTTCATTCTTTTCCTTTATTGCTATGTGACCTGTTTCAGAAATCAATCCTTGGGAATTCCCTGGTAGTCCAGTGGTTAGGACTTGGTGCTCTCACTGCTGAGGGCCTGGGTCCAATCCCTGGTCAGGGAACTAAAGGTAGCACAAGCCTTGCAGCAAGGCCAAAAAAAAAAAAAAAAAAATCCTTACCGCAAGGTTATAAAAGTATTATTTTGTATCACCTTCTGAAATGTTATTGTTTCATCTTTCACATTAGGTCTGCAGTCCTCCCCAAATTGGCTTTGTGTTTGGTGTGAGGTAGGGGTCACATTTTGTGTATTTTCCATAGTGATATCCAGTTGTCGCAGCATATTTATTGAAGAGATTGTCCTTTCTGCACTGCTCTGCATTACCACCTCTATCATAAATCAACCCTCTGGATGTGGATACGGTCTGTCTTGGGCTCCTAACCTACCCATTTGTCAATCCTTCAGCCCCTTTCTTACTGACTACCGTATAGGTGTTTAAGAAGTCTCAATAGCTATCTGAGACAGTATTGTGTGTGATGAGAATCCCGCATATACAATGGCTTAGTTCTCCATCAACAATGAACCAAAGGGGGACTCGCCTGGCGGTCCAGTTGTTAGGACTCTGTGCTTCCACTTCAGGGGGCCCAGGTTCGATCCCTGGTTGGGGAACTAAAATCCTGCAAGCCATGTAGCACTGCTAAAAAAAAAAAGAACCTAAGTGTCTCAACACCGTTGGTAATCTTTGCCTGAATCAATAATTTCATGAAGAGCTGAAAACTCTTGGAGATTTCATCTGCTTCACCAGCCTTCAAGCCCAGAAGCCCTCCAACTTCAGAATGAGTGTGATGCTGTCAGGTGGGGCCAGAGCAGGCAGTGTGCATTTGAATCTTAACTTACCCATGTACAGGGACTTCCCTGACGGTGCATTGGTTAGGACCTGATGCTTCCACTTCAGGGGGTGTGGGTTTGATCCCTGGTTGGGGAAGTTCCTGCAAGCTGCATGGTGCAGCCAAAAAAAAAAAAAAAAAGTACCCATGTACAGTTTTCATTGCATTGCAGGTGGGTGGTTGTAGGGTCTCTTCATGAAGCCTTCAGACATTGAATGGCTTATGTTGTTTTCCTTCTGTCTCATAAAGCAAACTACTTAGAGCTGACCTCCCTGACCCTCCAATAGCTAAATGCCGTTATCAAGGAAGACCTGATGGCTGTAAGCTACCAAGTAAGAAGTGTCAGGAGTCAGGATACCTTTTTTATTTTTGGCTGTGCCTTGTGGCATGTAGAATCTTAGTTCCCCAACCAGGGATCGAACCTGCTCCCCCTGCATTGGAAGTATGGAGTCTTAACCACTGGACTGCCAGGGAAGTCCCGATAGAACACCTTCTGACTAAACATGAACTTAAACAACTGGACCAAAGGACTTGGGTGTATTGTACAATGACCACAAATTCCCCCCATCCCAATATGCATGCCCCTTTGCAATGGAACGCCTAGCCAGAGGGGGAGTCAGTTTCTCCACCCATTTAAATCGACGCATGGCCATGTGACTTGCTTTGACCTATAGAATTTGGCGGAAGTGAGGTGTGGAAGTTCGACCACCATGATGTAAGGAAGCCAGTGTAGCTTTTTGGAGATTGGGAGACTCCATGCAGAACTGAGGCCAACAACCAGCACCAATTGCCCAATATGCCAGTGGAGCCATCTTGGACCTTGCAGCAGACTGAACCCTCCAGGTGTCTGTGGTCTCACAAATCAGCCCAGATGAGATCAACAAAGGAAATGCCCCCTAACCCGCCGAATGGAAACAAAACAAAATTCGAGTTTTTTCCCAACAACATTTGATTGTGAAAATTTTCAAATGTGTATCAAAGTTTAAATAAGTTTACAGTGAACACCCACATTCTAACACATCACTTCTACCATTCCCATTTTATTAAATCTGTCATCTCCCCATCCCTTTGTTCATGCATCACTTCATCTTGGTTTTGTTGTTGTTGTTGTTTGGTTTTTTACTTCATTTCATTTTTGAGGCGCTTCACAGTTGCAGACATCAGCCCACTACTCCTTGAATAGTTTGGTGTGCATATCATTAGCATATGACTAACAAGAGTCCAATATTTGTTTATATTTTTTTTTTGAAGTAAAATTGACAATGACTTGCATAAGTCTTAAATACGCTTTTGCTAAGTTTTTTTTTTAAGTCTTTATTGAATTTGTTAAGATGTTGCTTGTGTTTTATGTTTTGGTTTTTTGGCCTCAAGGCCTGTGGGATCTCAGCTCCCCAACCAGCGCTCGAACCTGCACCCCCTGCATTGGAAGGCGAAGTCTTAACCACTGGACCGCCAGGGAGGTCCCCTTTTGCTGAGTTTTGACAGATGCACACATCTGTGCAACTTGAACTTCTATTAAGATCTACAACATGTTTGCCATGGCCCAGGTTGAATCCCTGGTAGGGGAACAGAGATACAAAACCAGACAAAACATTGTATCAAGTACTATACATAATCTATAAATAATATATGTATCATTTGTGCATAGGTTGTATGCAAATACTATGCGATTTTATATGAGGGACGTAAGCATCCTCGGATTTTAGTATGTGCAACAGTCCTGGAACCAGTCTCCCCAGGATACTGTAGGATACCTGTAAATAACCACACAGTTATTATCAGGGATTATCAAAACAGATGCAAGAACAAAGTCACTTCCCTGTCTGTCATTAGCGGGAGGTGTTCAGAGGTGGCAACCAGGGCCAGTTGCAGCAGTTACACGCCTGTAGCCATGAGTAACAGAGAACACAACTCTGCTTGCTTAACTCCATAAAGACATCTATCAGTTTACAGAACAAATAGCTGCAAGCTAGGGCAGCCTCCAGGCTCGGGATGCTAGGGACATACCCACCCCTGCAGGCTTTTCCTCTGATCTCATTGGCCAGGACTGGTCATATGCCTGGTCCCTTAACCAATCAGTGAGTGAGTCATTCACACTCATCCTGATAGCTTCTGTGATCTTAGATCTTAATTCCCAACCTGCAGTTATTTTAGATGTTGCTGATCTTACTGTCATGGCCTGGATTTATATTTTATATTGCCAGATAAAACAAGAAATTACACCAGTTATAATAGGACCTTCGGAGACTAACATGGTTCACAAAACGATAAAAGAGAAATTATAATTTGGGTGAGGCATTTATAGAGCAGGAATCTGCAAATGTTTTCTGTAAAGGGCCAGAGAGTAAATATTTTCGGCTTTGCTGGCCATAATGTCTCTGTGGCAACTACTCAAATCCATGTAAGCCGGGAAAGCAGCTGTACACAAGGTGTAAATGAGTGGGTGTGGCTATGTACCAGTAAAGCTTTATTTACAACCACAGGTGGTGGGCAGGGTCTGGCCCGCAGGCCGAAGTTGCTGAGGGCAGGTGTTCTGCAGCATTGTTAGAACTAAATTAGAGCAACAGGATCTTCCAATCTCTGAAATGTATTTTTTCTACCTGACCACTGAAGTCGTTTTTAATCAGTTTTCCACCACAAGTTTGTGTGCAGTAATTAGAGAGGGGTCCCAATATCCAAAATGCAGTCATCGGTACTTTTCCCCACCCCAAGGAATAAGGGCTCTTTGGAGAATAGCTGGTTTTATGTTTCAGGGCAGGTAAGATGCAGTATGGGCCTAGTATATCTTGTTGCCAGAAAGAAGGGATGCCTCTCTGAGTTCTGGGTGTGTTGAAGGTACACCGGAGCCCACTTAAAGGTATCCCATGTCAATAATGATTAGTTAATGACCAATTCATGAAACCACTCAAGTCTGAATGCCATGAATTCATAATTATCCTCAAAAGACAAGAATCAGGAGTTTTGTTCTTTATCAAGCTGCTAGCTCTATATCCATAGCCCGATTTTATTGGGGTGAACCAGTTTTTAGCATCCCTACATAAAAAGGCTGACATCTTCTTACCAAATGATATATATTCAGGGTGATCCCAACTATATAAAAAGATTCTCCTCTTAAACAATAAAAAAGGTAATAAATACAGTATTAACATTGGTAATTTTTGGATAGTAATAGGATAGATGATATTCATGTTCTTTTCCTGAATTTCTTCTGGCATTTCCAAGTTCCCGCCTTTATTTTTTATATATTACTTTTAGAGTGAAAAAGAAAAATCTTTGAAAAAATTTCATCTCCAGGGACTTCCCTGGCAGTCCAGAGGTTAAGACTCTGTGCTTCCACTGCAGGGGGCACAGGTTCGATCCCTGGTCGGGGATCCCTCATGCCATGTGGTGAGGCCAAAAAAAAAAAAAAAAAAAAAAGAGGGAGAAAGTGTAAAAAAAATTTTTTTTTAAATACTTTCTTGGGGCTTCCCTGGTGGCGCAGTGGTTGAGAATCTGCCTGCTAGTGCAGGGAACACGGGTTCGAGCCCTGGTCTGGGGGGATCCCACATGCCACGGAGCAACTGGGCCCGTGAGCCACAACTACTGAGCCCGCGCGTCTGGAGCCTGTGCTCCGCGACAAGAGGGGCCGCGGGAGTGAGAGGCCCGCGCACCGCGATGAAGAGTGGCCCCCGCTTGCCGCAACTAGAGAAAGCCCTCGCACAGAAACGAAGACCCAACACAGCCATAAATAAATAAATAAAGCAAAACTGTCAACAAGTAAAAATAAACACAATTATTTAAAAAAAATACTTTCTTGAAAAAAGAAGCAAATATTAAAAAGCAAAAACAAAAACACTACTATCTCCGGGTTCAGGATGTCTTTTTCCATGGTTATAACGTTGTATGGTTTGGTCTTTGGGAAATTTCTCACCCCAAAGAGCAGAGGATGGCAAGTGAGATTTTATAAAATCCAGAGCCCAAGGCTGAGGATGGGAGTACATCCTATGAGGTGGGGCTGAAAGACCTTGAGCTAAGAGGGCTGGTAAAATCTGTGGAGCTGGGTCCTCGGCCCTGGGGGTAAATGTTGTCCCCAGGTGAGGGGTTTGGCTTTCAGTTGAGGGAAGTGCTGGTAGGGCTTTACTCATTGGCTCCCAGAGACCTGGCTTAAGTTGGGAGGAGCCTAGATTCTAAAAAGAGTAAGGAAGCTTAGGTAGCTGGGGTTGGGGGTCGTCAGAGAGAGGGCTGGGCAGTTCTAGACGGCAGTGGAGAAGTGGGACCTGGGCCGCAGAGCAAAATGAAAACATGCGGCCCCTTGTCGAAAAATTATTATGCACTTCACAGTGGTGACAGCAGAGCATTCAATCAAGTGCAGCGGCTGAACGCCTGTGAAGCCGACCTCTGTGGGGACCCAGGAAAAGCGAGTCGCTTCAAGGTCTGCTTTGGAGGTAAGAATTGGCCAGGATTCTGGCAGAGACTGGACGCTGAGGCAGAATGTCTTGCCTGTGGCTCTCCTGGGTGTCCATGGGCCACAGCCCACATGCAGAAATCCCTTCTCCATGGGATGGACTGGGTCCAAGACCCCTGGGGGTCTCCCAGCCACTTTTTAGATGCTAAATTATCACAGGTGTTACTCAAGTCCCATGCTCAGGTGGGGGCCGGCGGAGGGCCCCTCACCCCTCCCTCTCTACCCAGCCCCTGACTTCTGGGACTTTAAAGAGGTTACCCAACCCCTATTCATCTTCCTGACTCTAAGTCACTGGTCAGCATCCCTTCCCTCAGGAAGCCCTCCGGGCTGTCCCCTGCCCCCCTGAACTTGTACCCCCATTACATCCCCCAGGCTGCATCTCCAGGTTGCAACCCCCAGGTTGCTCAAGGGACCCCATTTTATGCCCTCCAAGCTCCCTGTGCCTCATCTTCAAGGCATTCTGTCACTCTGACACTGTGGGTGCAGTTAGCCATTTAAGGGTTCCAGCTCTGCCGGCGCTGGGCAGCCGAGACCTGGCCCAGAGGAGGACTCCATATATCTGTTGAGTCTGGGAGGCACATAGCATCCATTCAATGGCAGCCTTCCCCGGGCCTCAGCTTCCCCTGCCACACACACAGTGGTGTCCCGTCCACTGGGCAGGCAGACCGACTGGGGATAGGGTCTGGGGTTTGGACTCTGGAGTTGGGTCTGGCTTTGGGATTGGGGGTCCTGGGTCTGAGATTGGGATCTGGGTTTCAGGGACTGGAGCTGGGGTCTGATTTGGGGTCTGGGGCCGGGGATCTGAGTTCTGGAGCCGCAGGTCTGGAATCTGAGGTCTGGAGTTTGGGATCCAGAGCCTGAGTTCTGAGGCCTGAGGTCTGGGATATAGGGACTGGGGTCCCAGGTCTGGGGCTGCTGGGATGGAGGTTCTAGGATTTGGGGCTGGCAATTCTGAATTCGAGGTCAGGGTCTTGAGGTGTGGGGTCGCAATTTCTGGGTCTGGGGTCTAGTGTCTGAAGTAGGGGGTCTGGGCTCTTCTACCTGGGTTCCGGCGTACGGGGTCCAGGGTCTGGGGTCGGGGTCTGAGGTAAAGGAGCTAGAATCCGGGGGTCCGGGGTCTGAGGTTAAAGATGTCCAGGATCTGGGGGTCCGGGTCTGAAGTAAAGGATATAGAGTCCGGGGGCCGGGTCCCCGGTGTGAAGTACGAGATCTAGCACTTGGGGTCCCATGTCTGAGGTCTGGGGTCTGGGGTCCAGGCCCAGGGTCGGAGGTACGAGGTCCGTTGCCCCCGCGTGCCCCTGCCCCGCCCCCTCCCTCCTCCTAGCCCCTCCCCGGCCCCCTCCCTCCTCCTCCCTGCTCTCCAAGTCCCCCGCCCCCTCCCCCTCCCCTCTCTCCCCGCCCCCCCCCCCCCCCTTCCCCCCCCTCCCCCCCCCTTTGCCCACCCACCCCCACCCCTTGGCTCTGCCCTCTACCCACGAAGGCCTGAGGCAGTGGGGGCAAGCTTGCAGCTTGGAGCGCTGAGCAGGAGGGACCTAGACGCGAGCTTCAGCTAAGCCTCGGGCACGCGGGGGGGTGCGCGAGAGAGGGTGGAGCCCTACTCCGCCACCACTGCCGGGTGGTCCTCTCCCCTCCTCAGCCCTCCCGCCC
>NW_006787630.1:1012224-1015887 GCF_000442215.2 Lipotes vexillifer | reverse complement strand
GGCCGGGGCCGGGCGCGCAGGCCGCTGCGGGCGGGGAGCGGGCGGCCGAGGAGCCGGGGGCGGGGGCGCTGCTGCGCGAGCCCGTCTACAACTGGCAGGCCACCAAGCCCACGGTGAAGGAGCGCTTCGCCTTCCTCTTCAACAACGAGGTGCTCTGCGACGTGCACTTCCTGGTGGGCAAGGGGCTCGGCGCGCAGCGCATCCCGGCGCACAGGTGGGCCGCCGTCCCGGGACCCGCCGCCCCCGGGGACCCAGCATCCCCGGGCCCAGACCCCGCCAGCCCCCGGGACTCAGCCATCCCTGAGATCCCGCCACCCCTCCCCTCTGCCGGGGATACCCGCCACCCCCGGGAACCTAGTCATCCCCCAGGACCCGCCCTTCTTGGAACCCCTGCTGTTCCCGGCACCCCACCACCCTCAGGACCCCGTCGTCCCAGGACCCAACCCGTTATTCTTGGAACCCCTGCTGGTCCCGGGGACCTGCCCTCACCCCGGGACACCCACCATCCCTGGGACCCTGCTGTTCCCAGTAACCACCATCCCCTGGCCCTAGCACCCCTAGGCCCTGTGACCCTGCCAGGTCCCCCTCCACCCGTACTTCCAGATACTGGCCGTATTCTGGTCCTGCGACCCCTGCCCCTCCACTCTCATCAGCGTCTCCTGGCTCTGTGACCCCTGACCCTGCCACCTTGGCCAGGATCTCCCAGACCCAGTGACCTCTTCCACCCTCAGCATCCCTGTGGCCCCTCAGCCCCTGCCAGGCTCTCCAGACCCTGCAACCCCCAGCCTGGCCAGCCCGAGGACCCCCAGACACTACCATCTCCCTCCATTTCCTCCTTCCTGCCCCAGTGACCTCCTCCCCTGAGTGCCCCATCCTTCTGGGGCTGAGACCCCCAGAGCCCCACCAGACTCCCACCTTGTGAACCCAGGACCCCCAGTGACTCCCAGCTCTGCGATCACCCAGCTCTGTGACGCCCCATCCCCCACGCCTCCTTTCAAAAGGGGGGGTTGTTGGTCCAGGCCCCATCCCTCTGCCAGTGTCCAGGGTGCAGCCCCCAGACTCCTGGGTAGGGTGGGAGTGATGTCAGACAGCGTCCTGCCCACTGCTGGTTCCTCTGCCCCTGCTCGCTGGGGGGTGCTGGGGAGGGTTCTGTCTGGGGAGGGGGGCTGCAGGGGTTCTCACCACTCTGCCTGGAGTGTCCCCTAACCTGCTGTGAGGGTCCTCCCCACCTTTCTGACGTGTGGCCTTTATTTAACTTGTGCCTTCGAGATTCCTCTTTCTGGCTTTTTTTGGTTATTTATATACAACTGGGTCTAGATTCCTGTCCAAGGAAGCTTCCAGGCCCGTGATGCGGTCCCTAGTACCTCCGTGCCCTGTGTGTGTGTTGTGACCCTCCCCCGTCTCCCGCAAGCTGTGAGTAGGGGGCCAGTTGGTGTGTCACCTGTGAGCCCCCAGCCTCCCTCATGCCTTTCTTGTCCCACCTTCCTGCTGTGTGGACCTCCCAGATCGAAGGTTCTGGTCCTTTGTTCAGCCTTTGGGTTGTTATTTCATACGCATTGTTGACATTTTACCTGTAGCGATCAGGTAGATGACTGTACCGTGAGTGACCCTGGGCTCTGCTGAGCCTCAGTTCCTCCCCACCTCCCGGGACCTGGGACTGACCACTCAGACACATCCTTCCCAGGGCCACAGGGAGGGTGGACCCTGTGACCCAACCAGGTTCTTATCACAGTGGCCCGGGGCTCATCCTCCATACAGCCTGGCTTAAAATGCAGGTGGGGATGTGACCCAACGCATAAAGGAAACACCTCGCAGCCTCGCTGATGGAACACAGACAGGAGTGGGGAAAATTCCTAATACCGTGCGCCATGCTCCCGGGCTGGACCTAACTCCTGCCTCTGTCCCAGGTGGGCTGGATTTGGGGACTTGCTTGTAAAGAGTAGATTGGAATCCCACCTTGGGGGAACCCGGCAGATGCCACCTCAGCCAGGTGGTCAAGGTCGACCTCAGGGTGATGTCCTGGGGGTGTCAGGGTCCCCCTAGAAGGAATCAGTGAGAAGGGCACCTCACCTCAGTGTGCTCCACCCCAAACCCTTAACCCCAGTGTAGTGGGTTGAATGGTGGCCCCCAACAAGGTGTGTCCACATCCTGACACCCAGAACCTGTGAACGGGACCTTATTTGGAAAAAGGGTCTTTGTAGATGTGATTAAGAGTTTCAAGAAGAGATCATCCTGGATTATCTGAACGGGCCCTAAATCCAACAAGTATCCTTATGAGAGACACACAGAGGAGAGACCGAGAGAAGACGGCCATGTGACAACAGAGGCAGAGACGGGAAGGACACACGGCCGCAAGCCCAGGACACCTGGGACCCCAGAAGCTGGAAGAGGCGGGAGGGGGACCCTCCCCGGGACCCTCCGGGGGCAGCACGGCCCTGGGACACACTGACCTTGGACGTGTGGCCTCCAGAACGTGAGAGAGGAAATTCCTGTTCTTTTAAGTCACCCAATTTGCAGTAATTTGTTAGAGCAGCCCCAGGAAACCAGTACACCTGGTCCTATTGGAGAAAATACCAGATAAACCCAGCTTGGGGCCATGCTGCAGGACGCCAGCCAGTCCTGGGAGGAGCCTGAGGACACAAGTGAAAGCCACGTGGGATCCTGGATGCGGGCCTGGGGCGGAGAGCATCCTGAGCTGGTGACTGGGGAGCAGGGCCAAGTCGCATAGGGGCTCATGCTAACTTTGAGGAAGGCCATGGGGTCTGGACCCACCATTTCCCAGGACCCAGGCTTGGAGTGGTCTCAGGCTGGGGCCGTGAATTCTGGGTACAGGGTGACCCGGGGCGTGGGACACAGGAGGGCCTGGCATGAGTGATGGCAGAAGGGGCCAGCTCTGGCCCCGGACAAGTTCATACCTCATTCGGAGCCTCCCCCTGCCCCACGCCCCCAGTCGGCTTAGCCCCACCCCCTCGCCCTGCACTGCTTTTTGACAGCTTTCTCTTTCTAACTTTCTCTGTGACTGCCGTCATTGGCTTCATGTGAGCAGGATTTTTTTTTTTTTTTTTTTTTTTTTTTTTTTTTTTGGCTGAGTCACAGCTTGTGGGATCTTAGTTCCCCAACCAGGGATTGAACCCTGGCACCTGGCAGTGGAAGTGCAGAGTCCCAGCCACTGGACCGCCACGGGGTTTTGCTTCTCTCCCTCCTGCTAGGCCCAGGAAAATGCCTGGCATGGCAGGTGCCCAGGAAACCTGAGAGTCAACTGCTTACACTCGCGCTCGTGGGGCTCCCTCTGAGGAAATACCGAGCATCTTCAGGGTAGCACTGTGCACAAATCGGATGGTCCCACATTAATATCTAAAATACCTTTATTCATCTATCACGGAAAACTTGGCAGTGCAGAGAAGTCCCAGAAGTGGAGCAGTCTGTGTCTGGGGTCCCTTCTCCTTCATCGATCTGTGTCTGCTTAGCCCAATAACACGTTTTTTGATGACTCTGGCTTTATGGTGGGTTTTGAGAACTGCCGTGGCTGTTCTTCCCAGTTTTACTCCTTGTTGACTTTTTTCAGCTCATCTCACACACTTAACTCTTCCAGAATCAATCACCCATCCATCTGTCCCTCCCTGCATCCAACAGTCATTGAAACAGTGCTGACAGAAGACATCT
>NW_006787630.1:994290-1012214 GCF_000442215.2 Lipotes vexillifer | reverse complement strand
TCTTTCCCTGTGGGACTTACCTTCAGGTAAATTTGCACCAGCAAAGTTTTGTAAAGAGCCAGATAGTATATAGTGTCAGCAGGCCATACGGTCTCTGTCCCAACGCTTAATTCTGGCATAGCAACACAAATGCATTAAGACAGAAATGAATGGGTGTGGCTCTATGCCAATAAAACTTTATTTACAAAAACAAGCGGTGGGCCAGATTGAGTCCCAGGGCTGTAGTTGACCAGCCTCTGCCTCAGTGGTTCCTTATGATCTTTAGAATCAATTTATCAAATGCTAAAGGAATTGCCTGGAGGGATTGGTCTTTGCAAAGATACAGGTTGGGAGAGCTGACAGTTTCGAATACAAAATATATCTGGGAACATGTTTATCCAGGGCATTTTTGTGAAACCTTAGGAAAGTTTTGTAGTTTATTCATATAGGTCTTGCACGTATATTGCTAAGTTTCTGATTAGTTTTTGTTTGTTTTTTCTCTGTTGTGAGTAATTTCTCCATTGTATTTTTTCTAGTTGGGTCTTGCTGGGAAGCTGTAGATTTTTTGCGCATTTATTTTTATCTATTTGAACGATTTCTCTCTGAACCCTTCTTAGCGTTAATAATTGCTCCACTGATTCCGTCGTCTGGCACTGTCCAGTAGACTTTTCTGTGATGTTGGGATTGTTCTAGATCTATGCTCTCGAGTCCTAGCCACGAATCACTTGTGGCTGCTGAGCACTTGAATTGTGGCTGTTGCAACTGAGGAACTGAATCCTTTTTTTTGTTTTGTTTTTTCGGACACACTGCGTGGCTTGTGGGATCTTAGTTTCCCAACCAGTGATTGAACCTGTGCCCTCGGCAGTGAAGGCGGAGTCCTAACCACTGGACCGCCAGGGAGTTCCCAAACTGAATCTTTTATTTACCTTAATTTTAATTTAGATTTAAATAAGCCCTGAATTTAGAGTGTTAAGTGAGACAGTCACGTTATGGGCAATTAATTTCTCATTCTCTCTCATATTTCTGCCTCATTTTTTCTGTTCTGATTGCATTTCTGACCACCAGGGCATTGTTCCGTAACAGAGGTGTTTTTCACAGTTCAATGTGATCGTTGATACTGGTTTCTGACAAATCCTTTATAATACAGTAACAAGTTTCTTTCCATCCCTTGTTCACTAAGAGTTTCCATGAAGTGTGGGCATGGGATGTTATCGAGTGCTTTTAATGGATTTTGGTTTGTTTGATCTAACAATTGGCCATGTAGAAAATTATGCATTTGTGTGACAACTGCCATAGCCCAGTTTGGGAGCACTTTTGTCACCCCCCAGAAGCCCCTTTCCCCACTTACCCTCAGTCCCCACTCCCACCCTGATCCCTGGGCAATCACTGACCTCCTTCTCTCTCTCTAGTTTTGCTATTTGTAGAAATTTCATAGAATTAGAATGATAGAATGTGTAGGCTTTGGTCTGGCTTCTTTCACTGAGTGTGCTGTCTATGAGGTCCATCCACACCGTTGTATCGGCAGTTCATTTCTTTCTATTGCTAAAGTAATTCACGTTACTGCTGAATTCCATTGCATGGATGGACCATGCTTTGTGCACTCACCAGTCGATGGGCATGCGGGTTATATGGGTTATTGCCAGCTTTTCATTACGAGGAATCATACTGCCATGAACATTCCACATTCGTGTGGAAATACGCCTGTGGAAGAACTGCTCCTTTTCTCTCGGGTGAATACCTAGGGGTCGCATGTTGGAATTACAGGGTAGCGTGACATTTTAAGAAACTGCCAAACTGGTTTCCAAAGTGGCCGCCCCATTCCCCACCCCGCAGTGGTGCCCGAGGGTTCCAGAGTGTCTTTGGCCTCCTAGGTGAGTTGGGAAATATTCCCTTCCCCTCTCCTTTCTGGAAGAGTTTGCATAGGGTTGGTATTATTTCTTCTGGGAATGGGCTTTTCTGTGTGGGAAGATTTTTTAAAATATTTATTTATTTGGTCTCACCAGGTCTTCGTTGCAGCAGGCGGGCTCCTTAGTTGCGGCTTGAGGGCTCCTCAGTTGCAGCAGGTGGGCTCCTTAGTTGTGGCATGCATGTGGAATCTAGTTCCCTGATCAGGGGTCGAACCCGGTCCCCCTGCATTGGGAGCACAGAGTCCTATCCACTGCACCACCAGGGAAGTCCCAGTGGGAAGATTTTTTTTTTTATTGGCTGCTTTGGGTCTTCGTTGCTGTGCACAGGCTTTCTCTAGTTGCAGCGAGGTGGGGCTACTCTTCGTTGCAGTGCGTGGGCTTCTTGTGGTGGCTTCTCTTTGTTGCAGAGCACAGGCTCGAGGCACGTGGGCTGCAGTAGTTGTGACACGTGGGCTCAGTAGTTGTGGTGCACGGGCTTAGTTGCTCTGCGGCATGTGGGATCTTCCCGGACCAGGGCTCGAACCCGTGTTCCCTGCATTGGCAGGCAGATTCTTAACCACTGTGCCACCAGGGAAGTTCCGGAAGATTATTAATGACTAGTTCACTTACTTGTTACGTGTTTGTTTAGATTTTCTCTTCACCAATGAGCGCTGGCAGTTTGTGTCTTTCCAGGAAGTCGTCCATTTCCTCTAAGTTGTCTTAAGTTGTTGGCATAAAGTTGTTTCAAAGTTCTTTTATCACCTATAGGGTCTGTAGTAATGTTCCCTTTTTCATTCCTGATTTTGGTAACTTGTGTTTTTTTCTCTTGGTCAGTCTAGCTAAAGTTCTAGCAATTGTTGATTCCCCCCCGACCCCCAAAGAGTGACCTCTAGGTTTCATTGTATTGTCTCTATCTTCCCATTCCCAGTTTCATTAATTCCTGCTCTCACTTTTATTATTTTCTTCATTCTTTGGGCTCGATTTGCTCTTCCTTTTCTAGATTCTTGAGATGGAAGCTTACCTTGCTGATTTTATTTTTTAAATTAATCAATTATTTTTTGGTCATGCCACACGTGGCTTGCGAGATCTTAGTTCCTCAACCAGGGATTGAACCCGGGCCCAAGCAGTGAAAGTGCCAAGTCCTAACCACTGGACCACCAGGGAATTACTGGAAGCTCACCTTGCTGATTTTAGATCTTTATTTAATACATATATAATGTTTACTTCTAAGCACTGTTTTAGCTGCATCCCTTACATTTTGATGTGCCGTGTTTGCATTTTTGTTCCAGTTAAGATCTTTTCTAATTTCCCTTGTGTTCCTTCTCTGGCCCATGGGTTGCTTAGAAGTGTTGTTTCATTTCCAAATATTTGGGGATCTCTCAGAGGTCTTTCTGTTGTTGGTATGGAGTTTAATTCCTCTCTTTGGAGAACATGCTTTGACTGCTTTCAGTGCCTCTGAGTATATTTGTTTGGCCTTGCATGTGGTCTGTCCTGGAGAATGTGCCATTGCGCCTAAGAACGTGCATTCTGCCGTCGTTGGGCTGAGGGTTCCGTAAAGGTCGCTTGGCAACATTGTTCAGTCTTCTGTATTCTTGCAGATTTTGTCTGGCTGTTCTGTCAGTTGTGGAGAGTGAGGCAACAGAACCTCCAACGATAATTGTTGGATTGTCTCTTTCTCCTTTAACAGTCAGTTTCTGCTTCGTGGAGTTTGGGACTCTGTTGTGTATTCATTTGTACTGCTACCTGTCCCCATGTACTGACCCTCTGTTCACATGAAACGTCCATTGTTCAGTAATATTCCTCATCTTCACGTCTGTCTTTTTTTTTTTTTTTCCCCACGTCTGTCTTGTCTGATATCTGTGTAGCCACTCCAGCTCTCTGGTGGTTTCCGAATGCAAGGTATGTCTTTCCCCATCTTTCTCCTTTCATTCCCTTTGTGTGTTTGAACGTAAAACTTCTGAGCCCGTGACATCCATCTGTCCCATCTCTGGTGACGTGAGCCTTGGTCATGGGGTAGATTTCTCCACTGGATGTCACCACCGTCCCCTTGTAAATCACCCTTCCCGAGGGATACTTTGGGACTGTACAGACATCCCATTTCCCCTCCTGCTTTGCCCGCTGGTGTATGGTGGCTCCTGCTGGAAAGAGTTATTTACTCTAGCATCTGCCATATGGTGATTTCCTATTTCCGTAACTCCCTCTGCATTTGTTAACTGGGGTTCTAAAAGGAAGAGCTGTCCCTTCTCCCTTACTCATCCATTCCTTCAGTTATATATTTATTTCATCACGGACTCATGGATATTGATTTTATCCTAGGGGTCATCATCCGACGCGAACATTATTTTGTTGTTCGTATCGTCCCAGATTTGGCTCCTGTGTCCGTTCAACATTTCCCTGTCATGTTGGAGCGTGTTTTTACTTTCTGGCTCCACAGGATACTCCAAGCTCATCTTGTCCTTCCCCTGCCCCAGCCCTGCAGTCAGCCATTTCTCCAAGGAGCTCTGGTTCTTTTTAGTGGAAAATGGTATTTAGAAACCAAAACTTGGGTGCTGGGTGTGCCCGCTGCTGCTGGGGTGTTGTTGTTTAGAGACCTTTTTAGCAGGTAGAGCAAGGAAATGTACCAACACACACATATCTCTGTTTATTTCTGTCTCTCCACCCATCTGTCCATCTGTCCATCCATCCACCATCTATCTACCTGTCTAAAAGCCACGAGATCATCTTGATCACTCTGATTTCGGTTCAGCCCTCCAGAATTTATTCCAGCCCCCACCCCTTATCTATAACTGTTTTCTCCCACGATGAGGACCCTGGCTCTCATTCTGCACACGTCTACTTGGTAGCACAAACCTAGATATGTAGAGTGGTTTCAGAGCTGCTAACCCTCTCCTGTGAAAAATACTTTTACTAAGTAAAGCAGAGTATTTGTATGCAGTTCTTTTGGCCTTTAACCTGTTTCCCAAACCTACTTAACTGGTCTTTTCTTCCCTGCCCCTTCAGGATAGTATGTCATTCTTTTTTTTTTTTTAATTTTTAAATTGTGGTAAAATACACATACCGTAAAGTTGACCGTCTTTACCCTTTTTAAGCGCACAGTTCAGTGGCATTAAGCACATTCACATTGTTTGCAATGATCCCCACCATCCGTCTCCATAACTTTCTCATCTTCCCAAACTGAAACTCTGTCCCCATGAAACACTGACTCCCCCTCCCGCAGCCCCTGGCCCCACCATCTGCTTCCTGTCTCTGTGGATCTGACTCCCCCAGGGACCTCCTGTGAGTGGAATCAGACAGTGTGTGTCCTTCTGTGTCTGGCTCCTCTCACTGAGCATCACGTCCCCAAGGTCCATCCACGCTGTAACATGTGTCGGAATTTCCTCCTTCTTAAGGTAACTAATACTCCTTGTATGTATGTGGAGGGACCACATTGTGTTCATCCATCATCTGTCCATTGATATTGGGTTGCCTCCACCTTTGGCTGTCTATGAATCGTGTCTCTGTGAGCACTTGTGCACAGGTTTTACGTGGACGAGTGTGTTCGTTTCTCTCGGGTATGCAACTTAGGAGTGGAACTGCCGGGTCAGACGGTAACTCCACGTTGAACCCTCCGATGAATCACTGGCCTGTCATCCACCGCTGCTGCACACTTTATGTCCGCACCCGCCCTGCACGAGGGCTCTGATTTCTCCACATCTGCAGCAACTCTTGTCATTGTCCGGATTTTTTATCCTAGCTGGCGTTTCCTAGTGGGGGTGAGATGGTGTCTCATCGTGGTTTTGACTTACCATGTTCATCGTCAGGTTTTTGAGGATGGGTGGATAATGGATGGATAAGACTCCTGGCGGGAGGCCAGCGAGGGGCCGGCGGGTGAGGCTGTGGGTGGAGGAGCCTTGGAGATGTTCAGACCGCCTTCGACCCAGTGGCCTTGCCAGCCCTGGGGTTTGTCGCCACGTCCGCCAAGGGCACTGAGGGTGCATACAGCCTGGCATCCGGGGCTCTGCGCTGACACACAGGCCCAGATGGGCCGCCTCTTACTTCCTGCCAGTGAATCGTTGGGGAAAGTTTTCCCCGCGGGAGATCAAGATGCTTTGTTTAATCTAGAAAGAAAGGAGGAACAGGAAGACACTTCATTTATGGAGAGTGTGCGTGGGGAAGTGCAGTGAGGCTCCAGGGGCCCAGCTGCGGTGGTGAATGAGCGGGGCTCCGAGGACGCGGTGGGGCAGAACAGGGCATGAGCGACCTGGGGCGGCTGAAACAAAGCACCACCGATGGATGGGCAAAGCTGCACAGATTTGTCCTCTCTCAGTTCCGGAATCCAGAAGCCCAAGATCAGGGTACTGCAGGGCCGCGCTCCCTCCAGAGGCTCCCGGGGAGGGTCCTTCCTACCTCCTCCGGCTTCTGGGGCTCCAGGCGTCCTGGGCTTGTGGCCGCGGCGCTCCAGGCTCTGCCTCCGGCAATACGTGCGTGGCCTCTCCCTGTGTGTCTGGGTCCACATTTCCCTTTTATAAATCATTGGATTAGGGCCAGCGCGGATTTGGGTGGCCTCATCTTAATAAATGGCATCTGCAAAGACCCTGTTTCCAAACAGGGTACCATCCTGACGTTCCAGATGGACATGACTTTGGAGACACTTCACCCCACTACACTCACACTCGGTTTCCCACCTGGCCCCCATCTCTGGTCTGGCCTTTGGGGTGCCGTAGAGCCCCGGGCCAGACTGGGGACCAGACAAGGGCCTGGCGGGGCCGGGAGCACCAGTCCACGACGGAGGAGTGGGTGGGAGGTGGGGGGGCGGTTCTTTTTGCGGAGAGTAGGGGGCTGCCCGGGTGGGGCTCGCTGGGAGCCGTGGGAACGGGAACATCCCCCCGGCACTGGGCAGAGGCCGGGAATCGGGCTGTGGCTGCCGACTCCAGCGGTTCTGCAAGGGGGTGGCCTCTCAGAGCCCTGCGTGTGTCACCGTGGGGACCCCAGGAGGGGCTGCGACGTGGGGCCTTGCAGACCCACAGGACAGGGGCTCTGTGGGGCCGCCCCAGGGTAGGCTGTCGTGGGGCGGGCCCTGGGGACCGCGGGTGCACAGCACAGTGGGCGCATGACGCCAGGCAGAACCTGCAGGCCCCCATGGCCACCCACGTCTGGATGCTCCCTTAGCCTCCACGTCCTTCCCCACGGACTCAGCCCGATTCAGGTGACCCCGCCAGGCCTTTCCTGACTGCGCCCTCACAGCCCTGCGTTCTCCTTCCTGCCCCACTGTCAGGCTGTCCATGCCGTGGACCCGTGGCTGCCTTCCTCCAACACGGCCAGGGTCTCAGTGCCCACAGCCCCAGCACGGGGGCCGTGTGTGTAGAGCGAGGAGGGAGTGATGAAGGAGGGGGTGAATGAGGGAGGCAGGGAGTGGTTGAGTGAGTCACTGAATGAATGAAAGGATGGAGTGAATGATGAATGAATGAGGGAGTGAACGAATGAATGAATCAGTGGGTGAGCCAATCAGTGAGTGAAGGAATGAGTGAGTGAATGACGGAGGGAGGGAGTGGTTGAGTAAATGAGTGATTGGGTGAATCCGTGAGTGAATGAGCGAATGAGTGAGTGAATGAATGACGGAGGGAGGGAATGACGGAGGGAGGGAGTGAATGAGTTGCGTGGGGAGGGCATGAGCTCTCTGCCATAAGCCATTCAGCCCCTGGGGAGACGATTTCGCTTCTCTGGCCTCTGTTGCCACCGATCCACACGCACTGCCTTCTCAGTCCTCAGGGCCTTCCTAACGGAGGCATCCAGGGCAGGATGCTCTGGGCACAGCATCTGCTGCAGGTGCTGACTGGGGTGTCACTGCTGCGGGGACACTCGCCTTCCACATCCCGCGGCCCAGACAGCTCCCCGGGCTCGGGTGGTGGGGACCGGTGGGCCTCGCGAAGGGTAACCGGGTCTTCTCTGACACACCAGGTTCGTGCTGGCCGTGGGCAGTGCCGTCTTTGACGCCATGTTCAACGGGGGAATGGCCACCACGTCCACCGAGATCGAGCTGCCAGACGTGGAGCCCGCTGCCTTCCTGGCACTGCTCAAGTAAGACTTTCCAGGTCCTTCACGCCCTGGGGGGAGGGACAGACACACCTGATGTTTAAAAAAAATAGAGCCCTGGTGACATTGCCTCCAGAGCCCCCAGCTCCCTGGAGATTTCTAGAACTCACCTCCTCAGTGAGGGGTGGGCTCTGGACGCCCCCCCATTTTCATTTTTGTACTTTTAATATCAAGATGTAATTTGCATACCATACAACTCACCCGTGTGAAGTGTACAATTCAATGACATTTAGTATGTTTACAGAGTGTGCAACCATCACCTCTAATTCCAGAACATTCCATCACCCCCAAAGGAATGGCATCCCCCTCCCCCAGCCCCTGACAACCAGGAACCCACTCCCTGTCTCTGTGGATCTGCCTGTTCTGGACGTTTCCCATCAATGGAATCACACCCTGTGTGTCCTTCTGCGTCTGCTGCTCTCACTGAGCATCGCGGTTCCAGGTCCACCCACGCTGCAGTGTGTGTGAGTCCCTAAGTTTTCATCCTTTCAAGAGTTTTTGAAGAAACAGCCTCATGCAAGAATTTTAAATTCCACCTATATTTTTTCTTCCTGGGTTTCAAATTTTTTCTCAAGGACTTTAAAACAAATATAGTGGATGTTGGGGGTGGGAGTGCCGCCCACAGATTGCAGCTCCACCGAGAAGGAGGCCGGCGAGCTCTGTGGAACTCCCATACACCTCCCTGCTCCGCGGAGCACCGTCTTCCCCTGTCCGGAAACCCTGGGTGTAAATGGTCTGGGCGTCTTGAAAGGTTATCCCGAACAGTCAAGACAGCTCTTCAGATGTGGAGCTTATTTTTTTTTCCCCCTTCTGATTATAAAAATGGCATTGGCTCACAGAAAAAAAGGGAGCGAGAGAAAGAAAAAGGGAGGGAGAGAAGAAAAGAAGAGAAAAGAAAGCGTAAGGAAGAAAATGGAGTGAACCTGTCTCTCAGCACCATGGGGGCGGGGCCCACGGGCGGGG
The DNA here is from genome assembly GCF_000442215.2 of Lipotes vexillifer. NCBI lineage: Eukaryota > Metazoa > Chordata > Mammalia > Artiodactyla > Lipotidae > Lipotes > Lipotes vexillifer. The sequence continues at coordinate 1,003,314 of NW_006787630.1, read as the reverse complement.
CGTCGCTGGTTGCTCCCATTCATATCGGGTCCCATTTATATCACGTGCTCACAGCGCCTCTCCCCACCCACTGTGTCGTCATCTCCTTTTTTCCTCTGGTGTCTGCAGGGTGTAAACTGGTTCCCTTCAGCTCCATCAGTGTTGAATCCTGTGGGCTGATCACAGCACTTTGTGGAATAATCTCACTCCTCTGTCTTTAGGCAACTTTTCAGATGGTCCCTCAGATCAGGGGCCGCAGGCTGCCCCAGGGTGGGTGGGAGGGCCGGGGCTCTGTCTCCACAGCTCCCCCCCCCCACCCCGACATTGCAAAAGCAGCCTGGAAGGATTTGTAAACTGTGGGCAGGGCTGTGGGCCAAGGAAACTTTATGTACAAAATAGGGGACAAAAGCACGGTGAGATATCACTTCACACCCACCAGGGTGGCTATTATTAAAAAACAAACAAACAAGACGACTTGTCTCGAGGAGGTGGAGAAATTGGGACCCTCATGTGCTTCTGGTGGGAATGTGAAATGAGGCAGCCACTGTGGAAACAGTCTGGACGATCCTCAAAAGCTAGACATAGAATCACTATGTGCTCCAGCAATCCCATTCCTGGGTACATCCCCCAAAGAAGGGAGAAGCGGGGGCTTGAAGAGATATTTGCACACCCGCGTTCACAGCAGCTTGATTCACAACAGCCAAAAGGTGGGAACGCCCCAAGTGTCCATGAACAGTTGAGGGATGAATGAGGTGTGATCCATCCACACACCAGAATATTACTCAGCCTTCAAAAGGACTCTGGAATTCAGTAACACATTAAAAGGATCATACACCATGATCAAATGGGATTTATTCCAGGGCTGCAAGGATTTTTCAGTATCCACAAATCAATCAGCGTGATACACCACATCAGGAGGCTGAAGAATAAAAACCATATGATCATCTCAATAGATGGCAGAAAAAGCTTTTGATGAAATTCAACACCCGTTTATGTCATAAAGGATGCTGGCAACTTCCCTGGTGGTGCAGTGGTTAAGAATCCACCTGCCAATGGAGGGGACACGGGTTCAAGCCCTGGTCCGGGAAGATCCCACGTGCCGCAGAGCAACTAAGCCCGTGTGCCACAACTACTGAGCCTGTGCTCTAGAGCCCACGAGCCGCAACTACTGAGCCCATGTGCCACAACTACAGAAGCCCACGTACCTAGAGCCCGTGCTGCACAACAAGAGAATCCACTGCAATAAGAAGCCCGTGCACTGCAACGAAGAATAGCCCCCACTGGCCGCAACTAGAGAAAGCCCACGCACAGTAATGAAGACCCAACGCAGCCAAAAATAAATTAATTAATTAATTAAAATTTAAAAAAAAGATTCTGACGCTTGCTCCAACATGGATGGACCTTGAGGACATGATGCTTAGTGAAATAAGCCAGATGAAAAAGGACAAATACAGTGTGAACCTACTCACAGGAGGTCCTAGAGGAGTCACATCCATAGAGACAGGAAGTAGAGGGTGGGGCCGGGGGCTGGGGGAGGGGGAGGGGGAGTCAGGGGACAGAGTTTCAGTTTGGGAAGATGCGAAAGTTCTGGAGATGGATGGTGGGGATGGTTGCACAGCAATATGAATGTACCCAATACTACTGATAAAAATGGTTAAAATGGTAAATTTTATGTTCTGTGTATTTTACCATAATTTAAAAAAATGTAAAAGTCATATCTATAAAAAAAAATCAAGACCCCAAACAGGTGACGGGTTGCAGTTAGCCAAACCCTGCCTTAGTCTAAGCTTGGTGAGATGTGGGGTGGAAGGCTGTTCTCTCCGTCTCCCTCTCCATCCCTGTGTCTCTCTGTCTCTATATCTGTCCCTGTCTCTCTCTCTCTCCCCGTATCAGCTTGGGTTTTGGTAACCAAGCTGCCCCCCCGAGAGGGTGGACACTATCTCCACTGGCATGTGAAGGGCTCACCCATCTCCCCGCACGTGTCTTGGCCTGTCCCATTACCAGGTCCCCCTCAGCACTGCTGACATTGGTGGTCATTCTGTCCCTGACCCCGCAGGCCGCTGCTGTTAGGGCTTCCTGTGCATTCTCAGGGGAGTGAGTCCAAGGAGAGGGGGGCACCTTCCAAGAACTTGCTCTTTGGGCGGCTCCCGGTTGGGCTTCTCCACCGCCCCCATCCCGTGTCCATGGTGCCCGTGGACGGACACTCGGGTGGTTTCGCGTGGATCGCGCTGCTGTGAACACGCGTCATTTCTCCCGGGCGCAGAGGGGTGAGCTGCGCGCCCAGGGCCGCCTCTGAGGCGCTCCCACCAGACGGACCAGGGTTCTGATTTCTCACCATCTCCCCGTGGTTTTGTAATCGACCCTGACTTCTGACCCACATGTAGAGTCGGGCCGATGGCGGGTGGTCAACACGTCTGGTCTCTGCGATTCCGGCTGGCATTTCTGGTCCCGTTAGTGGTCGGGCATGGCAGCCGGCGGTGGCCGGGTCGCGGGGTGCGGAAGCCTCTCCGCGTTCCGGGGCAAATCCCGTGCTGCCCACGGAGGAGCCGGACAGAGGCCCACCTGCTGTGTAGACTGGTTTCCAGGGTTTGCCTGTGGGCACTCCTTTTCCCGGGTAACTGCCTTTGCGGGGTCACGTCCACAGGTCAGAGGGCGACCGATGCTAACTGGGTTGGTTCCTCGGGCCAGGCCGGTGGGTGGGGGCTGGGCGGCTGTCCTCATGCCGCCGTCCGCTCCCTGCCCCCAACCCCGCTCCAGGTTTCTCTACTCGGACGAGGTTCAGATCGGGCCTGAGACGGTCATGACCACGCTGTACACGGCCAAGAAGTATGCGGTGCCCGCGCTCGAGGCCCACTGCGTGGAGTTCCTGAAGAAGAACCTGCGGGCGGACAACGCGTTCATGCTGCTGACGCAGGTACGGGGCGGGGGCGCAGGGGCGGGGCGCAGGGGGCGGGGCGCAGGGGCGGGGCGACGGCGCGGGACCGCTGGGGAGCAGGTGCTCCGGGTCTGCGCAAGGATGCAGGTGCGTAGCTGTGAGTGAGGACGCCAGGGGCAGGGGAGTACGGATGGGGGAATTTCGGAGTTTAGGCGCCGCTTAACTCTTGCGCCCAGGTGAGTATCTCCCTCACTTCATCCTGCCCTTGTCCCTGCCCCTGGTGGCACCGCGGTGTTTTCCTGGTCGCCTGTCAGCGCAGTGCACCTTGTTGGCAGGCCGGCCTCACGACAGTCATTTACTAAAGGATTCCCGTTGGCATTTTGGTGCCCTTGTGCAGAGCTCAGGTGTGGGGGGTAAGGCGTTCCGTACTAGGTTTCTTGGAGGGGGACCCTTTGGGGTTGTCTGGCCTGACGGGCTGCGGCGGTCCTGGACCGCTGTGGGGGCTGGGAGCCTGGCGGGACAGGGCAGAGCCCGAGTGTCATCGTGGCTCCACAGACCCCTCGCTGAGGTGGCACCTGGGCCTTGGCCCCGTCTGCTGAGTCGCTCTCAAGGGCCAGAGCCTGGACGGTCAGGTGGGGGCCGGCCGCTCCCGGCCATTTGCTGAGAGCTGCAGCCATGTGAGGGTGTCCTAGCCAGGCCCTAGGCAGAGACCGATGCACAGGGGTGTGGGCGTCGAGCTGCCCCACAGGTTCTCCGGCCCCCGCCCCGTGTGCGAGTTCTCGGACGGTCAGAAGCGCAGCTCTGCTGCGTCCCACAGGTCCTCTCGGCCGTCTCCCCCGGGCTCCTGCCTGCTGCAAGGGACGACTGGGCCCGCCTCCAGCCTGAACCTCTAGGTGCCCCAGCTCTTGAGGTGTAGGCCTGACCCCCGCCCCAGGCAGTGGTTACTGAGAGTCTGTGAACCTCAAGAAAGAAGATCCCTCTGGCCCCTCAGCCCAGGACTTGAAATCTGTGCCCGGGACTTGAAATCCGTGCCCAGTCTGGAGCCAGGGTCCATCTGGCTGGGTGTTGACAGGCTCTCTCCCCCGCAGGCGAGGCTTTTCGACGAACCGCAGCTCGCCAGCCTGTGCCTGGAAAACATCGACAAGAACACGGCCGACGCCATCACTGCAGAGGGCTTCACAGACATCGACCTGGGTAAGGCCACAGGGCCGGGGAGGGCTCGGTGGTCACATGCGTCCCGCCGAGGCCCTGCCACCTGCCCCACTCTGCTGCTGCCCGGGCCGTGGACAGCCTGGCCGCAAGCCGGTCAGAGGTCATCCCCGAGGCCATGGAGGCCGGCGCTCGCTGACGGCCCCACCCCTGCAGACACGCTGGTGGCCGTGCTGGAGCGGGACACGCTGGGCATCCGCGAGGTGCGCTTGTTCAACGCTGTCGTCCGCTGGTCTGAGGCCGAGTGTCAGCGGCAGCAGCTGCAGGTGACGCCTGAGAACAAGCGGAAGGTACTGGGCAAGGCATTGGCCCTCATCCGCTTCCCGCTGATGACCATCGAGGAGTTTGCTGCAGGTAACGCTCAGGAGGGGTGTGACCCCGGGGACCCTGCTGCGTGTGACTCAGTCCCATGACCCTCGGCCCGGCCACAGCGGGTCGGGTGCTGGCCGTGTCCATGCGGGAGCCTGGACTGGCTCAAGTGGGTGAAGCTGGAACGACCCCCAGATGCCGACCCTCCCGCATCCCAGCCTCTTCACCCCCATGTCTCGGGCGACCACATGCACGTGTCCGAATGTACCAGGCCCCTGAGGGTCCCACCTGGGGCTTAGGTCCTGGGAGCCGGGCTCTGGTGCCCACGTCCTTGACAAGCCCCGTGAAAAGGGTGGGCAGTGTCTGGGACTGTGGGCCGCTGCTGCCGGGCCTGGGCTTGGGCCCAGGTGGGGTTGGCCCTGACCCTGCCTCTCGCGCTGGGGGCACGCTTGGGTCTCGGGGATGTGCAGGAGCGGCAGCGGTGGCCAGCTTGGCGACCCCTCCCCTGGGCCTGGGCCTCCCCTTCATGTCATTCTCATGGCCGGTGCCGACCACGGTCCTGGAGCCAAACTGGCCTGGAAGGTTCTGGACGGGGCTCCGTGATGCAGCCCCGTGGCGGGTGCACCGCTGTCCTGCCTCTCCCTGGTCCGTGCTGCCCCTGCTCCCACCCAGGCTTAGGGTTGCCAGATTTAGCAACAAGAGCAAACAATTTTTTTCAGTGTAAGCGTGTCCCGTGCAGCAGCTGGGAGACGCTTATCCTAGAGATCAGCCCTCTTTGATCTGAAATTGAGACTTGACTGGGTGTCCTGCGTTTTATCTGGCGGTCCATGGTGTTTCCTCAGTGCTGGGGCAAAGCCCGAGAGGCTGTCTCCACACTGGGGGTCACTCATCCGTCAAATACTTAGCACCTCCTGGGTACCTGGCCTTGGCAGCACAGTGGTGACCGAGGCAGCCTGGGCACTGCGGACATGGGGCCGAGTGCTACTCTGTGGGGGGCCATCCTGGGCACTGTGGGGTGTGGAGCAGCCTCCCTGGTCCCACCCCCTTGATGCCAGGAGCACCCCTAGTCATTTTTCTTTTTTAACAGTATGAGGGCTTTATTTTTTAATGTTTATTTATTTATTTATTTTTAGCTGCGTTGGGTCTTTGTTGTTGCGCGTGGGCCTTCTCTAGTTGCAGCGAGCGGGGCTCCTCTTCCTTATGGGCACAGGCTTCTCAGTGCGGTGGCTTCTCTTGTTGTGGAGCACGGGCTCTATGCGCGTGGGCTTCAGTAGTTGTGGCTCACGGGCTTAGTTGCTCCGCGGCATGTGGGACCCTCCCGGACCGGGGCACGAACCCGTGTCCCCTGCATCGGCAGGTGGACTCAACCACTGCGCCACCAGGGAAGCCCGCACCCCTAGTCTTGATCACAGATGTCCCCAAACATTGCCCAGTGTCCCCTGGGGGGCAGGATGCCCCGGGTGAGAGCCCCCAGCTATAGTGTGGAGCTGTCCCGGCCTAAGACATCTGCATGAGCCTTGCTGGACCCCTCTCTCTCCAGCCCCGTTTGCACCCCCGAAACCACTCTCCTCATAGGCCACCTGGCTGCCAAATCATCCGGGGTCTCAGGTCTCCTAGAAGCACCATCCCCTCACCCTTGGCCCCCTCGCCACTCCTCCCATGATGGGCCTCCAGGCCAGAACAGCCCACCACCCCTCAGCTTGCAAGTGCCTGGGATGAGTGTGTGTGTGTCCAGGGGTTGTGAGCTGGGCCTCTGGCCTTGTCCCTCTGCAGCGTGGCCTGCGAGGCTTCAGCTCTTTGTCACTGTGTTGTAGAGAATTCTCCTGCCTCTTATGTTCCACTTGAAATTACAAGAATGTAGAGAGAAGTTTGGAAAAAAACTCCCCCAAAGACTCCCCTGGCTCAGTGTGTCACAAGTGAAGTCTGATGTATTTTTCTTTCTGTATTCTCTATGCAGAGATGTAAAAGAAAATGGTTAATATCTGTATTCACTTTTATTTATTCATTCATTTATTTTTGGCTGTCTTGGGTCTTTGTTGCTGCGCGTGGCCTTTCTCTAGTTGTGCTGAGCAGGGGCTACTCTTGGTTGTGGTGCGCAGGCTTCTCATTGCGGTGGCTTCTTTTGCTGCGGAGCACGGGCTCTGGGCATGCGGGCTCAGCAGGTGTGGCTCGCGGGCTCTAGAGCGCAGGCTCATCAGTAGTTGTGGCGCATGGGCTTAGTTGCTCTGCGGAATGTGGGATCTTCCCAGACCAGGGCTCGAACCTGTGTTCCCCTCATTGGCAGGCGATTCTTCCCCAGGGAAGCCCTGTGTTCACTTTTGTATCTTAACTTGCTCTTGTGATCCATGGAGATCTCTTGCCCTGTTGCTCAGACCTGTGTGCCTGTGAGCTGTTGGGGCAGTGGGCCGGGTTGTGGCTGACCTGCGCAGAAATGAGCTCAAAGCTGGTGAACGAGTGATTCTTGTAAAGCGAGGGTGGTGCCGTAAGGCCTGCGTCAGGCACCCTGTCCCGGTGCAGGTGGCGGGCAGCGGTGGGTACAATCCTTCCCCCCTGCCTGTCTGCCCCACGCGCTGCCCCCCCCCCCCGTCACCGGCTCATGGCTACATCCAGGCCCCCACCTCCAGACCCCTCTCCGACTCTGGGCCTCTCTTGGGGGCTGGCATCCCCCCCGTCTGTGTAGGTGCCCGGGGTGGACGGGCAGGGCAGCGGGTGCTCCGTGGAACAGCGGTGGGCCCCTGGGGTGGTCCCAGTGGAGGGGGGGAGGCCTGGGGCAGTGAGGGGGATTTTGCCCGATTAGCCAGCAACTCAAGAGCGTTGGTCCCATGTCTGCTTCGGATCCTTCCCCAAACGTGGCAGAAGGGCCATCCCCCCGTGGGGGTGGTTGGACTGGTGATATTCTGCAGAAGAAAGATGCTGAGGAGTTGAGAGGCTGGGTGCCATGCTTTCCAGTGTCTTCGCATGCTCGGGGTCTGCCCAGCCTTCCCTACCCGCCCCTGTGCCCTCAGGGCCCGCACAGTCGGGCATCCTGGTGGACCGTGAGGTGGTCAGCCTCTTCCTGCACTTCACCGTCAACCCCAAGCCGCGCGTGGACTTCATTGACCGTCCACGCTGCTGCCTCCGCGGGAAGGAGTGCAGCGTCAACCGCTTCCAGCAGGTGGAGAGCCGCTGGGGCTACAGCGGCACGAGCGACCGCATCAGGTAGGCATGGGCCGGGCGCAGGGCCGGGAGGCACGGGCGGCGCGGGCGGCGAACACAGTGGCGGTGGGTGGGGGGGGCTGGGGTCCTCCGTGGGGAGGGGCGGGCACTGGACGGCCGAGCTAGCTCAGCATCTCCCTCCTCTGACGGGTTCAGGTTCTCGGTCAACAAGCGCATCTTCGTGGTTGGCTTCGGGCTCTATGGCTCAATCCACGGCCCCACCGATTACCAAGTGAACATCCAGGTACCTACCGCTCGCCTCCAGGTCCTGCCCCTCCACATCCCTCCTCCCACCTCTTCCCTTCTTCGTATCCCTTCCCATCCCACCCCGTCCCTCTCAGTCGAGGGTCTGCTTGTGTTTCCCCCAAGGTGGCATGAGGGTTCTGGAGTCTATGGGACCCAGGATGATGCCTCCCCACTCCTGCCACTGGCCTGCTTCTCGCAGGTCACGGGTCGCCCCCCCCCCCCCACCGCTGCAGGGCCCGGAGGTGGGGCTCAGCCCTGGGGTCCAGGCTCCTGGGGGTCCTGTGGGTGGGCACAGGGGCGCCAGAGTTAGCTGTGCCTGGCTCCTGGCCCACAGATCATCCACACAGACAGCAACACGGTCCTAGGCCAGAACGACACAGGCTTCAGCTGTGACGGCTCCGCCAGCACCTTCCGAGTCATGTTCAAGGAGCCGGTGGAGGTGCTGCCCAATGTCAACTACACGGCCTGTGCCACGCTCAAGGTGTGCCCGACCCCAACCATGCCCCTGACGCCCCGCCCCACCCAGGACCGAGACCCCAGCCCTGATCCCTGAGCTGAACCCAAGACCCTGACCCCTGAGCTGTAGCTGGGACCCCGACCCTGACCCTGGTCCCTGAGCCGTACCCGGGACCGTGACCCCAAACTTGATCCTGACCCCTGAGCCATACCCGGGGCTCCGACCCTGAACCTGACCCCGCCTCCCAGTCCATTGCCCACCTCTGACAATGTGGGGCTAGGAGCGTGCAACCCTGCGTCGCAGCCATGGAGGGGCTGCTGCCTGCGCTGGGTCAGGATCCTGCGCCCTGTCCACACGCAGCACATCCATCCTGACCCGCCGGGCCCCACCCCGCAGGGCCCGGACTCCCACTACGGCACCAAGGGCCTGCGCAAGGTCACCCACGAGTCGCCCACGACTGGGGCCAAGACGTGCTTCACCTTCTGCTACGCGGCCGGGAACAACAATGGCACGTCTGTGGAGGACGGGCAGATCCCCGAGGTCATCTTCTACACCTAGGCTGCCCCGTCCCACGCCACGCCCGCTGCCCCCCCCTGCCTCGGTCCCGGGCGCCAGGAGGGCTCCTCTGTTCCGAGGTGGCGGATGGGCAGGGCAGCGGGAGACAACCCCTCAGGACTTGGGGGGCAGGGCCACCCTGACCCTGCCCTGAGCCGAGGGTCTGCCCACTGCCCCTGCAGCTCGGGGTCGCCTGACC
>NW_006787630.1:992023-994255 GCF_000442215.2 Lipotes vexillifer | reverse complement strand
CGTGTAGGGTGTTGCCTCGTGTTTGTTTCAGCTGCACGTGGCAATGCATCTTGGATTCCCGTTTCTCTGGTAGGAGACCACGTACGGGGCCCCTAGTGGGCCTGGGTCCTGCGTTCCTCTGTTCTGTTCACTGGGGACACTCAGACCACCCTGACCCACCCCTAAGATGAGGGCTCAAGCCCTCCCAAGGTCCTGCGGGCCGGCTTCCTGCCAGCCCCAGGCCCAGCCCGTGGGCCCAGCGAAGGACCATCCCTGTCCAGCCCTCCTGGGCGGCCCCTCCCAGCCCCTGCAGCTGTGGACACGGGCGGCAGACCCAGTCTGCCTGGGAAGGGCGATGCTGTGGGCCACACACAGGGACCGCATCCCAGCTGGCCCACTTGCACATCCTGTAGCCCCACTCCCGGCCCCCAGCGAGCACTCTGCCCGGAGGTGCTGGAGGGCACAGCCCCTCCCTGACCCCCAGGTACTGTCCCCTCCCCACTCCCATGCTTCCACCTGGAGCCTGTGTCCTCCCCGAAGCCATGGAAGGTGTGTCCTCACACCACACCCCAAAATGTTTTTTTTTTAAATAAAGGAAAGAAACGTACCGGCCCTGACCGACGTGCTGCTTCCCAGCAGAATGGGCCCCTGGCAGCTGGAGACCTGGCCCTTCTCACTGCATCTGTTTCCCCACCGTTAGAGGGGCCAGCTGGGCTAGGGGGCCCACAGGAGGGGCCATCTCCTGACACAGACTTCTCACCTTCAGGGCCTCCAAATCACACGGGGCTCCACGTGGGCTGCGGACCCTCCCCAGACCCTCTGTCCTCTGCACAAAACCGTGGGGCTCCCGTTGTGCCCCTGCTGTGCAGCTATCAGGAGCCCTGGGCAGGGTGGGCAGAGCCACCAGCAGGTGATGGCCACGCAGTGGGGCTGTGCCCTGGTGCGGCCCTGGGAGACTCCTGGCACTTTCTGAGGATGTCGTCAGCAGGGCCCCCACTGCAGTGAGCCATGCAGGGATCTTGGCAGCTCTGCCCTCTGGACCTGGGGCTGCACCCCAGAGCAGCCCTGTTGGCTCTGCACCAGGGCAGTCCCCCTGCATTCACACCCCACCCCTGGCCCCTCCTCCTGTGCAGTGAGGACTCGGGTACAAGTGACAGTTTACACCCAAGGTGGCCCAAAGGAGGATGTGGCATCTTACTGTCCCAAGGCAGGGACGATCCAGACCCAGGACTGGGCTGGCTGCCAAGATCTACTGTGGCCCTCAGGCTGTGTCACCTCCTGAGACCAGCCACACTGCAGGCAGACCCCAGCTGAGGGATCCACGGGGTGGGGGGGCCAGGCCTTCCACTGTAGCCCCCAGAGCAGTCTGTCCTGGAGGCCACTGCAGTTCAGGGCTGCCACCTCAGGACAGGATGACAAATGGTGTCAGATGAGGGCACAGCTGGGGCACCCATGGCGGGTGGGCATGAGTAGGAGCAAAGCCTGGCAACAAGATGGTGGGGTTGTCAGAATAGCCCCAGAGACATCTGCATCCCACTCCCAAGACGTGTAGCTATGTAGGGTCACAGTGACCTGCCAAAAGGAACATGCAACTCACCCTCTGGAGAAAGACGACAGTATGAGCCTCTACCAGCTGTCATGACAACGTCCTACAGCAACTCAGAAATTACAAAGCAAGAGAGAAAACGGAAGCCGATCCACATGTACTTCAGAAATTGGAGTTATCACGTACCTCAACGTAATAAAGGCCATATTAGGCAAACCTACAGCTAACATCATACTTATGGGTGAAGAGCTGAAAGCAATTCCTCTAAGATCAGGAACAAGAAAAGGACTCCCATTCTTACTTTTATTCAACATAGTTTTGGAATTCCTAGCTACAGCAATCAGAGAAGAAGAAATAAAAGGGATCCAAACTGGAAAAGGAAAATTGTCACTATTTTCAGATGACATAATATTATACACAGAAAATGCTCAAAACGCTACCAGAAAACTACTAGAGTTCACCAATGAATTTGGTAAAGTCGCAGGATACAAAATTAATATACAGAAGTCTGTTGCATATCTATACACTAACAATGAAATATAAGAAAAATTATGGAAACCCACGTACCATTGCATCAAAAAAAGTAAAATACCTAAGAATAAACCTACCTAAGGAGGCAAAGGACCTGTATGCAGAAAACTATGAGATGCTGATGAAAGAAATTGAAGATGATACAAACATATGGAAAGATATACCATGTTCTAGAT
>NW_006787630.1:978505-992012 GCF_000442215.2 Lipotes vexillifer | reverse complement strand
ATCGGAAGAATCAATATTGTTAAAATAACTATACTACCCAAGGCAATCTACAGATTCAATGCAATCTCTATCAAATTACCAATGGCATTTTTCACAGAACAAGAACAAAAAAATTTCAAATTCATATGGAAACACAATCCGAAATAGCCAGAACAATCTTGAGAAAGAAGAAAAGAGCTGAAGTCAGAACACACTCCATGACTTCAGACTGTATTACAAAGCTACAGTCATCAAAACAGTATGGTACTGGCACAAAAACTCACATATAGAGCACTGGAACAGCACAGAAAGCCCAGAAGTAAACCCACGCACTCACTGTCAGTCTACGAGACAAGGATATGCAGTGGAGAAAAGACAGTCTCTTCACTAAGTGGTGCTGGGAAGACTGGACAGCTAAATCTAAAAGAAATTAGAACATTCTCTAACATCATATACAAAATAAACTCAAAATGGATTAAACACCTAAATATAAGACCAGATACTATAAAACCCCTACAGGAAAACATACACAGAACACTCTTTGACATGAATCACAGCAGTATCTTTTTGGATCCACCTCCTAGAGTAATGGAAACAAAAGCAAAAATAAACAAATGGGAACTAATTAAACTTAAAAGCTTTAGCACAGCAAAAGAAACCATAAACAAAATGAAAGGACAACCTATGGACTGGGAGAAAATATTTGTAAACAATGTGACCTAGAAGTGATTAATTTCCAAAATACACAAACAGCTCATGCAGGCTCAACGTCAAAAAAAACAACCTGGGACTTCCCTGGTGGTCCAGTGGTTAAGACTCTGCACTCCCAAGGCAGAGGGTCTGAGTTCGATCCTTGGTCAGGGAACTAGATTCTGTATGCCACAACTATAGGATCCTGCATGCTGCAACTAAAAGAAAGATCCCGCACGCAGCAACAAAGATCCCACGTGCCACAACTAACACCTGGTGCAGCCAAATGAATAAATAAATATTAAAAAATAAACAAAACCCACAACCCAATCAAAAATTGGGCAGAAGATCTAAACAGCCATTTCTCCAAAGAAGATATACAGATGGCCAACAGGCACATGAAAAGATGCTCAACATCACCAAGTATTACAGAAATGCAAATCAAAACATTACAATGAGATACCACCTCACACCAGTCAGAATGGCCATCATCAAAAAGTCTACAAACAATAAATGCTAGAGAGGGTGTGGAGAAAAGGGAACCCTCCTGGCACTGTTGATGGGAATGTAAATTGGTACAGCCATTGTGGAGACCAGTATGGAGGTTCCTTAAAACACTAAAAATAGAACTACTGTATGATCCAGCAATCCCACTCCTGGGCATATATTTGGACAAAAGCATAATTCAAAAAAGGTACATGCAGGGACATTCCTGGTGGTCCAGTGGTTAAGACTTTGCCTTCCAGGGTACGGGTTCAATCCCTGGTTGGGGAGCTAGGATCCCACATGCCTCAGGCCAAAAAACCAAAACAAAACAGAAGGAATACTGTAACAAATTCAATAAAGACATTAAAAATGGTCCACGTCAAAAAAAAAAAAAAAAAAGGTACATGTAACCCCTATGCTCATAGCAGCACTATAATAGCAGCACTATAATAGTTGACAATAGCCAAGACATAGAAACAACCTAAATGTCCATTGACAGATGAATAAAGAAATGCTACATATATAAAATGGAATACTACTCAGCCATAAAAAAAGAATGAAATAATGCCATTTGCAGCAACATCGATGGACCTAGAGATTATCATACAAAGTAAATCAGAAAACAAATATATGATACCCACTATATGTGGAATCTAAAAAATAATACAAATGAACGTATGTACAAAACAGACTCACAGACATAGAAAACAAACTTAGAGTTACCAAAGGGGAAAGGTGGGGGTGGAGGGATAAATTGGGAGTATGGGATTAACATACACACAGTACTATGTCTAAAATAAACAACAAGGACTTACTTATAACAGAGGAAACTATATTCAATATCCTGTAATAACCTATAATGGAAAAGAATCTGAATAGGTAACGGGATCACTTCGCTGTATACCTGAAACTAACAGAACACGGTAAATCAACTATACTTCAAAAACAATAAAAGAAACTGGAGTTATCAGAGAATTCATATATATTCAAGACAGTAGAAAAACGGACAAAATAGATGTAATAACACTGATATAAACTGCAGCAATGTCTTTTTGGATTCACCTCCTAGAGTAATGAAAATAAAACCAAAAATAAACAAATGGGACCTAACTAAACTTAAAAGCTTTTAAACTGCAAAGGAAACCATAAACAAAACAAAAAGACAACCTAAGAAATGGGAAAAAAAATTTGCAAACGATGCGACCTACAAGGGATTAATCTCCAACATATTCAAACAGCTCATGCAGCTCAATATCAAAAAAACCAAAAAACCCAATCGAAAAATGGGCAGAAGATCTAAACAGGCATTTCTCCAGAGAAGACATACAGATGGTCAAAAAGCACATGAAAAGATGCTCAACGTCACTAACTGCTAGAGAAATGCAAATCAAAACTGTAATACGAGGGGCTTCCCTGGTGGCGCAGTGGTTGAGAGTCCGCCTGCCGATGCAGGGGACGCAGGTTCGTGCCCTGGTCCGGGAAGATCCCACATGCCGTGGAGCGGCTGGGCCTGTGAGCCATGGCCGCTGAGCCTGCGCTTCCCGAGCCTGTGCTCCGCAACAGCAGAGGCCACAACAGTGAGAGGCCCGCGTACAGCTAAAAAACAAAAACAAAAACAAAAAAACTATAATACGAGGTATTACCTCACATCAGTCAGAACAGCCATCATCAAAAAGTCTACAAACAGGGACTTCCCTGGTGGCGCAGTGGTTAAGAATCCGCCTGCCAATGCAGGGCACACGGGTTTGAACCCTGGTCCGGGAAGATCCCACACGCCGCGGAGCAACGAAGCCCATGCGCCACAACTACTGAGCCTGCACTCTACAGCCCGCAAGCCACAACTACTGAACCTGCGCTCTAGGGCCCACGAGCCACAACTACTGAGCCCACATGGCACGACTAGTGAAGCCTGCACGCCTAGAGCCCATGCTCCGCGACGAGAAGCCACTGCAGTAAGAAGCCTGCACACCGCACCAAAGAGTAGCCCCCGCTCACCATAACTAGAGAAAAAGCCCACACACAGCAATGAAGACCCAATGCAGCCAAAAATAAAATTAATTAATTTTTAAAAAGTCTACAAACGATAAATGCTGGGGAGGGTGTGGAGAAAAGGGAACCTTCCTACACTGTTAGTGGGAATGAAAATTGGTGCAGCCACTATGGACAACAGTATGGAGGTTCCTTAAAAAACTAAAGAGAGAGCTACCATGTGATCCAGCAATCCCACACCTGGCCATATATCCAGAGAAAACCATAATTCAAAAAGATACATGCACCCCAATGTTCATAGCAGCACTATTCACAATAGGTAAGACACAGAAGCAACCTAAATGTCCACTGACAGATGAATATATAAGAAGATGCAGTACATACATACAATGGAATACTACTCAGCCATAAAAAATGAAATAATGCCATCTGCAGCAACGTGGATGGACCGAGAGATTCTCATACTAAGTGAAGTCAGACAGAAAAGACTAATATCATGTGATATCACATATATGTGGAATCTAAAAAATGATACAAATGAACTTATTTACAAAACAGAAACAGACTCACAGACTTAGAAAACAAACTTATGGTTACCAAAGGGGAAAGGTGGGGGGAGGGATAAATTGGGAGGTTGGGATTAACATATACACACTACTAGACATAAAATAGATAAGCAACAAGGACCTACTGTATAGCACAAGGAACTCTACTCAATAGTCTGTAATAACTGAAGTGGGAAAAGAATAGATAAGATGTATGTATAACTGAGTCACTTTGCTGTGCACCTGAAACACAACACTGTAAATTAACTATACTCCAATGTAAAAAAAATTAAAATAAATGAATAAATAAGAAAAAAAAACACAATTCAACAGAGTTGGAACATATCTATATTTGACAGTCTAGCACTGAAAAATACAATATCTGTAATGAAAATATTGGCAGCTAGGAGCAACAGTAGACTGGACACAACAGAAGACAGGGCAATAAGAAATGTCTAAGGCGAAGTAAAAAGTAATAAGAATGGGAAAATGAAACAGACCATAAGGGATGTGGGACACAGTCAAAGGGCCTGACATCTATCTGTCAGTGGAGTCCCAGAGGAGGGAAAGTGGAAGAATGAATTAGACTCCATGCAACGAAGACCCAATGCAGCCAAAAATAAATAAAATATTTTAGAAAATCATAATTTTTTAAAAAAGACTCCACACTCCCAATGCAGTGGGCCCTTGTTCACTCCCTGGTCAGGGAACTAGATCCTGCATGCCACAACTGAAGATCCCATGTGCTGCAACTAAGACCCGGTGCAGCCAAATAAATAAATAAATAATTTTTAAAATATATTAAAAAAAAGAACTGACAAGACAAAACTGAAAAATTGGCAAATCTATATTCATAGCTGGAGATGGACACCGTCGCACGGCTCTCTATAAATGACAGAAGAAATCGGGAAGGATCACTAAGATCGGAACAACATGAACAGCAGACTTGCCTAGTGGACACACACAGAACACTGCTCCCAGCAACTGCACAACACAGGTTTTTATCAAGTGCACAGGAAATGACCACAATAGGTAATATTATGTACCGTAATGCAGGTTTAAGAATAATTTATCTCCTGCAGAGCATGTTCTCTGGCTAAAGTGGAATCAAACTAGAATCAATCACAGGATAACAACAAGAAACCCCCAAATGTTTGGTAATTAACTCCTTGCCATAAACATAGGCTAAAATAGAAACCATATGGAAATTAAGAACTACTTTGAACTGAATGATGGTGATTATAATACACCAAAATTTGAAGATCCTGCTAAAGCAGAATTGAGGGGAACACTTATACTTTATGCATAGGTTGGAAAAGAAAAAAGGTTTACTTTACTTATTATCATTAATTTTTTGGCTGCACCACACAGCTTGCAGGATCTTAGTTCCCTGACCAGGGATTTAACCCGGGCCCCGCAGTGAAAGTGCCAAGTCCTAACCACTGCACCGCCAGGGTATTCCCAACAAGAGAGGTTTAAAATCCATGGTCTCAGGTTTCATCTCGACACTAGAGAATTAACAGCAAGTTCAACCCAAAACAGGAGAAATAACAAAATAATGAGGCCAAACCTGAAGCAGAAAACACGAAAAACATGGAACACAAACAAACCTTTGGCCCTTTGATAAAACAATAGCAAATGTTTCTGTTTGTTTGTTTTTAAAGAGAAAACACATGACGAACACCAAACGTGAGAAGCGGGGGCTTCCCTGGTGGCGCAGTGGTTGAGAGTCCTCCTGCCGATGCAGGGGACACGGGTTCGAGCCCCGGTCCGGGAAGATCCCACATGCCGCGGAGCGGCTGGGCCCGCGAGCCATGGCCTCTGAGCCTGCGCCTCCGGAGCCTGTGCTCCACAATGGGAGAGGCCACAGCAGTGAGAGGCCCGCGTACAGCAAAAAAAAAAAAAAACCCCCCCTGCCACTGCAGGGGACACGGGTTCGAGCCCTGGTCCGGGAAGATCCCACATGCTGTGGAGCAACTAAGCCCGTGCACCACAACTACTGAGCCCTCGTGCCTCAACTACTGAAGCCTGCGTGCCCTAGAGCCCGTGCTCCACAACGAGAAGCCACCGCAATGAGAAGCCCACATACTGCAATGAAGAGCGGCCCCCGCTCGCTGCAACTAAAGCAAGCCCGCACGCAGCAACAAAGACCTAATGCAGCCAAAAATAAATAAATAAATAGTAAATAAATAAATAAAGTTCCCTTTATTAAAAAAAAAGAGAGAAGGGGGACACCACTACAGATCCTACAGACATGAAAGAGATAATAAAAGGGGTTCAATTTCTGGTTAGGATATACACTGTTGTGGCAGACCATAACTTTAGGTGGTTAAAAATAAAACAAGAAAAAGAACAGATTCACTACTAGAAATCATATATAGATACAGCCGCTATGGAAAACAGCATGACAGTTACTCAAACAATTCAAAATAGAATTCCCATATGATTCAGCAGTCCCACTTCTGGGTATATATCCAAAGGAAATGAAATCAGGTATCTTGAAGAGATATATGCACCCGCCATGTTCACTGCAGCATTATTCACAATAGCCAAGACATAGAAACAACCTAAGTGTCCCTTGATGGATGAATAGAAAATATGATATATACTTTTTTTTCTAGTATATTATAATCACAATATCATTCACTTCAGGATCGTTCCTAATCTGCATACAGTATAAATACATATATATCCATTTATATACATGTATATGTATAGATACATATATCGCAAATCAAAACTACAATGAGGAATCACCTCACACCAGTCAGAATGGCCATCATTAAAAAGTCTACAAATAATAAATGCTGGAGAGGGTGTGGAGAAAAGGGAACCCTCCTACACTGTTAGTGGGAATGTAAATTGGTGCAGCCACTATGGAGTACAGTATGGAGGTTCCTCAGAAAACTAAAAATAGAACTACCATATGACCCAGCAATCCCACTACTAGGCATATATCCAGACAAAACTCTAATCTGAAAAGATACATGCACCCCAGTATTCATAGCAGCACTGTTTACAATAGCCAAGACACGGAAGCAACCTAAATGTCCATCGACAGAGGAATGGATAAAGAAGATGTGGTACACACATACATGGAATACTACTCAGCCATAAAAATGAAATAATGCCATTTGCTGCAACATGGATGGACCTAGAGATCATCATACTAAATAAGTCAGACAAAGACAAATACCATACGATATCACTTATATGTGGAATATAAAAAATAATACAAATGAACATATTTACAAAACAGAAACAGACTCACAGACAGAAAACAAACTTACAGTTACCAAAGAGGATGGGAGGAAGGGATAAATTAGGGGTTTGAGATGAACAGAAACACACTGCTATACATATACTAAGCAACAAGAACCTACTGTACAGCCCTGAGACTATATTCAATACCTTGTAACAAGCTATAATGGAAAACAATCTGAAAAAGAACACACACACACACATATATATATGTACACACATATATATAAAATTTGATCACTTTGCTATATACCCGAAACTAACACAACATTGTAAATCAACTATACTTTAAAATAACAAACAAAAACACCCATCAGAGTCAAATAACTTCAAAATATAAAGAGCAGGGCTTCCCTGGTGGCACCGTGGTTAAGAATCCGCCTGCCAATGCAGGGGACACGGGTTCAAGCCCTGGTCCGGGAAGATCCCACATGACGCGGAGCAACTGAGCCCGCGAGCCACAACTACTGAGCCCACACACCACAACTACTGAAACCCGTGCACCTAGAGCCCGTGCTCCACAACAAGAGAAGCCACTGCAACGAGAAGCCCGCACACCGCAACAGAGTAGCCCCCGCTCACCGCAAGTAGAGAAAGCCCGTGCACCGCAACAAACACCCAACGCAGCCAAAAATAAATTTTAAAAAAAAGCAGCCAGACAAAAATGACACATTCCTTTGAAGGGGTTAACAGGGCCAGCTCACCTCTCGTCAGGAACAACGGAATAGCATCTCTAAAATGCTGAGGCAAGAAAGTCAAACCCAAACCACCTGCCAACGCAGAATCCCATTCCCACTGAAAATACCTTCTGCTAATGTAGGCGAAATAAAGATATTTTTAGGCCACTAAAAGCTGGGAGAATTTGTTGCCAGTAAACCCGCACCACAAGACGTATTAAAGGGAGCTCTTCAGGCTGAAAGGAAGGGATCTCAGATGGAACCTCTGGTGGGTCAGCAGATGAAACAAAGAGCAGTGGGAAGCGTGACCACGTGGGTGAACATACAAAACTCTTTTTTTTTTTTTTTTTTTTGTGGTACATGGGCCTCTCACTGTTGTGGCCTCTCCCATTGCAGAGCACAGGCTCCAGACGCGCAGGCCCAGCGACCATGGCTCACAGGCCCAGCCGCTCCGCAGCATGTGGGATCCTCCCAGGCCGGGGCACGAACCCGCGTCCCCTGCATCGGCAGGTGGACTCTCAACCACTGCGCCACCAGGGAAGCCCACAAAACTCTTTTTAAAAATGTATTTGAGGGGCTTCCCTGGTGGCGCAGTGGTTAAGAATCCACCTGCCAATGCAGGGGACACGGGTTCGAACCCTGGTTGGGGAAGACCCCACATGCCGCGGAGCAACTAAGCCCGTGTGCCACAGCTACTGAGCCTGTGCTCTAGAGCCTGCGAGCCGAAACTACTGAGCCCACGCGCCACAACTACTGAAGCCCATGAGCCTAGAGCCCGTACTCCACAACAAGAGGAGCCACATCAATGAGAAGCCCGCACACCGCAACGAAGAGTAGCCCCCGCTCATGACAACTAGAGAAAGCCCACGTGCAGCAACGAAGACCCAATGCAGCCAAAAACCAATAAACTAGTGGTTAAGCACCCGCCTGCCAACGCAGGGGACACGGGTTCGAGCCCTGGTCCGGGAAGATCCCACGTGCCACGGAGCAACTAAGCCCGTGCGCCACAACTACTGAGCCTGCGCTCTAGGGCTCGCGAGCCACAACTAGAGAAAGCCCGCGCACAGCAACGAAGACCCAACACAGCCAAAAATAAAATAAATTTATTTTAAAAATGTATTTGAAAGACTTGACCGTATATAATGACAGGGAATTGCGGGCTTATAACATATGTCAGAAGTAAAATAAATGGTAAAAATAGCACAAGTGGGGGTAAGTGGGAATAGGCCGACATCACACAGGTACCCCTCTCTTCTGCGTTCCTTCCCTGTTTATAACGAAAACCGCCACATGAGCTGACCCCTCTGGTTCCGGCACCGCCAGAGGGCTGGCCTGGCCTCCTCTCCGCCTGCTCTCCCAGCTGCGCCATTTCCACTTCCCCACAACACAGAGGTGGCCTCTACCCCTCCATCCCAAGCTGGGCAGGCAGCACTGGCCTTTCGAGGCCTCGGTGCTGGAGGGACACCCTGGCAGCAGGTGGGAGCCTCAGCTCAGGCTCGTTCCACCAGCTTCTGAAAAGGCTGAGCTGCCGCGTTCTCGGGCCTCAGTGCATGATTCTACCTCTCTGCCTGCAGGCCCCAATCATGGCCGTCCCCATGCACATCCTCGTAAGGTCGTCCCACGTCCGTGCGAGGATGTGCCTTGTGGGCGACTGTCTCTGATTCACGGTGGGGATTCCAGGCTCTACCTGGAAAGTTCCCTTCAGCAGCAGCTTTATTTTTTATTTTTTGGCTGCGCTGTGTGGCTGGCGGGATCTCGGTTCCCCAACCAGGGACTGAACTCTGGCCACAGAAGTGAAAGCACGGAGTCCTAACCAAGAGGCCACCAGGGAACTCCCAGCAACAGCTTTAAATACCCGCTCTCATATCCTTCAGACTGAGAACGACACTCACTCGGCCACCATCTCCCGCGTCAGCAACTGCGTCAACTCTTCACCGTCTTGTTCTGCTCCCCAGGCCTTTTCTCAGATCTCCCCTGGAGCCTCGGGCACCTTACAGTTTATCCTTCGTTTCTAAAATCATTTGTTCTTTCATTTCCTTCCAGAATTGGATCACCATTTCCAAGTCTGGTTTTTGTCCGCGTCCGTCCCTTGTTGTTTTTTTTTTTTTTTTTTAATAAATTTATTTATTTATTTTTGGCTGTGTTGGGTCTTCGTTTCTGTGCGAGGGCTTTCTCTAGTTGTGGCAAGTGGGGGCCACTCTTCATCGCGGTGCGCGGGACTCTCACTGTCGCGGCCTCTCTTGTTGCAGAGCACAGGCTCCAGACGCGCAGGCTCAGTAGTTGTGGCTCACGGGCCCAGTTGCTCCGCGGCATGTGGGATCTTCCCAGACCAGGGCTCGAACCCGTGTCCCCTGCATTGGCAGGCAGATTCTCAACCACTGCGCCACCAGGGAAGCCCCCCCGTCCCTTGTTTTTGAATTTCTGATCCAAGATGGTTTCATATCTTCTGACGCTGTTGGAACAGTCTTGCCCTTCCCTGACCTCATGCGCTCTCCGGGGGACGCTGGGGTTCCTGGCTGGGGCAAGGGACATGTTCAGGTTGTGCTGTGAACCTCTGCCTTTTGGCTTCTGCCCACCTCGCTGGCTGCCCCCTGCCGATGCTCCCACACAGCCCAGCAGAGAGAAAGGGGTGGGAGGGAGGTCAGGCTCCCACGGGGAACTTGGCGGTGTCACTTACTTTGTAAGTGTGGGCAGGATGTTACACACAGCAGGCATTCCTCCCAGTGGTTCTGTGTTGTTTGGGACAGACGGTGGGCTACCATCGTTTTCAACTACCTGGAATCCTTGTGAAACTGTTTCAAGAACTGCTGCTGTTGTGCTTTCTTAGCTGATGCTGCCGTAACAGAACAACACAGGCTGAAACCACAGATGGTATTTCTCACTGTCCTGGAGTCCGAGATCGGTGTGGCCGGTTCCTGGTGAGGGCCCGCATCCCGGCCTGCAGACAGCCACCTTCCCGCTGCATCCTCACCCAGCACAGAGAGCTCTGGTCTCTCTTCCTCTCCTTACAAGGACCCTAGTCCCATCATGAAGGCCCCATGCCTCCTAACGCTGTCCCCCACTGCGGGTCTAGCAGCACCATCTGAATGTTGGGGGACATAAACAATCAGTCCATAGCCACCAAAGTCATTTTTCCTCAGCTGTG
Organism: Lipotes vexillifer; assembly: GCF_000442215.2. NCBI lineage: Eukaryota > Metazoa > Chordata > Mammalia > Artiodactyla > Lipotidae > Lipotes > Lipotes vexillifer. The sequence goes on along the minus strand of NW_006787630.1, from coordinate 981,240 downwards.
TCCACAGTGACTGTGATGCTGTCACAGGGCTTCCTACTTTGTGCTGTCGGGTTCACTCAAGACCTAACCATTCACATACAGCTGGTACCTTTTTGCTCCTGGAAGGGAAGCCTTAGGGTTAGGGTTTCAGATGCACTTGTGCAGACAACGGCAAGGAGCCTGTCCTTCAGCTCCCGTGTTTGCTGTTCTCACTGTGATTTACTTCAATGGCTCTTTTTTCCACCAGCCCCAAGTAGACCAAACGTGGTTTTTTTTTTTTTGGCTGCGTTGGGTCTTCGTTGTGGTGCGTGGGCTTCTCACTGCCGTGGCTTCTCTTGTTGCAGGGCACAGGCTCCAGACGCAAAGGCTCAGTAGCTGTGGCACGTGGGCTCAGTAGCTGTGGCTCGCGGGCTCTAGAGCGCAGGCTCAGTAGCTGTGGCACCTGGGATTAGTTGCTCCACGGCATGTGGGATCTTCCGGGACCAGGGCTCGAACCTGTGTCCCCCTGCACTGGCAAGTGGATGCTTAACCACTGCGCCACCAGGGAAGTCCTAAACCTGGTTCTTACATCCACTTCAGTTCCGTTACCTTGTTTCCGACTGTTCATTTCTCCTGAGCAAGGGGACTGCCACTCCCCGGCTCCTTCCCCAAGTTGTTCTGCCTCCTAGCCTGTCCCTTCACAGGGACTTGGCTATCTGAGCTGCTGCTTGCGTCAGCCAAGTCCCTTGGAAAGACTGGACACCACGCTCAGAATTGGTTTCATTTTCCTTTATTTTTTTAAAAAAGCCCCTAAGTTCTATGGCTTCCAGGAAGCATCAGAGAAACAGAAGTGCCATTTCTGTACACTTTTTGTAAAGCAAGACCTAGACGCACACGCGGGGTGCCCCCAGTTGCTCTGCCCTCAGCACGCGGGCCCCAGGGGACCACGGGGGCCGCACCGACAGGCTGCCGGCTCCACACACACCTGCGGGGCTCGGATGGGCTTTAAGGCGCTTGTCTCCATGGCTCGGCCGGCAGCGCAGAGCGACACAAAGAGCCTGCGGGCACGCGCCACCCATGGGCCACGTGGTGGCCACCCCGAGTTCCAGGCCGGCGGCTCCACGAGCAGGTGTGCAGGACCCCTGCGGGCTGTGCCCAGCAGCCCAGGCTTTGGTGCAGCATTTTAGTTGGGGGCTGCTCTCATCCCGCCTTCCCCTTGGATCTGGGGAGGCCCAGGGCGGGCTCACCCCTGGCAGCAACGCCCCGCAGCGCCCCCTCGAGAAAACGGCCTTTGGATCGAGGGAGACAAGCTGCACTTTATGACACTAACGGGTGAGCGGCGGGCTGGACGGAGGCGGCCGCGCTACTTACTCAGCAGACGCGTGGGGGCACAAGGCAGGGCGGCCGCTGTGGTTTTCTCTCTTCCTTGTTTTAAATAGTTAATGCTCTCGGAGGGGAGGACTAGACACAGGTGTAGAAATCTCGGCCAAAGTCTTACGTGAAGGAAGTGACCCCACGTGGGGGCCGGCAGCTCTGCCAGGCCTGCAGTCTGCATCCAGCGGTGGCCACGCGGCTGTGGAAAAGCGGGCCCCGAGGGGCTGCAGCGGGAGGCTTCAGAGGCCACCGCCCCGAGGTCACTTGTGTCGCTGCAGAGATTTTCTCTTCCTCCTCTTGAAGAAACAGCAGCACCTGGAAGGGGTGGGCACAGGCTAGGAGGCAGCACAGGCTGCGAAAGGCGGTGCAGGCCGGAGAAGAGGGGGGTGGGGGGTGGGCACGAGGGGGTGGGCACGAGGGGGTGGGCCCCGGGAGTCCCAGCCCCCGGCAACCGCGGGGGCCTTACTTGGTGTCGTCGGCCACCTCCACCTCTGCGGGGGCCGTGATGGGGGCGTTGGAGTGGCCAGCGGTGGGGTCGTCGGCATTCAGCTCCCCGTTGGTGGAGTTCAGTGCCTGCGGGTCAAGATGGGCAGGGGAGCCCTGTAGGCCCTGCTCTCCCCCCCCCACGCTGCTGGGGTCCTCGGCCGGCCCCTCACCTGGTTTTTGCTGTATAGCAGGGCTTTTTCCCGAACCTGAGGCTGCGAGGGCAGGTCGGTGTGGACCGTGCCGATGGGCGTGGGCTGCAAGGGGGCAGGATGCGGCTGAGGCCCGGCAGCCACCCCCCGCCCCACGTCACGTGCCAGCCACCCCCGCCCCCGAGCACAGGGGCTTCAGTGTCCTTGCCAGCTGCCCCCACGCGCCAGGGGCCCCTCCAGCACCAGCCTGCCCTCCGCCCACGTACCAGGGGCTTCCCAGCCCAGTCGTACTCGTAGTCGAACACGAAGCCGCTGCGGTCAAAGAGGTCGGTGAAGAGCTTGCGCAGGTAGTCGTAGTCCGGCTTCTCGAAGAAGTCCAGGCGCCGCACGTAGCGCAGGTACGTGGCCATCTCCTCTGCGGACAGCAACAGGGCTGGGGGGCATGGAGGAGCGGGGCGGCGGCACTGGGCAGGCGGTCCGTGGGGAGTGCGGGGGACGGGGGGGGGCAGACCCTCACCTGGGAAGCTCTCACAGAGCACCTCGATGGGCGTGGCCCGCTTAGTGTCCCCGATCTTCTGGTAGCGCTCCTTGAGCGTGTCGGCCTGCAGGGAGAGCGCGGTCGGCACCAAGGCGCTGCCCGCGGGAGACCCCCATCCCCGCCCCCGGCGCACCCACCTTGAGCCCCTGCCAGGGCAGGCTGCCGCGCAGGAAATACATGAACATGTGGCCCAGCGCCTCCAGGTCATCACGGCGGCTCTGCTCTGCGGG
>NW_006787630.1:977599-978486 GCF_000442215.2 Lipotes vexillifer | reverse complement strand
CGCTCACCCTTGCCCAGGTGCGTGTTGATGCTCATATAGCGCGCCGTGCCCGTCAGGCTCTTGTGCTCGCGGTACGGGATGTGCTTCTTGGTCTCGGGGTCGATGTACTCCTTGGCCAGGCCAAAGTCGATGATGTGGATGGCGTGCTGCCGCTTGGTGCCCGGCCGCCCCACCAGGAAGTTCTCGGGCTTCACGTCGCGGTAGATGAGGCTCTTGGTGTGCACGTACTCCATGCGCGTGATCTGCGGGCGGGCGGGCCTCAGCGGGCTCCCTCCGCCCTGCCCACCGTCCCTCTGCCGCCCCACAGCGTCCGGCCCCCTCGCCCTCCCGCGGCCCGCACCAGCTGGATGGCAATCATGAGCACTGTCTTGAGAGTGAACGTGCGGTCGCACAAGTCGAACAGGTCCTCCAGGCTGGGTCCCAGCAGCTCCAGCACCATGGCGTTGTACTTCCCGCACGGGCCAAAGTAGTAGACCTGAGGGACGCCCTCTGCGGGCGGAGGATACACAGGCTCACGCGACGCCCGCGCGGGCTCCCCCTGCGCCCCACACCCGGCCCCGGGTACCTGCGGCGCTCAGCTGCTTGTAGAAGCGGTACTCCAGGTGCAGCTGCGGCGCCCGGGACTTGATGGGCTCCTGGGAGGGGCGAGGGGACGCGTGGGCGTCACGCAGGGCGCAGTCCTGCCCTCCCGGCCCGTGGGGGCAGCCTCTGCTGGGGGCCGGCGAGGGCGCGGGCTGGGGCTGGGGGGAGGGGGCGGGGCCCAGACTCACCAGTTTGATAGCTACGTATTCATTTGTATAGAGATTCTTCCCGGTGGGAAGAGAGGCACGTCAGGCCGCCGGGAGCCCCGGCACACAGGGGGCCGCCCCGACCCGCCCGCCCGAGCC
>NW_006787630.1:956960-977589 GCF_000442215.2 Lipotes vexillifer | reverse complement strand
CGCCCGCCCGAGCCGCACCTCCTGCTCTGCAGCAGCCCTCCTTGAGCTGGCCCACCCCTCCCGGGCCCGCAAGGTGCTCCCTGCGGCCGTGGGAGCCCACGCCTGCCCCCGCACCCTCATCTCCTGGGCCCCGCCCTGCCGTCCTGCCCTCTCCCCCGGCGCCGCCCCCGAGGCCAACCCTGCCTCCGCCCACTCGGGGCTGCTCCCAAGTCCTCTGCGGGATCCTTCCCGCCAGCACGCCAACACGCTCCAACTTCTCCCATCTAAAAAAGTGAAAACACAACAAAGAGTCCTGGTGACCCCAAGGCCTTTCTTCAGCTCCAGCCGCAGGGAACCTGGAGGAGGCATCACACCCCCCACACACACCCTCCCCCCACCGTCCCCAGAGGCTCTGTGAGGACCCCCCGCCGCCTGACCTGTGCTCACCGCTCTGGCCTCTAGGGACCCCCGAAGGCGCCCCCCATTCCACAACGCCAGGAACTCCGGCCTTGAGCTGTACGTGTCCAGTGGACAAGCCCCGCCCCCTTGCTGTGGAGCAGGGGCCCCGGCCAGGAGCCCATCAGGAGGGAGCGTAACCTGCGTCCTCAGCTTAGACAGACATGCCTGGGGCAGGACGTCTCACGCGGCCCATCGCTGGCCCACCTGGACCTCCAGGTGCCCACGGAGAACAAGCCATGGTGCTCAACCTCACGAAACTGCAAAAACACGAACTGTTCACCTGCTACAGTTCCTACCAGTGGCTGAGCCCCAGACGGTGTGGGCCAGCCCCTGGGTGGCCGTCTGCATGCAAGGTGAGCGCTGGGCACACGCTCCACCCTCTGCCCCTCCCGGTGCTGCAGTCCTGCCTTTCCAGGTCCTGAGCTCCGACTCAGCCCCAGGGTGCGCTGCTCCTCCAGGCGACCTCATGCCCGAAGTGCCGTGCTGCTGCGTCTTATTTCTAAGAGGATCCAGTGTGGGAAGAGGCCTCAGCTTCCTCTCCATCCCACTGCAGTGGGACAATCTGGGAGACAGCTGCACCAGGCCGTTCCGCCCCACCCATGGGTGGCCAAGACACCGGTGTGTACGACCCCACAAGCCCAAGTCAGGGGCCCACATGCCTGTCAGTCGGTCCCCCGGGTCCCTGCCCATCCCGGCTGTCTCATCACTGTGGTGCTTGGCCTGGAGTCTTCAGCTCAGCCTCAGCTCCTCCAGGGCCTTGGTGTCCGTCCCCATCTATAGAGTCAGCTGGTCCCCAGACACCTGCAGGGGTGGCCCCGAGTCTGCGGAGAACCATGCCGTCCACGTCTCCAGAGTTAACTTCTCTCAGCGATGTTTTTACTGCTCAGCGTAGAGGGAGTGTGCAGCCTTTGTGAGATTTATTCTGGAGGCACCCGATGGGTTTTGGTGCTCTTACACGATCGGGACTATTCTTAAATTTTTATTTTCCAATCGTTCCTCCAACAGAGAAATACAGTTGATCTGTGTTGGTATATGCAGCAGCCTTACCAAACTCATTCCTTCCTAATTGTTTACTGAAAGAGTACTCTGGCCTCTGCATGTGGACAGTCAAGCCGTCCGAGACAGGTCACAGCTGTATTTCTTCCTCTCCCAGCTTTCTACCTCTCTGTTCTGTTCACTGCCACTGTGCGAAGGGGGTGCCCGCAGGGGCCCCTCCTGCAGATTCCACTCCTTCGGTTACTACGAGTAAAAGGCACCCAGCGGCAGAGAAAGAAAGCGCCCATCTAGTCCTCCTCATTTTCATTAAATAACAGGCATGCCTCTTGTGTTTCCCCTCAACATTTTATGATGAAAGTTTCACACATTCAGAAAAGCGGGAAGAGCTGTGCGCAGGGAGCCCCACACCCTGGCTGCCTGGGTCACACAATTCGCAACTGCTCTGTTCTGCTGCACAGCTGCACAGCTATCTCCTGTTCATCTCATTTTCAGATGCATCTGGAAGCTGAAGACCTCAGTGCCCTGCCCCCTAAACACTGCAGCCTGCACATCAACTTTGAGTTGTACATAGTGCTTATTTTTCCCTTGGGAGGAGGCATTTACCTGGGAAACACACATCATTTGATGAGCTTTGGCAAATGCGTGCTCCTGTGCCACGCCGATCCCGTGAGGACAGACAGCATCACCGCCACCTCACCTCCCGAGAGGCGGAACACCACCCCACATGCTCCCTGCTCCTTGGGGTTCCCTGCACACGCATGACGCGGCTCGCTCTGGCTTCCTGCCCAGGTGTGTCCGTCACAGCACGGACACCCCTCGCCCGTCTCCAGTGTCCGTTACTGAACGCTGCACACGGGCCTTCCTGCGGGGGTTGGGTCACTTCTCGGGCAGGTTTGCTGGCTTGTGCTGCGCAAGGAGCGTAAGTCCTGTCCGGGGCCAACAAGGCGAGGTGCCCTCCACGCCCCCCAGCCGCTTGTCCGTCTGCTTCTGGGTGGTGTCTGTTCAGATCTCTTACCCAGTTTTCATCGCAGCACCTGTTTTTTATTACTGACCAAGCTGTTGTCTTCTCCTGCGTCCTGGGTAACAGCGCTTTGTCCAATGGTGCTCAGCAAATAGCACCTCCCAGTCTGTGGCTCGCCTACTTGTGTTTTTTTTTTTTTTAATTTAATTTTACTTATTTTTGGCTGCTTTGGGTCTTCGTTGCGGTGCACAGGCTTCTCATTGCAGTGGCTTCTCTTGTTGCGGAGCTTGGGTTCTAGACACGCGGGCTTCAGTAGTTGTGGTGCGTGGGCTTAGTTGCTCCGTGGCATGTGGGATCTTCCCAGATCAGGGATGGAACCCCTGTCCCCGGCATTGGCAGGCGGATTCTTAACCGCTGCACCACCAGGGAAGCCCCCCTACTCGTGCTCTTAACAACATTTTTGGAAATTTAAACTTTGATGATGCCTAACTGATCCTTTCTGGTAATTGGTCATCTCATTCTGTGTCTTGGTCAAGAAACCTCCTGTTTTGACTGTGCACGTGGGGAAGCCAAAGTCCTGGAGTCCAGATGAGTTTAAGGTGAGAGTGTGTGTGTGCGCACGTGCATGCGGGCATCTGAAATCTGGATTTACAGTTTCCTGGGGACCTCGAGGTGCTCCAGGCTCTGAGCCTCACCAACAGCCAGCTCAGCAGTAGGTGTGAAAAGTGGGAGAGTCTGCAAGGCCTGACAGAGAACGCCTCCGGAGGGCCATGAGCAGAAGGGAGATGCCGGGGCTGCACAGGGCAGGAAGACGCTGGAGCCTCCACCACCCAGAGCACGGAGGCCACCCTGAACTCCCCGGACATTTGGCTGAGAACCCAGAAAGCCCACACACTGGGAGGGGGCGACTCCAGCCCTTGAGTAATGCCTGCTTGCCACCCACCCTATCAAAGCTGAAAAACAGTCCCTGATGGGGTCATGATGAGTCGCCAGGATGAAGCAGGATCCAGACCTCACGTGTGGCACCCACATTGTCCAACATACAATAAAACATCACTAGACATGTGAAAAAAGGAACAGCACTGCAAGAAGGAAAAACAGCGTCAAAGGCACCACAGACACTGCATTTAAAATAGCTACTGCAAAAGGGAACGCTCCTACACTGTTGGTGGGAATGTAAATTGGTGCAGCCACTGTGGAGAACAGTATGGAGGCTCCTCAGAAAACTAAAAAGAGAACTACCATATGATCCAGCAATCCCACTCCTGGGCATATATCCAGACAAATCTATAATCCAAAAAGATACATGAACCCCTGTATTCATTAGTAGCATTATTTACAACAGTCAAGACATGGAAACCACGTAAATGTCCATCAACAGAGGAATGGAGAAAAAAGATGTGTGTACACACACACACACACACACACACACACACACACACACAGTGGAATACTACTCAGCCGTAAAAAACAATGAAATAATACCATTTGTGGCAACATGGATTGACCTAGAGATTATCATATTAAGTGAAGCAAGTCAGAAAGACAAAGACAAACACCATCTGATAGCACTTATATGTGGAGTCTATCTATGAAACAGAATCACAGACATACAGGACAGACTGGTGGTTGCCAAGGAGGAGGGGTTGTGGGAGGGATGGAGTGGGAGGTTGGGGTTAGCAGATGTTAGCTAACACGTCAGCAGATACAACAAGGTCCTACTGTATTGCACAGAGAACTATATTTAGTATCCTATGATAAACCAACATGAAAAAGAATATTTAAAAAATATATATGTATAACTGAATCACTTTGCTGTACAGCAGAAATTAATACAACATTGTAAATCAACTATACCTCAATTTAAAAAAAGCTGGGACTTCCCTGGTGGTCCAGTGGTTAAGAATCTGCCTTCCAACGCAGGGGATGTGGGTTTGATCCCTGGTCAGGGAACTAAGATCCCACACACCACGAGGCAACTAATCCCACATGCCTCAACTAGAGAGCCCACGCACCACAACTACACAGCCCATGCACTCTGGAGCCTGCACACCACAAGCAGAGAGAAGCCCAGGTGCCACAACTAGAGAGAAGCCCGTGCACTGCAACAAAGATTCCACGCGCCGCAACTAAGACCCAATGCAGCCAAAAATAAATAAGTAAAATAAATAAGTAAAATAAATAAATATATATATTTTTAAAAGCTATTGCAAGTACGTTAGAAGATTTTAAGGAAAAGATGGGCAAAATGAACAAGCAGATGGGAAATCTCAACAGAAAAATAAGGGAATCAAACGGAAGTGAAAAATACCATGTATCAAATGAAAAATTCAGTTGATGTATCAAATAATATATTGGACGCTGCAGAAGAAAAAGAAGGGTGAACTTACAATAAGGCAATAAAAACTATCCAGGTTGAAGAAAGAAAAAAGACTGACAAAAAACTTGAGAGGAACCTGAGGGACCTGTGGGACAGCATCAAACACTCCTAATGTGTGACTGGAGTATGAGAACGAGAGGAGACTAAACAGAGGCAAAAAGAACATTTGAGATAATGATGACAAAGTTTTTCCAAATTTAATAAAAGAGTGTTAATATACATACCCTAGAAGCGCAATGAACCCAAAGCAGGATAAACAGAAAAAAAAAACCACACCTAAATTAAGGCTGAATCAAAATCTGAACCCAGAGATGAAAAAATCTTTGAAACAGGCACAAGACAAGACATACTATATACAGGAGAACAGTGGTCAACAGTAGTCATCAGGGAAATGCAAATAAAGTCCACAGTGAGGCACCATTTCACGCCCGCTAGCACGCTCCAAGTGGAAAAGCCTGACAACTCCAAGTGTTGATGAGGATGTGGGATACTGAGAACCTTCACATGCTGCCCGCGGGAGTTCAAAGTGGTACGACTGCTTTGGAAACCAGCCTGGCAGTTTCTCATAAGCACACATGACCCAGCACTTTTATAAAAACACTCATACACGAGACTTGAAGAAAGGTGCTCAGGGCAATTTTATTCACAACACCCCAAATCTGGGCACAGCCAAATGTCCCTGAGCAGGAGAACGCACGAACAAAATGGGGTGCAGTCATACAAATGGACAGAGTAACAAACAGTGACTACCTGCAGGCCCAGAAAACCACAGGCACTGAGCTGGAGGAGCCTGGCAGGAAAGAACACAGTTGCCCCTCGGCCTCCAGGGGAATGCTTCCAGGAGCCCGAGAGGATACCGAAATCTGCAGCTGCTCCAGCCCCTAACATAAAACCACACAGCACAACCAGCACAGTCAGCCCCCTGTACCGCGGGTTTCGCATACCGAGGTATGGAGCAACAACCAAACCTTGATTCTTAAAAAGCGTTTTAAGCCAAAAGCCGCTACCCCCGTAGTCCCCAACGCACAGTCTACCATCTGTTTACCCAGACCCGTGCTGTTTAGGCTGCAGCTCCCAATGCCAAGGCCAGAACCCAGGACAGCCATCTGGGTCCCCAAAGCCACAAGGGGCACCCCCAGGCTGTAGGACAGGACTGGGCTGGGGGACGTGAGTGTGCGTGTGCCAGCCGGTGTGCGTGTGGGCACACATACATGCACACGCTAATGGGGCAGCAGGGCTGGGCCGCGGAAGCCCCGTCGGGGAAGCTGAAGAGTCGGCCACCGTGTAGCGCAGGTAGGGCTGGGCACGCAGGGCCCCGCACCCGGAGGAGGGGCCTGTCTCTCCCAAGCCTCCGCCCTCCCCATGAGCAGTTTGGGCCCCTGTTGCTGGCAGTCCACTGGCTCAGACCCAGAGCTCAGGGCAGTGAGGACCCGCTGCTGTTCCCATCCCAGCACCTCTGGCATAGCCAAGGTTCAGGCTCAGGACAGGCCTCTCCCGGCCTTGCAGGCCGCTGGGCGTGTCAGACACCAGCAACACCAGCCGACAGACAGACACGGACCACTGGACGGGGGCTGGGGGTCGCCCACCACTAAGCGCTGTGCAGGAGATGCCCCTGGACCCCCAGCTCCGCGTCGCCAGCCTCCTGAGCTCTGTGGGCCTGGGGCCCCCGGCACAACCGCCCCACAGCTGTCAGGGTCCAGCCCTCTGCAGAGCCTCTTCCGGGGGCGGGGGACAGAAACCACATGCGCTTACCTGCGTTCCCAGCCCTCACGTCCACCCCCGCCCCCGCATCCCCAGAAGTGAACAAGCGGGGCTCACCTAGCCGGAGCTCCCCGAAGTTGCCACAGCCTATCTTCTTCCCGACTCGGAAGTTGGGGCCCACCATCAGGACCCCCGAGCTGGTCCCCGAGCTCCGGACGCCGTGGCTGCTCCGGCCGGCGGCCTTGGACATTCTCCGGCCCTCCTCTGACTCCCCTTTCCCTCCTTTCTTGTCAAAATCCATAAGTTTGTGGTACCCTGGCCTCTCCACGGTGACTCTGCTGCCGTGCAAATCCCGGCTCCACGGAGACCCACGGTCGCGGCAGCTCTTCGGGGCTAGCACCCCATGGCGCCCGGCGGGCTCCTGCTAGTGAGACGCGGGCACTCGCGAGGGCCCGGCCGCAGCGCTCATCTCGGTGGCCTCGGGGTCACACATGGGGGGAGGACACATGCTGCTGACGGGTCCCGGGAGCTCAAATCTAGTGGCTCTCGGCTGCAGGAGAAACAGAGGCACGGGTTAGAAGGCCACGATGCGCCCGCCCGCCACACACCCGGGGCCCAGAGCACAGTCTGGCAGGGGACCCGGGACTGGGCGTTAAGTGGTGGCGGGACTGCGTTCTGGAAAAATCTCTGACATGCAGGTGCGACCTGTGACCTTCTGGGGACAGAGGGGAGGAAGGCTCGAGCCTCCAAGAATTCCACGTTCCGCCTGCCGGCCCACCCCAGGCTAGAGGACGGCTGTGCTGAGAGAGGAGACGCCTAGTTGAGCAACAGAGGCCCCAGCACTGCTCCTCGGAAGAGGACAGGTGCAGAGCAGAAAGTGCCCGAGGCTAGGAGACAGGCCCCTGCCACAGACCTGGGGAGCCTCGGAGCTGCCTCTCCCCCACCCCACCCCTGCCCAATATCCAGGTGACATCAACGTCCCTGGGCCTCGTTCCAGGAGCCCGTGACCCTGTGGACAGGTGGGTGACCGGCTGCTGCTGCTGCGGGAGAGTGAGAGGGCAGGAGGGGATGCAAGGGCCCCGAGTGCGGGCAGATGGGCCGTGAGCCTGACGGGGCTGGCTGGACACGCGCCCCCAAGGCGAGTCCGGCCTGGCCTCTCCAGCAGAAAGCTGGGGCTGTGGAGGAAACGGCGGGCACCCCGATAGCCCTCCAGGTTACAGGGAGGGGCTGGCCACCCGAGCTGGGGGGTGGGGATACACTCCCAAGGTCTGTCTGTGGTGCCAGCTTCTCCCTCCTCCCACCCCCATGTGGACCAGTCACCCTGCAGCTCAGACGGACGGGGCTCTCCCCTGCCAGCTGGCCTAGCCTCTCAAGCCACCCCCTCCTCTCAGCGAGGGTCACAGGCCCTCCTACAGGCCCTCGCCTCCTCCTGTCCCCTCTGGCCAATTCTCACGCCAAAGCCACAGGAATTGCTTTAGAAAGAAAACACTAACCTGCTCCTATAACGCCTCCCCATGCCCTCTGCCTGCCCAAGCTCCCCTCGGGCCCAGATTGGCCACTGCAAGGCTCACACCTGTGCTCCCCTCCCCACCAAGCACTCAAGGGCTGACACCTGGTGGAGGCCACGCCCCCTGAATGCCTGCAGGGGTGGGGGGAGGTGAGGCCAGGTGAGGGCCCTGACGCCAGGTAAGTGGTCCAGCTATAGCTCATCCACAACCCATGAAGGCACCCAGGGGAGCCCCCGACGGGCTGTGGCAGGACCAGCACTGACGCCCGGTGCCCTGGGGGGGCGATGAGGGGGTCGCCTCATCGTGGGTGCCCAATCCCCCAACTGGCCTCCCACATGGCCCCCAGCGTCCTCACCTACCACTGAGGGCCTGATGGACGGAAGGGCCAGCCAGCAACCGTGTGTCACCGACGGCACAGGTGCCAAGAGTCGCAGGCCGAGGACAGGCCCAAATGAGGGGACCTCTGGCCATGCACCTAGAGGCAGGCCCACAGCCAGCAGGACGGGGTGGGGGGATGCTCACACACGCGTGCACACACCAGTCCGTGCTCGGTACCCACGCAGGTCATCGCTGCCCGGGGGGCATGCAGGGCCGGAGCGGCCAGAGCCCGAGAGCCCAGGAGATGCCCAGACAGGCAGGGGCCCAGGCTTCAGGACAAACCTCACCATTTAAGGCCGGCAGCTTCCCAACCACATGGACAGTGCGTGCAGACAATGTGACCCCAACAAGAACCGTGCACCCAGCTCCACCGCTGCCTGGGGTTCCCACCAGCCGACACCCTGGCACCGCAGCCACGCCACCCAAGCAAGGGGCCGGCCCGGAGCCACGCACCCCCGCCCGAGCAGCGCTGTCCGCGCCTGTGGACGACACACTGGTCGCTGGCCAAGCGGTGCCCCTGCTCGGGCGGCCACCCGTCTGTCTCCACCTTCACCGGCTGCACTCGCAGGAGACGGACCTGAGCCAAGGGGACGGCACAGCGGCACTGCAGGCCCAAAGGCGGGCAGGGAGGGGCATAGCCAAGAATCCGGGCCCTTAACAGAGCAGGCCACACCCCACACCCTTGGCGTCTCAGGGGTTCCGACGCCACGGGCCAGGCCGCTCCCCACCTGTAAGTGGTTAGTTCCCTGTGGGGGGGGGGTGGGCGGACAGCTGTTCACCATCAGGAATTTGGGAGTCAACTGGGAACAGCTGTTACAAACTTACAAGGAAATAACTACATTAACAACAAAGGAAATAGTGGGACCTCCCCACTGGTCCAGTGGCTAAGACTCCACACTCCCTAATGCAGGGGATCCGGGTTCGATCCCTGGTCAGGGAACTAGATCCCACATGTCGCGCGGCAAGGCCAAAATAAATAAAGTGGACAGTTCAACGGTTCTTACTGAACCACAGCTTATGCTTGCAGAGTTGTGCTACAATCACCTCAAATTCCAGCACATTCCATCACCCCAACAAGAAGCCCCATCCCCAACAGCAGTCACCTCCTCCCCCTCTCCCCAGCCCCTGACAACCAGAAACCCACTCTCTGTGTCTGTGGATCTGCCTGTTCTGGACGTTTCCCATCAGTGAAATCACACACCGTGTGTCCTTCTGTGTCTGGCTTCTCTCACTGAGCATCGTGTTCTCAGGGTCCGTCCACGAGTGTCAGGGCTTCTGTCCTTCTCGTGGTGGAGTGATGCTGCTACGTGTGGAGGGCACGCTCATCCACAGGAGGACACCTGGGCTGTGCCCACCTTTGGGCTGCGGTGAACTGTGTGGCCGGGGTGTTTGTGTGCAGCCCCCAGGAGGCGAGTGCTGTCTGCCAGCTCGGACCCAGGCTGCAACTGCTGGGTCAGGTGGAAGCTCTATTTTAATTGCCGGAGGCGCTGCCCCTGTCCCGCGCCCGCCCACGCCCTCCGCATCCCCCGGCATTGCTGCCGCCCAGCTTTAGGACGGCTGCCCGGGGCGTGGGGGTCCTGCTTCACCTCCAGGCACACGTCGCTGCCAGAGCCTGTGCCAGCGCCGGACACGCTCTCATCTCATGGGTGCCTGTGGAAAAGGCACCCAGCAGTGGGGGAGGTGCACACAGGGACCAGGTGGAGCCAGGCTCAGAGCGGCCCAACGCCTGACCACACGGGAGACTGCACACGACTCACTTCTGGAGCCGCCGAGAGGCCAGACGGAGCAGAACCGGGCAGGAGGCAAACACTCCCTGAGATGGGAACCAGCCGGCGTGGGATTCCTGCAGAAAACTGAAGCCACCGCCCCTGGTGCCCGGCCCCCTGAGTCTGCTGTTTCAAGACCTGCACACATGCAGCGAGCCCGTGCCCTGTACGCCCTGGGTACCTTGTGCCCAGACCACACGCCTGGACACGCTACCCTCATTCATTCCTCTGAAGTCCTCCCAGATTCCATAGAGAGGGAACACCAAAATCTACAGGCCACCCCGCTGATGGATACTTAAGGGTGGTTTCCAGCTGGATTTTCTTTCCTGTCAGAAAGAAATTAAAAACACATGCCTGGGGACTTCCCTCGTGGCGCAGCGGTTAAGAATCCTCCTGCCAGGCAGGGGGCACCGGTTCGAGCCCTGGTCTGGGAAGATCCCACATGCCATGGAACACTACTGAGCCTGTGCGACACAACTACTGAGCCTGCGTGCCACAAGTACTGAAGCCCACGCACCTGGAGCCCTTGCTCCGCAACAAGAGAAGCCACCGCAGTGAGAAGCCTGCGCACCGCAGTGTAGAGTAGCCCCCACTCGCCACAACTAGAGAAAGCCCAATGCAGCCAAAAATAAATCAAAAAAACAAAACAAAAAAACATACCATCACACACCTGTGCACACACACGCAGGCACACCAGAGGTGGATGTAAAACCCACGGGAATTTCAAAGATTAAAAGCTGAGCCCTGCCATCTCCCAGCTCCCGGCTCCACTCCCCGAGGATGCCCCGCGCACTCCCGCCAGGCACTCCCGCCAGGCACTCCCGCCTGCAAGCGGCAGAAGCAGCCAGGGTGCAGGGCAGGCAGACGCCAGCAGCAAGCCACCATGGGGCCGTGAGCTCAGGGGGACGCACACACAAGCGGGAGGGGACGAGCGCGGAGGTTCTTAAGGAACCTCTGAGGGTGGTCTCCACGCAGACGAGGCCAGGAGGGCTGGGCGCGTCTTCGCCAGTGCGGGGCGGGCACCTCGCCGTCCCGCGTCCCGCCGCCGCGACCCATGCACCCCCGCGGGCAGGGATTCAGGTCTGGGTCCCGCTTTGTGCAAGCAGCTTTTATGGGGCAGGGGGCCCCGACGCTGCCCTGCCCCACAGCACACACAAGGAACCCCTCCCAGGGCCGCACTCCTCTGTACTCCAAGCCCACCTGCCTGGGAGCCCGTGCCCGGCCGCCGGCACCTGGCTCCCTAGCGGGCCTCCTTTCCAGGCCACGACCCCCGCTTTCAGGCCAGGCGGGACGTGCTCTCGGCCCCAGCGCGAGATCCACAGAGGCACGGCCTTCGCCTCCGCCTGGCCTCACGTCCCCAGGTGCAAACCCTTCCGAGCTCATGGAACCTCTCACAGCCACAAAGCCACGAGACACGCCCCCTCGGGCTTGTTCGGAAGCGCCCCTACCCGCAGGTGCTCACTCCCAGGCCCTCGCTCCCAGCCCCTGCAGGACGCAAGACTCAGGGTCCGGCGACACTCCCCTCGGCAGACCCTTCTCCTCTGCCACCTCCCAGGATGGCTTGTGTTAGGTGAGCGCTTACTCCACGCCCAGGGCTCGGGCAGCAGTGGGCTCCCGGCCACAACCCCCAGCAGCAGGCCTGTTCTCCCGGTCACACAGTCCAGCAGGGGGCCCTCCAGCCAGCGCGGAGAGGCACGTTCGCAAGCACACCTCCAGCAGCCGGTGGGCCGAGAGTCCAGGAGGCGCCGTGCAGAGACGGGCATGACCGGGCACAGCAGGGAAGGAGCCCTGTGTGAGCCGAGAGCCAGGGCACAGCCCGCGTCGACAGGGGCTGCGGTGCTAGGCGCACCGTGTTGGCCCCCACGCCCCGATGTCCACGGGGCTCCCGGAGGGGAGCCAAGGGCAAAACTAGAGACTCTGGCGTGTGTACTCCCCACCCTGGCCCGCAGCCCACATGCGACGCCAGAGGCCCCACCGCAGCTCACCCAGCCGGGCCGACAGCAGCAGGGCAGGCCTACGGCCCCCCATCCGCCTCCTGACAACAGGCAGGCGTGTGGCCACCACGGGGAGGCGGGGGAGGAGTCCTAGACCCTGAGCCTCCCAGGGACAGGACGCCAGCCCTGCTCACCCCGCGAACGAAGGAAGGCAGCCACCCCCAGTGCGCACAGAGGAGTCGCCCCACCATCCACAGAATGGTTATCCTGGGTCCCCTCCTGGGGCCTGAGGGGGGATGGCAAGAGCGAGTCCCCCACTGACCTGGGGGGAGCAGGGGTAACAGAGAGTGGACACAGGGCTAAAACCAGAGCCAAACGTTGCCAGGAGCCTGGGAGTCTGCAGGTGCCCCCCCGCACACCTGGGGGAGGTGTGTGTGATGCCAGCCCCGGTGCAAGCGCCGAAGCTAAAACTCATCATGGGGGGGGCGCGGTGTACCCAGTCCTTGACCCAACCCTAAAACAAAGCCAGTCTCGATCCAACCAACATGGCCCTCAGGTCCTCCCAGGGGCACCTGGACTCTCCCCCCATGCAGGGGAGGCCCTCCAGGGGTGTGGGCTCTGCTCAGGCCCCCATGGCCAACTTAAATTCCACAGGCCCCGCTGAGCCCCGGACTACCCCCCTCGCCCCCGAGGCCAGTCCCCAGGCGGCCCCTGGCCTGCCTTCCAGCTCAGGTGAGTTACCTGTCGTGTTCTTTGGGGGGTCCTCCATCTCGTCAGGGCCCGGGCCAGGTCCCCTTCGCGGAGGCCCCGGGAACCCCCTTGTCTGAGCGCCTCCACCCAGTGATGTCACAGTCCCGGGCCGACATCACAGGCACAGCCCTGGCCCAGAGGCAGGGCCAGTCTGGGGCGGAGGTGGGCAGCCTCCCTCCTGGGGGCGGCCCCTCGGAGGCTGCCTGGCTCCACCGCACACAGCAGGCCCTGGGGCGTGCCGCCTGGGAAGTGCCGGGACTCTGGTGGGATCGCGGCTACGGCCCCCTTGAGGCACCTCCAGACACGTGTGTCCCTCCATCAGGCTGAGCCCGTTTCCCACGGGGGCCTTGGTGACATGTGTAGGGAGGGCCTCCTCCCCAGGGTCACCCAGAGCTGGGGTTGGCACCCCAGCAGCCGTGAGCACCCCAAGCGTCAGGTCTTGGTGCCTATGCACTGCTCCCCAAGAGGGACCCGGACCCTGGAGATGTGCCGGCCCTGGGGCTGCAGCCTAGAAGCTTGAGGTCACCGCAACGTGGAGTTACAGCACAGAGCTAGGAAGTGGCCCTAAAACAGTGACCAGCCCCCGGGACAAGGTCGACACCTAAATGAATTAGGCAGAAATGGGTCACAACACACTGATTTACAGACAATGGAACACAACCCTGAGTAGACGGGAGAGGAAGGGGCACCCCACCTGGCGGAGGCTGCAGGTAACCGCCACCAGCAATGCTGGAGCACGCCAAGGCCGCAGCCCAGCGTCACCTTCTTAGCGACCACGAGGAAAAGTCCGTGTGCGGCACAAGCCGGCCCGCGGCCCCGACAGGATGTGCAGGGCTGCTGTCCAGACGCTGTGCCCCCTGGAGAAAGGTGTGGAAGGGGGCCAGACTTCACGCTCGGGGGCAGCCGCAGGCTCGGGGTCATGAAGAGCAGGTGTGGGCAGAGACGCACAGGTGCAGCCAAGTTACAGGCGAGCCCAGGAGGACTGGGGAACTGACAGCACTTTCCTTCAAACCTCTCCACAGACTTGAAAACATTCTCACGACAGACCCCACGGCCTCAGCCCAGAAGTCACCGGGTGCTTCTGCGCAGGGGCGACTCGAGAACATGCCGGAGGAGTGCTCGGCAGTGACCCCTGGACACAGCACCTGGGACGAGCTGAGGTGCTGCATCATTCGCAATGCTGGGAACAGGTGGGCCCGGGCCACGGGCTCACTGGACTGTTCTCGCTACGTCTGGGCACGTTTAAAAGTCTCCCGACAGAAAGCTAAAAGGAGAACAGGAGGGGGTCGGGGAGGGCGGGAAGGGACACAGAAGGAGTCCGATCACGGGGACGGCAGGCGTCCAAACCCCACATGATGCCAGGTGGAACACAAGACAACTGGAGGTACAGAGACAGGGCCGGGCCGGCCGCATGGGCACAACTGACCGTCCTGCCCCAGCACACGGGCCACGCATTAACAGAAAGCAAACACACAGAAGCGCGCTCGTTGGCACTGGGCACGTGCCAGGAGCTCAGCACCGCCGGGGCTGCTGCACACTGTCCTGGACGAGCAGGTCTGGAACCTTCCATCACCGCGGAGGCTGGCCTCTCCCTGCAGCCCCTCCGCCAAGGCCTTGTCCACACCTTCGCAGTGAGCTAGCCACCCATGGAGGGGGCAGCAGCATCCCAGCCCACATGACAGGCCCTGTGTGACCCCTCGTCCTGGGTGCTCAGGTCAGTTGTGCCTGCACTGCAGCCCCATATTGGTCCCAGGAGGGGGCTGAGCTGTGTCCCCCAAAGACACGTCCCACCCCTGGAGTCGGGGACTGTGACCTTATTTGCAAATGAGGGTGGGCCTGAAGCTGTGACGGGTGCCCTGTGAGGAGAGGAGACAGAGACAGGGAGACGCCCATGCCCCCCACCCCAGGAGAGCGGGCGACACCGGCACAGCCCGGGGGCCTGGGACAGAGAGGACGTGGGGTAGAGCGGACGTGGGGCAGCATGGACTCTGGCTGAGGATGACGTATGAACACGGGCCCATCAGCTGGGTTGCGGGAGGTGCTCAGGGGCTGGTCGTGGGCACACAGGGACCCTCTGAACTGATTCACAGCCTCTCTGTAAATCTAAAACTGTTCTAAAACAAAGTCTATTTAGGGACGTCCCTGGTGGTCCAGTGGGTAAGAGTCCGCCTTCCGATGCAGGGGACATGGGTTCGATCCCTACTGAGCTCACACACTCTGGAGCCCATGTGCCACAACTAAGAGAGAAGCCCGTGCCCCAAGGAAAGATCCCGCGTGCCACAACTAAGGCCCAACGCAGCCAAAATAAATAAATAAATAACTTTTAAAAATTAAAGTCTATTTAAAAAACAACCTCGTGGCTTCCCTGGTGGTGCAGTGGTTGGGAGTCCGCCTGCCGATGCAGGGGACACGGGTTCGTGCCCCGGTCCAGGAAGATCCCACCTGCCACGGAGCGGCTGGGCCCGTGAGCCATGGCCGCCGAGCCTGCGCATCCAGAGCCTGTGCTCCGCAACGGGAGAGGCCACAACAGCGAGAGGCCCGCGTACCGCAAAAAAAACCCCAACAACCTCCACCTCCTCTAGCAGCTCCCGCAGTACCCGCCCAGCACCCACTCCAGTCCTCACTCCAATGTCACCCACCCAGCCCCTCGAAGAGCATCACGGCGCTCACCGCCATCGACGGCAGCCCGTCCACCCAACGCGCTCCCCAGGGACACAGCAGGTCCTGGGGGGAACATGGCGGCTACTCGCTGAAAGGGGTCCGAGAGCACAAGGGGCAGAGCAGGGAGGAAACGCGAAGGCCTCTGCGGGCCAGAGCGTGAGGTGGGGACACGTGCGCCGATGGAAACGGTGGAAACCTGGGCTTTCAGGCCAGGTGCTGGGAGAGGCATGTCAGGGCCCGCAGAAGCGGCCTCCGTGCTCCCACAGTAAGGAAGCCAGACTGCAGCCCAGGGGCTCCTCTGTGCCTTCCGCGCCCCTGCCAGCATGTGCAAACTTTCCTGAGCTCAGGAGCAGGGGGGAAAAGGGTGGGGAAGAGGGTTCTCAACGGAGCCTCACGCGGAGCCCCGGCTGGGCACGGAAGGGGGGTTGCAGGGCAGGGGACATGCAGACGCAGGGGCCGGAGAGACACACGA
Source organism: Lipotes vexillifer (assembly GCF_000442215.2). Lineage (NCBI taxonomy): Eukaryota > Metazoa > Chordata > Mammalia > Artiodactyla > Lipotidae > Lipotes > Lipotes vexillifer. Next base: position 961,644 of record NW_006787630.1, on the reverse strand, counting down.
AGGAGGACATTAAGGGGCCCCCAGAGCACCTGCAAACTCGCCAGAAAACCACACCCACCAACCCACCCGGCCGGCCAGCTCCCCACCGGGTGAGGAGTCAGGGACAAAGACCCGGGCCCTCCCCTCAGGGCCGGGGGCATCACGAGGCAGCTGCCTCTGGGAAGGAGGCCCAGCGCCTGCCCAATGGGCCGGGCTCCTGCATCCAGGCTGGAGCCTCCGTGGTCCTCCCTCCCCAACCCCCCACCTGGACCTGGTGCACCAGGAGCTTGCCTGAGGCCCACAGGGCTTCGTTTCCCGTGGCACAGCCTGAGACGGTCTCTCTCCCCCACACGGAGGAAACCCGCAGCCAATCCCAACGGGTCCATCCACAGCGTGTCGCTGGACCCGCTTACAAACACACCCGTGTTGTTCAGCAGTCTGGAAGGACTTCACCAACGCGTGGCTGGTGCCCACCTCCTAGATTCTGAGCAAGTTCTTAAGACATTCCCACGCTTCGTCGTAACAGCCATTCTCCTCAATGTGCGTGTGGCTTTTGCTACTGAAAACACCAACGAGAGGACAGTGGTTTTGTGGTATCACAACTGGGGGGGGGCCACCTGGCCCTGTGGGGCCTGCCAGTCACTCCAGGCACTGGACACGCCTGCTCAGAGGAGAGCAGCCGAGGGCGCCAGGACCGAAGTCCACGGGCCAGCCCGTTGTCTGTGATGTCAAAGGGCAGGACCAGCCCCAGCGCCCACATGCTCCAAAGGGCTGGCATTCTGGAAAGTGCAGGGCAGTGGGAGAATGGTCTTCCAAAAACTGGCCAGGGTTCCCAGGCTCTGAGGAGACAGACACCACCACAAAGGACAGACCCCAACCCAGGACAGGAGAGATGCTGGGAGAGGCCAGGACACAGAACCTGGAGAGGAAGTTGGCAGGGACGTGGACAAACAGGACCCTCACCCATGGCGGGTGGGGCAGAAGGTGGTACAGCCACCCTGGAAAACAAGCAGCGGTTCCTCAAAAGTTAAACACGCAGTCCCCACTCGACCTACTCCGTGTCCACCTGGGGCAACTGAGAACACGTCCATGCACACCTGTGTCCGCACATCCACAGCAGCATGACTCATGATGGCCAAGAGGTACACACGACCCACATGTCCATCAATTGAGGATTGAATAAATCATGTGGTCCCTCCACACACGGGAACATCACTCAGCCACGAAAAGGGGTGAAGCCCTGACACTCGCTACCACGTTAATGGACCGTGAGACCACGATGCTCAGTGAGAGAAGCCAGACACAGGACACACAGGGTGCAACTCCACTGATGGGAAACGTTCAGAACAGGCAGATCCACAGACACAGAGAGTGGTGAGTAGCTGTCATGGGCTGGGGAGTAACTGATCACGGGGACATGGTTCTTCTGGGGGTGATGGAATGTTCTGGAAATGATTTTAGTGACGGCTGCACAACTTGTGAATACACTAAAACCACCAAGGTGTACTCGCCAGCGAACTTCATGGTCTGGGAGTCGTACCTCAGCTAAAACCGGGGGCGTGTGTGGCATCTCCACAAAGCTGTCTGGAGGGGCACAGGGCGTGAGGCTTGGCAGGCAGCCCAGAGAACAGGGCTTGTCCAGCGCAGATCAAAGTCCGACGCACGTGCAGCTGCCAGAGCCACGCCTCCCCCTCCCACCAGTCGAAGCAGCTTCTGTGACAGACAGGCAATAAATCCTTCAGAGGACAAGGGGTTCGTGCCCACAGGAAGTAAGAGACGCAGACACCAGCGAGAAGGTGGGGAGAGGAGGGGGGCCGACTTGCGGCCTCGTCCCTCCCAGCAGCCCAGCACAAGGTCCCGGGGCGCAGAGGTGTCCCCACGATGGCCCAGGACGGGCTCACGCTCACCTGGGCACACTCAGGAGCTCCCTTCTCACCCCAGAACTGCCCCGCTGGCCTCTGGCCCCGCTCAGCGAGCACGCAGCACCCTGACTTTGGTCCCCCAGATCGGCCGCGAGCTGGAGCAGCCTCCACTGCCCAGAGGCTGCATCAGAGTCACCAGATGCCCAGCCCGCCCCCAGATGCGGAGGCCGGGGCGGGGCCTGCAGCCGCCTGGGAGCACCACCTCCTCATTGCAAAGGTCCCCCTCCACACCTCGCAGGCCGGCCACCGGCCCCAACCCACTGAGGCCAACACAGCCCCGAGCCCCAGATGGAAGGCTGCCACCAGCCCGGGGTGGCCAGACACAGATAAAAACACAGGTCGCCCAGCTGACAAGGAAATTTAGATAAGCAGCTAATAACTTCCACTACAAGTATGTCCAACGCGCTATTTGAGGCCTATTTATACTAAGCAATTTTCGGTGGTTTGTCTGAAACTAAAATTTCACTGGGCGCCCCGCACTTTTATCAGCTACACGTGGCCATGCCTGACAGCAGCGCAGACAGCCTCTGCCAGGACTCACATTGCCAAAGGCACTGATGTTTTCTACTCAAGTCCGTGTATTTGTTAAAATCAAGCGTTTCCGATGAAAACTTAGCTTCCAAATGGTGATGAGCTACGAGTATGGATATATACCCAAATAGGAAGGACATAAACCGCCTCAACAGTAACTTCTCATACCAATTAATGTTTCAATGATCACACCACAGAAAACAAAATTAAGTGACATAAACGGAGCATCACCCGTTGCTTTCTACTTTTCAACCAGGTACCAGCACACTGTCCACCATCCACACGGCTTACATCCTGTCTGTCTTGCGGACCAGGGCTGGGGACCCTGATAGATACCTGGGCCTCCAAAATACTCCACACCGCCCGCAAGCTGGGTACCGTCATGACCATTTCAGACGGGGAAGCCTAGGCTGGGGTGTGAGAGGCGCCGGGCACGCCCCGCAGCCTGCCTGGGTGAGGGGCACTACCCAGGGGCGCGTGGGGACTGGCCGGGCTGGAGCCCCAGCTTTGGAGGGAAGGCAGTGGAGCATCCAGGGGAGACGGTCTCCTGATTGGCTCTGCCCCCTTCATCTGGCCACAGAGGAAGCCCCAACTCCCCGGGCAGCAGCCTGGAGGCCAGGGGCGAAACCAGGAGGGAGGATGAGGGTCACCCTCGGACGAGCAGCAGGGCGGCCCGAGGTGAGGGGGCAGACTGCCCCATGGGGGGACCTTGGCCAGCCACCACGTCCAGTCCACATGAGCCACATCCCTCCAGGCCTCCCCTCTGCCGGTCCCCTCCCCACCTGCTTCCACAGACTTCCAGCTCCTGGGGGCAAAGGTGGGCCTGTGGAGGCCCAGAGACGCACTCAGGGAGCACCTGAAACGGGCACCCACCGGGCCCTCACACGGCAGGCCGTGGGGTGCAGGAAATACCCAGCTGGGGCGCTTGCCAGACTGATCCTGCCGCCCTAACACCAGGCAGCGCCTGGGATGTTTGCGGCTGTCACGATGGGGCTGCCCTAGAGAATGACCCGGCCCCAACGCCCACAGTGCCGAGGGGAGAGACCTGGTTCTAGAAAGAGTCCCTCATGCAGGTTCCCGCTAGACCCATGGCTGCAGCTTCAGGAAACAAGCAGCTCATGACTGAGGGCCGGCAGTCCGAGGGAGGGCCCAGGCCAGGGCGGGAGCTCCCCAAACTGCCCCCGTGCAGGCGTGAGAGCAAAGGTGGAGGTGGGGCACTGGTGGGGTGACAGGCGCACAGGGTGGCACGAGGGGTCCTGGGAGCTATCGGCACTGACCTGGGCCCTCCCAGCCCGCTCGGGTTAAGCTACGCGAGCGGCTGGCTTCAAGGCCAGCCCGTCCATGTGGGTGATCCCCGGGACGGTGCGGCCTGGCACACAGCACGGTCAAGTTTCTGTAAAGACACCAGTCTCCCAGCGTGGCCCCCTGAAATGACACCCAAGGCCTGTTCTAGAAGCAACAAGGAAGGGAGCCTGCACGTGTCCCCAGGCACCTCCCCCAACCGCAGTCCTTGCCACCACACCGTCCCCCCACAAAAGCCCCCGGTCTTTCCGGAATTCTCTGCCTGGGATTCTTAATCTCAGCCTACTCCCCAGCCAGCTGCCCCACGGTCCCGGCTGGGTCACCCACTGGGCGCCCAGCAGAGCTCTGCCACGTGCCTACCAGCCAAGCCCTGGAACCACAGCGAGCAGAGGCCCCAGTGACGGGTGCGGCTGCGAGGGGGCACCGCAAACACTCACCAAGGCCCCACAATGAGCGACGTTGCCCTGCAACCCTATGTCCTGCAGGGGGCTGGCAGGGGAGCGGCCTGGCCCCCAACACCAGGCAGGGCTCTGTCCCCTCATTCAAGAGCGTGGAAGTTCCACTTTTGGCTGCATTAGGCCTTCGTTGTGGTGCGCGGGCTTCTCGTTGTGGTGGCTTCTCTTTGTTGTGGAGCACGGGCTCTAGGCTCACGGGCTTCAGTAGTTGTGACGCACACACTTCAGTAGTTGTGGCACGCGGGCTCTAGAGCAGAGGCTCAGTAGCTGTGGCACATGGGCTTAGTTGCTCTGCGGCATGTGAGATCTTCCCGGACCAGGACTCGAACCCGTGTCCCCTGCATTGGCAGGTGGATTCTTAACCACTGCGCCACCAGGGAAGTCCCCAAGAACAACTTTTTAAGACTGAGGTGCATCACAGACCGACGTAAAGTTGTGACACATACCGTATATCTATTTCTACCTTTTTTTTTTTTTTTTTTTTTTTTTTTTTTT
>NW_006787630.1:946262-956950 GCF_000442215.2 Lipotes vexillifer | reverse complement strand
TTTTTTGCAGTACGCGGGCCTCTCACTGCTGTGGTCTCTCCCGTTGCGGAGCACAGGCTCCGGACGCGCGGGCTCAGCAGCCATGACACGGGCCCAGCCGCTCCATGGCATGTGGGATCTTCCCGGACCGGGGCACGAACCCGTGTCCCCTGCATCGGCAGGCGGACTCTCAACCGCTGCGCCACCAGAGAAGCCCCTATTTCTACCTCTAAATAGCGATCCTACCGTGACCCAGGATGACCCGGGACCAGATCCAGCACCTGGGTGCTCCTGCCCGCCACTGGCAGGAGAGGCTCCGAGCAGCGGGAGGACGGTGGGCAGCTCTCCGTTCTCCAAAGGATAGGCTGCTGGCGGGGGCATCGGGGGAGAGCAGTCCCGCACCAGGCGTGCTCAGGCACTGGGACATCTGCACTTACTGGGACCTCCTGGCTCCCCCCACGCACTCTGCACAGGCTCTGCAGGCTGGGTCTCCGAAGTGAGGGGAGGGGCTCGCCCTCTGGAATTTAAGCACCGCGGTCTGTCCCGAGCAACCTGGCTTCTGCCGCTCACTGAAAGGGGCTTACAGGAAGGGCTGCGTGACAGCAGGGCGGGCGCACATCCGTGGACCGTGCCGGCTACCAGGGGATGCATGGGGTTCGGAGAAGGAAGTGCTGCTACCAGCCACTCTCCCAGAGAGTCCCACCGACCCTCTGCATGGAGCCCTGCACTACAGAGGCGGGCGTGGGCTCAGCCTGGACCAGAAGCTCGAGTGGAAGACAGGGCAGGAGGGAGGGGCTGAGGCCAGGAGAGGAGATGGGTACTCGCAGCCCCTGTGGGCCAGAGGAGCCCAGGGAGCACAGGTCTTCCTACTGGAGGTCACTCAGGCCTCACCTCCTCATCTGTAGGATGGGCACTTGGGCCATCGCCCAGCACAGGCCCCCCAAAGCTCCTAAACGGGGATGGGCAGACACGGAGCTGCCCAGGGTAGGGCCCTCCGCACCTACCAGGCCTCGGGCCTGGCGGACCCTTCCTCGATGGCGGAAAGATTCCCAACCCGACGGCCAGAGCTCTCCCGAGCACACCCCGCTGCCTAGATCATGACAGCAAGGCCCCCATTGGGCGTGACAGCACCAGCTGGACCCCAGACACTGACCACGACGCCAAGCCGCACGCACCACCCACGCTGACCCACCCAACGCCCCTGGCCATGACACCCCGCTGCCAGCTCCCTCCTCAGCCTGCAGCCTGGTAAGGCCTCCCAGTAAGGCCTCTGGGGGGAGGCGGGGGCGGGCAGCAACCCAAACCCACAACAACTGTGAGGAGAAACCCTGCTGCTCTGAGATGGCCCAGCAGCACTGGAACAAGGAGCTCCTGGTGCCCCAGGACGTCCAGGGGAGGTGCTACCTTCCCCAGGTACAGCCTTGCGGGGACGGGCCCACACTGAGGGCTCACTCAGACCCACCAGTAAACCCCCAAGGACACAGGTTGCCCCTGCAGCTGTCCAGAACGCCTCTTGGCTGGCTGGCTTCCCCAGAGCTGGGACGAACAGATAGAAAGCTTTCAGTGTAAAAGAAAAAACCAAAAAACCTCACCTACTTCCTCTTGCAATCCAGAGGTAATTACTATGTAGCTGAAAGGAGGAGGTTAAGATGGAACCAGCAGCAGCAGTTCAGAGGAGTCTGTGTACACACGGCTCTGCTGTCACATCTCTGAGCCAGGGAATGAGACGCCTGTCCCCAACTCGCTTCAGAAAAATTTAGAGGAACTCGAAATCAGACCAGAAGACCCAACTGGCAACTGCACACGGAAAAACCAGAGCCGGGCTGGATGACCGCTGTAGACCCCAGGGTTTGGCCCACCCCTAGGGTGGGGGTCCAGCCAGCTCCTTCCCAACCGACCTCCCTCCCTCCACGGCCAAACGCAGCACACACAACTGGCCCCCCAGCCTGGGAGCTGCCCCCCACCAGCTGGACCCCCAGCCCACACCCACCACCCCCAAGTGGCCCTCCCATTCCACTCCTCAGAGGCAGGGCCACAGACACCACCGCAGCCAGGGAACTGAACACCTGGGGCCCCGGAGACAGTGAGGCGGGCCTGTCCAGGCCTGTGTGCGCTCCTGGGGGCGCTACAGTCAACCCCCCAACCCACCTGGCCACGTGCCTGCGGAGCCACAACTTGGTGGAGACGCAGCAGATAAAAACGAACTCCTGGCGAGGACCACAAACTTCCCCCTTTCAAACCGGAGGTCCAGCTCAGCCGGTTCCCCTCAAGCGCAGCCTCCACCCGCTTCCAATCAGAGCCATCCCCCAGCCCCCGGTCTTGCACCCAGGTCAGAGCCTTTGTGCTCTCCCACGGATTTCTCACATCCCTGAGCCACAGGAGCCCGTGGGGGCCCGGAAACGCCAACTGAGCCTGTCCGTGTCCCCTGGGGCAGGGACGGGGGACCCCCAGAAGCCCCTCAGGATGGATGTGTGAACAACCCTGGAGTCCCAGATGCTGGCCGAGCCAGGGTCCCCCTGTGGAAGGGGTTGGGGAGAGAATGCTAGGCTCCACCTATGTGCACAGGGCTCTCCAGGCCATTTCCTGCAAACAATGCCATCCGGAGGCCAAGGGACTACCCCAGCTGCCCAAAGCCTGCCCAGGACGACGCCTCGGACGTCACAGCAGTGCTCTCAGGCCCCAAGCCCGATAGTGAACACACTTCCCCTGAGAAAACTGGGGCAGAGGAAACAGGGGAAGCACAGGGCAGGGAGGGGATGAGTGTGGCTGCTGGGCACGCAGACATCGCACTCCCCTCCCTGATCCGAAGTGTTTCCGGAAAACAAAGCCGGTGGCGAGGGCGGAAGGGGGAGGCGCAGCCAGGCGAGAGCCGGGAGTTCCTGAGCAGCCCACAACAGGTCCCCCAGACCAGACCCCTACTGCTGCTCCCCTTCCCTGCTCCCAGTTCCCCGCTAAAACCTGCAGGGTCACAGAGCGGCGAGTGTATGCGCCAGCGTGGGGAGGAGCGATGGGCCCAGTAGAGGGGTGGGAGGACGCGGGGAGCGGACCGTGGGCTTGACCGCTGGGGAGTGGTGAAGGGGGGAGGTGGGGTGGGGCTGAGGGACAGTGGGGGGCACTGAGGTCTGGAGTGAGGGAACAGAAGGGTCTGGAGTGAGGAATCGGGAGGGACAATGAGGTCTGCAGTATGGGAATTAGTGAGGGTGAGAGGTAGCAGGGCCTGAGTTCGGGGTTCGCTGGCGGCGGCAAGATCAGGGGTGCAGGGGAGAAGTGCTAAGCGGTTGGGGTCTAGAGTGTGGGGGTCAGTGAGCTGGAGGGGCAGTGGGGTCGCAGTGCAGGGGTCAGTGGGGAAGCAGAGTCGGCAGTGCAGGGGTACACAGGAAAGGGTCAGGACTGTGGGGTCCGCGGGGTGCGGGACATGGGATGCAGGGGTCTGCGGGGGTCCGAAGTGCGGGTGTAGGGGCTGCGAGGTGCCGCAACTGGGAGGTCCTCGGGATATAAGGGCGGCGTGGTCCGGGAGTCCGCGGGGGTGGGGCCGCCGACAAGGGCGTCCGCGTCGTTACCTGACGGCCTCCGCCGTGGTCGTGGCCGTGGCCCCGCGGCCGGGCGCTCCGGCGCCCGCTCGGGCCCCCACTCCGGCGCCGCTGCAGCCGTCTGCCTCCGCATGTTGGACGCGGGCTGTCCCAGCCGCGCGGGCGCCCGGCTCGCCCAGGTCTCGCAGCGTCGCTCGCGGCCCGCGTTTACGCCGCCAGCGTCGCGGGGGAGGGCCCGGCGCCCACTGCGCAGCGGCCGGCGGCCTTGGGGCGCGCGCGTGACGTCACCGCGCGGGGCGGGGCCCGGCGGCGCGCCCGCCGCTTTGCGGCAGCGGGTGGCGCCGCGCGACGACCGCCGCGCTTTGCGGCCGCTCCAGCGCGGCCGGGCCGCAGCCCGGGTGCGGGCTGGAGGCGCGCGGCCGCGAAGGCGCGCACGGGTGCGGGGAAGGAACCGGGCCCCATCCACCCTCCCGGGAGGCGGGGCTCCCGCCGCCGGCCCTGGCCCACCCTGCCGTTGCCATGGCGACGCGTGGCCGGTCGCCCGGACACCGCCCCACCGCGCTTCTGTGACGTCAAGGTCTCGCCACTTGACGTCACGGCCGGGCGGTGCCGCGGGGCGTGGTCAGCGCGGGGTAGGCCGACTTCCGGAGCGGGCGGCGGGCGTGGGCTCGGTGGGCCCGGGAGAGGCGAGGACTTTAGGTCAACGGGCGAGCGTCTTGGCGGCGCTTCTCCGCGTCCTAAGAAACAGTGACGTAAGCGAGGAGCCAAGGAGGGGGTCACCCAAGGCACTGGTCCAGCTGGGCCTTCCGGCCGAGCACGAGCCGTGGCACGCAGCTGGCGCTCAACAGAGTGCTGGCTCACGCACTGTCAGTCCACCCCGGACCGAGAGGAAGCTTGGGGATGGGGCGAGTGGCAAGGGCCCTGCAGTGAGTCTCTGCTCCCCCCGGGACAGGGCCTCCTCTGGCGGGGCATTTTTACCGTTGGAGGAGACTCACTCATTCTCGTCTCTATTAAGTGCCTGCCAGCGGCTCTGAAAATAGAATGGAGAGCTAGGCTCTTGGCATGGATTCCCAGCGAGTCCTAAGTGCTGAGCCGGGGGATGGACAGGACGGTGAATAAATGGACACGACGGTTTCAGATGGGGTTACAAGGTGACTTGGGGCAGAGTGACCAAGGGCCAGGCCCTAAAGGCTAAAAGCTAGATCTAGCAGACGGGAAGATTTCCATGGTCTCAGCAGCCAAAACTGGGGGAAGAGAATTAAACTGGAGGGGGGCGGCGGAATGACAACGGTGTAGGGCTTGTCCTGCGCCAGTCCTCCTCCTTCAGCCCCACTTGCAGTGTCACCGCCTCCGGGAACCCCAAGCCACGTTCCCCTGTTGTACTTTCTCACTGCATCCTCACCCTCTCCAACCTGAGCCTTAACTTTGTTTCAAATCAAAGGCTTCCACCAGCTGTGCAAGAACATGAACTGAATCTGTTTTGCTCACTGCTGTGCCTGTAGGCACCTACTCTTGACGTTCAAAAACAAATCTGCCCACAGGTGCTCAACTCCCAGGGGAGCAGGAGGCATGGTGGCCTCTCCTTCAGATGTATTTGAGCCTGAAACCCGAGCTCCAGCCTTGTCCCTGTAAAAGGCAGGGGGGCTTGTGCAAAGGAAAGAATGCAGAAAGGCCACGGGACTGGGGTTGTGCCAGCCAAAGGCTCTGTGACTATGAGCAGGTCACTAACCCCCTCGGGTCCTCTGCATCTTCGTTTGTAAGTTGTAACTAACGATAGCCCCCTCGGGTACATCGTGAGAATCCATGAATTAGTGAATAAAGACCTGCCAGCATAGGACCTTCTGCCTCAAATGGACATATTTCTCTCTAATCACTTGGGGTCTTTGAAAAAGCAAACAGCCTTTCATGCTCCCTCTTTTTTAACCCACTTCAAAGGTGCGCCACATGTTCCTGCTTCCTTTTGGCTTTGATCATGGGGACACCATTTGGGGAAGCTGGGGTAGGAAACGGCCCATTTGGGGCTCTCGATAAAATATTAAGAACATTGCAAAGAGGATGAGCTAGTCTCCACATTGCCCCCTCCCCCCACGCCTACCCATCTACCAGGGAAAGTCGAACAACATCCCAGCCTCCCAATAAATCCCAAACAGCTGTAGATTTCGGGGAAGAGACAAGCAGGAAGCACCCGCTTCTGTTCCTTTACCCTTGTAAGAAGCAGGTGCATGGAGAGACCCCAGGACAGAATCAGGGCTGCGTCCTGGTGTCCAGCACCAGCCCACAGACACAAGCGGGTGCCCCGGTTAGCTTTTGTTGAATTGAATGGAATTAGCCCTCCCTGCAGCCAGGCCTCTGCCCCAGTGGGGCAGGAACTTGGACACGTACATTTCCATTTTCGAGCTGTGGAAACTGAGGATTACAGAGGCCAAGTGACGTGCCCAGTGTCTCCCAGCTTCAAACCTCCAATGCTGCTGCCTTCCACCAGTGGGTAGAGGGTGGGCCCAGCACCACCCCCGCCTCAATCCCAGTGGCTGCAGGCGAGGCCTGGCGCCATAAGCTCACCAGTGATTGGGACAAATCAGATATGTCTCTTTGGTCATTGTGAGCTACGGAGGGAAAACTGAGGCCAGAAGACACATACAGGGCAGTGAGGGGTGGCCATGAAGAAACCAAGGCCTTGAGGATGCAGAAGCTCCCCGGAGCAAACTGTTCACCCCAGGGGCCTCCCCATCCCCTGAGAACAGCCCCCAGCAACCAGGTCTGTACCATGTGACTTCCCAGCCATCTCTGATTGGCCCAGCATGAGCCAATCAGATCCTCCTCTAGGACTGCTCAGCGGATGGAGACCAAGGTACATGACTCGGGTGAGATGTGACCCAGATGGTGGCCTTCTGCCATTGTGTGGTTTCTCTGGCATCCACCACCCCCCATTGTTGAGACACAGTGTAGGGTGACCAAGCACCCCAATATACCCGGGTCTCCTGGGACCCAGACCTTTCATTGCTAAAATCCCGAAAATCCCACCAAACCAGGAAGGCTTAGTCACCCAAGCATGGGGCATATAATGTCCTACCTGTCCCCAAGGAGCCCCCATGAGGAACTCCTTCACCCCACTACTGGGGGCCAAGGCCTGGGCAAGGTAGAGAGTTGGATAGCATCCGCCCAAATTCACATCCACCGGGAACCTCAGAATGTGATCCTTCTTGGAAATAGGGTGTTTGCTGATGTAATTAGTTAAGATGAGGTCATGCTGAATTAGGGTGGCCCTAAATCCAATGCCTTGCGTCCTTATAAGAAGAGGCACACACAGAGAAAACAGCCACATGAAAACGGAGGCAGAGACTGGAGGGATATGTCCACAAACCAAGGGTACCTGGAGGCCCCAGAAGCTGGAAGAGGCAAGAAGGACCCTCAGAGGATAAATAGCTGATTTGAGCCACCCAGTTTGTGGTACTTTGTTAACGGCCACCCCAGGAAACGCATACAGATGTGCACCCAGATTTAGCCACTGTTAGGAATTGTGGTCCCCAAAAGGTACGTTGAAGTCCTGAGCCCTGGGACCTGGGATGCAGTCTTATTTGGAAATTGGGTCTTTGCAGTAGTGATCAAGTTAAGATGAGATGGCACTGGATTAGGGTGGCCCTGATGCAATGGCTGGTGTCCTCATAAGAAGAGGGACCTTTGGACACAGACACACAGGGAGAGGCCACATAACCACAGAGGCAGAGATTGGCGTGATGTGTCTACAAGCCAAGGAATGACAAGGACTTCCGGACCCACTAGAAGCCGGGAAAGACATGGAAAAAATTCTCCCTGGTGGCTTCAGAAGAAACCAGCCCAGCTGACACCCTGATTTCAGACTTCCAGCCTCTAGAAACAGGAGGGAATACATTTCTGCTCTTTTCTTTTTTCTTTTTTAGGCCGCGCCACATGACTTGCAGGATCTTAGTTCCCCAACCAGGGATCAAACCCAGGCCCCCAGCAGTGGAAGCGCAGAGTCCTAACCACTGGACTGCCAGGGAATTCCCAAATTTCTGCTCTTTAAAAAAGAAAAAAATTATTTATGTGATTGCACTGGGTCATAGTTGTGGCAGCACATGGGCTCCTTACTTGCAGCACATGGGCTCAGTTGCTACACGGCATGTGGGATCTTCGCGGACCAGGGATCAAACCCATGTCCCTTGCATTGGCAGGCAGATTCTTTATCCACTGTGCCACCAGGGAAGTCCAGGTCTGCTCTTTTAAACCACGGTGTTTGTGTTAATTTGTTACAGCAGCCCCAGGAGACTAAAACAGCCACTGAACAGTCCTGTTCAGGATTTGGAGCCTGGAGCCAGCTCCCACCAGCTCACTCCAGGGGTGAAGCCGTGGTCCTACCCTCTCACCACACAGGATGCTTTAAAAGATGATGTTCTATTAGCATCTCTTGGTCCTCACAGCCACCTTCACTCCTGGTCTGCGGTCTGATTCAGGGTCTCCAACCACTCACCAATTCCTTGGGTATCTACTAAGTTCCTATAAATCAATTTACTCTGAAAAATCAATTCCAATGAATTCCTGGGCCGTCTCGAGACAGCCGGAGTTGGTTTCTGATGCTTGAGGCGAGATGCCCGGCTTACCCAATGGGTGAACAGAAGCCACAAGGCAGTGGGGAGACATTCTGGGTTGTGGGTGAAGGACCTGGTTGGTGACGGATGGGGTCACAGGAGCAGAGATGAAGACTGGCCAGGCGACAGGACAACGCATCTGCATGTGTGGTCTGGGGACGGCTGTAACAAAGCACCCAGACTGGGTGGCTTCAACAACAGAGATTTATTCTCTCCTGGTTCTGGAGACTGGAAGTCCAAGGTTGAGGTGTCCCTCTGAAGGGGAGAGGGGAGGCCCTTCTCTGAGCTTCTGGTGGTTCCTTGGCTGTGGCAGCATCACTTCAACCACCCCCGGTGTTCTCTCTGCCTGTGTGTCTTGTCTGTGTCCAAACTCCCCCTTGGCTAAGGACACCAGCCATACTGCGTTTGGACCACCCCATTCCATTGTAGTCTCATTTTAACTAATCCCACATGCAATGATCCTATTTCCAAATATGCTCCCAGTGAGATCCTAGGGTTTAGGACTTAAACATACAAATTGCGGGGGGGCGGGTGACGAGGAGAAACAATTCAACTCATAACAAGACACAAACACATTCCCCACAAACACACACACACGCAGGCACACAGACCAGCACTCTCCACCTGAGGGCAGAGTCAAGGCCCCCCGGCCCCCAGCCCAGGTGTGTGAGCTAGAGGATGAACGCCCCCAGCATACCCCCCGTGGGCAGACAACCTGAGGCAGGGTCCTCGAGGGACTGAGCCCTCCTGACTGCCCACGGCTGTGACCCGCTCATTTATGCCTTCCACCTCCCGGGTAAACCTTTCACCCTCAATCTGTGTCTCGGGTCCAAAACATCCTGCTGCAAAGGAGCCCATGGGAGAATCCAGCTTCTCTTCTCTGAAGCCACAAGTCAGAGATTCAAAAAATGAAAGCAATGTCACTCATCCTTTTATTTTTATTTTTGGAAAATGTGGTTTTTAAAAACGTTAAAATGCAGGCATAGAAAACAAACTTATGGTTACCAAAGGGGGAAGGGGGGGGCGTAAATTAGGAATTTGGGATTAACATATACACACTACAGTATATAAAATAAACAACAAGGACCTACTGTATAGCACAGGGAACTATATTCAATACCTTTTAATAACCTATAATGGAACACACCACTGTAAAGCAATTATACTCCAATAAAGATGTTAAAAAAAATCTATAATGGAAAAAAATCTGAAAAAGAATAGATATATATGTATGTATACCTGAGTCACTTTGCTGTACACCTGAAACTAACATAACATTGTAAATCAACTAGACTTCAAAAAAAAAGTTCAAATGTAATGAGTTTATTTTTTAAATGACATTAACAAATGTTTCAAAATTTTCTGTCTTCAATCCTAATATAGTAAATAACAGCACTGAGCTGAGAGAGGAAGGAAGGGTCCCCCCAAAGGTCTCAGAGGGAGCAGGCCCCTGTGACACCTCAGCCTTGAGCTCAGGCCTCCAGAATGTGGGCGTCAATTCCTGCCCGTGTTAAGCCACCCAGTCTGTGGTCGTCTGTTACATGGACCTTTCCACCTGCCCCCTGGCCCCTGGGTCTTTGTTGATGAAAGACAGCATCTAAACCCAGATTCCCCGCCCCCCAACTGATGAGCTTTCTTTGAGAGTAGGTTCGGAGTAAACTCTACAAATCAAATGTAATCCTGATCAATCATTCATTTTCTCCACAGCAAAGTTAAATCGCTTCCAGTTACCTTTTTTTTTTTTTTTTTTTTTTTTGGCCACGCCGTGCAGCATGTGGGATCTAGTTTCCTGACCAGGGATCAAACCTGGGCCCCCTGCATTGGGAGCACGGAGTCTCAACCACTGGACGCCCAGGCAAGTCCCCTTTTTAAAACTTTGTGTTTTTTTGTTTCATGTTCTTACTCCTGGAAGTGACTTCCATCAGCATCGATGCTTTGGGATGAAACTGAGGGTACTTGATCCCTCAATCAGATTAAAAAAAAAAAAAACCTTCATCAAGTTTTCTAGTTCAGTTGCTGCTCTTGACTTCCACTGAGAACAGATTTGCCAGGTCAAATCTTGCAGCTAAAGCACGGATCTCACCCGGGTTGTCCTGCCCCCAGGGGACATGGGGCCATGTCTGGGGACGTCTGTGGTCATCACGACTGGGGGGCTACTGGCATCAAGGGGGTGGGGCCAGCAAGGCTGCTCCACACCCCACAGCACCCTGGATAGTCCTCAGAAGATGCTCCAACCCCAGTGCTTGCAGTGCCCAGGGGACCCCGAGCTGGAGGACAGCTGGTGAGAAGCTGTCAGCTATCAACTACTCACAATTTGCAGGACCTGCCTGGTCCGCCGGCCTCCTGTCACCAGAGGTGACCTGTCCCTGCTCCTGACCAAGGTCAGCCTCTCCCCTCGGATCCCACTGAGGATGCTCTCAGCCCAGCCTCCCCTGCAGGAAGGCTCCCACGGGTGTCTGCAGGTGCCCTGCCCCCACCCTCACCTGCACCCCTTCCCCCGTGAATGATGCTCTCGTCCATCAGGGACCCACATCCCCACAGCTAAGCCCCTCGGTGCAGCCTCGGTTCTCTTTCC
>NW_006787630.1:943797-946199 GCF_000442215.2 Lipotes vexillifer | reverse complement strand
CTTTCCCTGGACGGGCTGAGCGGTGGCCCGGAACCCGGGACCTTACTTGGAAACGGGGTCTTTTCAGATGTATTAAAGATAAGGATCCCGCTGAGATCATGCCAGATGTGGGGTGGGCCCCAAATCCAAGGATGGTTTCCTCGTAAGAGACAGAAGAGAAGGCTGTGAGGACAGAGGCAAAGCCTGGAGCGCCCTGAGGGCCAGAGAGGCAGGAAGGACCCTCCCCTGGAGTCTGGAAGGAGTGCGGTCCGGCCACACCTAGATCCAGAACCGGGAGGGATAAATCCTTCGTTTAGGTCCCAGGTCAGTGGTCCCGTCACGGCTGCCCCAGCAGACGGTCCCCTTCTCGACCTGGCCTTGGTCCTCTCACCTCCACCCTGTCCTGTGTCCCCCACGTCACCTCTGAGCTGAGGACGCAGATGCCCTTCCCCAGACCCGTGTCCGCCACACCGACAGGTGAGCCCTACACCGCCCGCGACCCAGCACCGCAGACTGCGCGGCTCACACACGTGTATCCCCTCAGCTCGGCAGGGCAGAGCCCGAGATCCGGGGTCCCAGGCTGGCTCCTGCCCAGGGACCACCTGCCCTCCTCCGCCCCCACTCTCCCCTGGCTTCCGGGGTCCCCACAACCCTGGGCTTGGTGTGGCCTCACCCCATCTCTGCCTCTGCCGTCACGTGGCCCCTCCCCGTGTGTGTCCAAACGGCCCCCTCTTAAGGACACCAGTCCTGCTGAGTTAGGACCACCTGCTTCTGTGTGACCTCCCCTTAACTAACTACTCCCGCAAAGACCCCGTTCCCACACAGGTCCCACTCTGAGGTGCTGGGTCAGGACTTCACGTGAACTTGGGGGGACGCGAGGAAACCCACACCACTTGCTCTGGGTTCCGTCTGCCTCCTCTCTGCGGACTACGTTTCCTTCCCCGGGTGTCTGTGGGGTAACAGACCCGCCGCCGCTCTCCCGTGTCCACGCAGGGTGTCCACTCCACCACCAGGGCCTCCCGTGAGCCGGGCTGGGGCCTCTGCAGACCCACACCACTCCTATCCCAGCCACTTCAGCCCTCGTGTCTCCTTCACGGCAAGTGGCGCTGGTGTCTCACTTCCTGCAAATTTTCTTTTTCAGATGAAAGCTGCTGAGCATGAAGAAAATGTGACTGAAAGCAAGAACACGAAGGGACACGGCTTGCGGGCGAGGCTCTGTGGTGGGTGGGGCAGGGTCCCGGGCAGGGGCGGCCGGCAGTGTGGACAGCACTTGGCCCAGCACACAGCCTGGTCCTGGTTTTTCCCGCCAGAGGCTGTGGGCGCTGGGATCCAGGGGAGGAAGGCCCCAGAGGTGATACCATGTGGCGCCAAAAACAGCCCCCACGGAGGCTCCTCTGATGCAGAGAGAATGTCTTTATTTCCTGGATATTCTCACGTAACAAAAACCACAACGCACAGTGAGGAGTGGGGTGGGGGTGGGTGCTGTGGGCGATCCCGGGCTGGCTGATGCCTGCTCATCGCCTGTCACTGGTGGCGCCCCGCTCACACGAGACTCGGCCGCACGGGGAGAGCGGCGCACGCCTCTGTCACGGGAGGTGGCCTTGGGGACGAGACGGGCCCCAAGTTTCCCATCTCAGGGGCCCATTAGGGTCCCAGACCCGGGCGCTTTCTCGCGGCCACCTTCGGGCACCGCGGGGTGGTCAGCACGAGTAGCCAAGCAAGCAGGCAGAGGCGTGGGGGGTGGCCCAGCTGGTACGACAGGAAGGGCGTCCTGCCCCGAGGGCTGGGTGGCTAAGAGCCGAGGGGCAGCGTCCAGGGCGCCCAGGAGCCTGGATGGGGGCCCATCCACTCACACAGGTGCAGGCTGCTTGTCTGGGAAGGAGCTGGAAGGACTGGAGGGCAGAGCGAAGGGGCGGGTTCAGCTTCCTAATAAGGCACAGACTTGTCACTCTCCTCTGTCCCCTCAGGGACTCCAACTCCTGGTCCCGCGGCCCCGGGAGGGCTGCGTGGATGGCAGCCCACGAGCCTCGGGCCCAGCGCTCGGCCTGGGGCGTGAGCTCTGTGGAGATGCATCTGGTTTCCCATCTGCTTCCATCGGGGACAGACCGGCACCTCCCCTTCCCCGCAGAGAGAGTTGGTCCCAGGTTTCAGATCTGACGAGGTCCTGCCTGAGGGTCCCAGCTCTAAGACCCCTCCGGGGGAGATGAGAGCGTCTCAGAATGAGCGTGGCCACAGGCAGGGGGACTGGAGGCAAGCTGCCAATGGACAGATGGACAGCCAGCCAGACGGAGTGAAGCTCAGATCGTGGCACTGAGGCGGCAAGTCCACAAGAGGGCAAACACATGGAGGATCCGGCTACCGTCGAGCCCCTCCGTCTCCCACCAGGGACCGGAACCTGGTGCTGGGAAGGCCTCCCTCTTTCC
>NW_006787630.1:927934-943333 GCF_000442215.2 Lipotes vexillifer | reverse complement strand
CCTCTTACTGGAAGCTGGGCCGAGGGCGACCACCCGGATGGAGGCCAGGAAGGGTGGACGCAGGGCCGGGGCCCTTCTCCGCGTCAGCAGCTCTGGAAAGGGGGCAGCCGGCCCACCTCTGACCTGCAAGGCCTGGGTCAGCCCCTCCGAGACCCCGAGGGGAGAGGGTGTGGCTGCAGCACAGTGGACGTCACGGTGAATAAACGCATTCAGGACCACAGGGGGTGGCCTTCTGCTGGACAGCGGCGGCCGGACAGCTTCTGGACAGAGCTTGCAGGGAGCCCTGCTCTCAGGAGTGAGGTGAATGTGGGGGCGGGTCCCCGAGAGCCCCCGGGTCTGCCGTCCCGGCTGGCGGAGGGGCCTCACCAAACCCAGGGCAGTGGGAGTGGATGGCGAGGGGCAGGTGGCTGGTGGAGGATGGGCAGCAGGGCCGCCGGGCTCCCCCTAAGGCCACTGGCTGCCGCTGGCCGGGTAGCTGGGCACAGTGGGGTACTCAGGCAGGCTGTTCCCTGAGAAGTTGTTGTACTGGGCCTCCCGGGACGGCGGATTCCGCCAGGCGCCTGTGCTCCACTCCGTCTGCGCCTTCTGGAAGCTCCCGCCAGCCCCGCGGTAGATGCTGTGCACCTGCGGGGGTGGAAGAAAGGACGGTGGAGAGACCCACTTGGGTTCGAGGCGGGGCTTTTCTTAAACAGATGACAAACTGCAGGAACTTTAGAAAAAGCGCACAAGCTGAGACGGGGGCTCTGGAGGCCACGCCTGCGCTGTGACCACTGCCTGCCCGTCCGAGGGACTCCGCCGCCCCAGCAGAAAGGGGCTCATCCAGGACAGGTCTGCAGCCTGGCGACCACCCGGTGACTCACCCCCCGGGGCACATCAGGCCCTGGGCCCCCGTGTTGCCAAGGGCATCTCTGCACTGACTTCCTCAGCAGAGACCCCTGGGGACGGACCACTGCCTCCTCCCCACCGTGCAGGGAGTCTGGGCCCCTCGGACACGGGTCTGGGCTATTTCTGGAAGTCCCAGCAAATCCACTAACTGAGAAGATGGCATTTGTTTTAACTTGAGGCTCTTGAGCAGCAAAGCTGACGCTTTTGTCCTTTATCTTTCTCCTGTGCAATGGCCTCCCAGCGAACCCCCAAATCGGGGCGGTGCTGGGGACCCCGATGGGGCAGCTCTGCTCTGGAGGACTCGCTCAGCTCGGAAGCCCTCCCGTCTGCTGCTGAGATGTTCCTGGTGGAACCGCAGCTGTCCCTGCACAGCCTTCGTCCCAGCATCTCCCCAAGCCTCCCGGGGTCTGCTTTCTGCTGGTTCCTCCTGCCCCCTTCGGGTCATCCATAGAGCCAGGGGACTTCAGGGACAAACACGGTGGAGCAGGCACCCCTCTGTCCTTCCAGATGACCCAGGGCTCCGGAACAGTGCAGGCCTCAAAACCTGACAAAACAGCTGAGATCCCACGGCACGGAGGCTGGAAGAGACTCAAAACCCAGCTTGCAGGGACTTCCCCAGCGGTCCAGTGCTCAGGACTCTGCATTTTCACTGCCGAGGGTTCAAGTTCGATCCCCGGTTGGGGGGCTAATATCCCACAAGCCCCACGGCATGGGGAAAAAAAAAAGAAAAAAAAAAAGTCGTAGGTAGGGCTGGCTTCCCTGAGCAGTGGCACTGGGTGCACAGGAGGGGCACGGGCAAGAGGGTCACCTCCGGGAAGGCCAGGTGGACGCACCGTCAGCCTCATCACCCGCCGGTTTCCACGTGGCCCCAGGACAACCCTCGTGCAGCCGATGCCCCCAGACTATAGGACTCACGTTCCCTCTGGAAGCCTCCAAACGCCTGGAGTGGGGCTGTCCAGGGAGAGCCCGTGACGGTGGAGCTGGCTGGCGCCAGCCCCTCACGGCCTGAGCGCTCGGGAGGAGGTGGGTACGACGGACACAAGGAATTTTTAGTTTTACTTAACTTTACTCAATTTGGATTTAACTGTAAACAGCGATTAGTGGCCGGTGGTGGCTGAACTGGCAGTGTGGACCACCCTCTGGGACACACGTGCTAGGGGCTCTGGCAGGCAGTGGTCACCATCGGCCACAGGGCACTGTCTCCCCAAGTCCCTCCTCCCAGGAAGGCCCATGTGGGCAGGAAGGCAGGGCCCTGGCCTGAGCAGTCGAGGGTCCAGACCACAGAGGGTGTGCCCTGCTGACAGCATTCATTTCACTTCCCGATGCTCAGTCTCCTGCTCCCGAAACAGGGTAAGACGAGCCCCCGGGGCTGGGAGGTCAGGACACAGGATACAAGAGAGGAAGCGGGATGTCTCGGGACCTAGAGGAGTTACCTTCATGATCGTGATGGCCATCATGGCGGCCGACATGGAGAACATGATGGCCGGAAGCAGCATGACCACGGCGGCCCCGACACTGGTCTGGAAGAACCCAATCGCAGCCAGCCAACCACTGCAAGGGGCGAGAGAGCGTGTGGGAGCCAGCATGACCACCAGACAAGGGCCCTCATGTGTAAAGAGCTCCAATAAATCAACAAGAAAAAGGTAAATGACCGGCAGAGAAAATGGGCAATTCACAAGGAGCAACAAATTTGAAGCGATGCTCAAACCCACCAACAAAGATGTGCAAGTTAGAAAAAGTCTTGTTCTCACACCATCGTCCCAGCAAACATCGTGAGAGAATGGAGAAGCAAACACTACTTTGTCAGTGTGGGGTGCACCCTTCCTAGAGGGCAATGGGGTGTGACCTAGAACAAGACTTAAGCGCTCATTCCTTTTTCCTTTTTTTTTTTTTTTGCGGTACGCGGGCCTCTCACTGTTGCAGCCTCTCCCGTTGCGGAGCACAGGCTCCGGATGCACAGGCGCGGCGGCCATGGCTCACGGGCCCAGCCTCTCCGCGGCATGTGGGATCTTCCCGGACCGGGGCACGAACCCGTGGCCCCTGCATTGGCAGACAGACTCTCAACCACTGCGCCGCCAGGGAAGCCCCAGTGCTCATTCCTTTTTCCTTTTTTTTTTTTGCGGTACGCGGGCCTCTCACTGTTGCAGCCTCTCCCGTTGCGGAGCACAGGCTCCGGATGCACAGGCGCGGCGGCCATGGCTCACGGGCCCAGCCTCTCCGCGGCATGTGGGATCTTCCCGGACCGGGGCACGAACCCGTGGCCCCTGCATTGGCAGACAGACTCTCAACCACTGCGCCGCCAGGGAAGCCCCAGTGCTCATTCCTTTTTCCTTTTTTTTTTTTGCGGTACGCGGGCCTCTCACTGTTGCAGCCTCTCCCGTTGCGGAGCACAGGCTCCGGATGCACAGGCGCGGCGGCCATGGCTCACGGGCCCAGCCTCTCCGCGGCATGTGGGATCTTCCCGGACCGGGGCACGAACCCGTGGCCCCTGCATTGGCAGACAGACTCTCAACCACTGCGCCACCAGGGAAGCCCCAGCGCTCATTCCTTTTTCCCCAACTATTTCACTTGTAAAAATTTATGCCACGGCCATTGTTTGTAAGAAGGAAAAGCTGAAGGTAACCTGTAAACGCCCACTGGCTGGGAATGACTGGAACATCAGTTTGCTAAGGAGACAGCAAAACAAGTCACTGGGTGCGTCCCTAGTCCACATGCGGAAGAACACCCATCTGGTCTCTGGGAGGGAGAGGCAGGAAATAGGGTGTTTTTGAAAATGTTTCTTCTTAGCAAGTAATGACACCGCACTGTTCAAGATTCAGGAAATTAAAAAAAAAATACACAATAGACAGTCTCTCTCCTGCCGACCCCCTCCCCAGCCCAGAGGGAACTGGTGTAGCTCATCTACTATGTATCCATCCTGAGAGAGTTTATAAGATGTATGCAACCTGCTGCAGGCACACACAAACAGGCCTCGTCCCTCTGTGAAACCAGGAGAGACGTTCTTGTGTACAAAAAAGGACAGCAGAACACACTGCTTTGCACTCTGAGGGGTATGAGCACAGCCGGGCAGCTGGGGGGCTCAGGTAGGTAGACAGGCAGCTGGGGCTGGGCCAGTGGGGGGCTGGATGCTGTCCTGTGGGCTCCTGGGAGGGGAGGAGGGGCTGGCTCTGCTGGGGGAGGGGCCACTCTGGGGACCAATGATCTCGCATCGGATCTGGGGCCATGGATCCTGGCCACTGGGGAGGGTGGGGCTGTAGGATGGGGACCTGCTCCACGGCCCAGACTCCCAGAGGGACCGGCAGCCCGAGCTTCCAGACAGCAATCTCACCAACAGCCCAGGGTGACCCACTCAGGACAGTGGGTGATAAACCGGCCTCGACCAGCTACAGACAGATGTGCAGAGCCTGCTGCACCCACCAGGCGGGTCGGCCAAGGCAAGCGGCAGTGGGCGGAGGGCAGGGAGGATGACAGGCCTGGAGACAAGGCGGCAGGGACACGAGGGTGCCAGGTGCTCCCCCAAGGCCACTCGGCCAGGAGCTCGAGGGGACAGAGCCAGGGATATGGGGACAGAAGGTGCAAAAGGAAAGCACAGGAATGCAGCCTGCAAAAGCTATGGGAGGGCCTGGCAGCTCCTCAGACAGCTAAATAGTTACTGTGTTGCCCAGCAATTCCACAACCAGGTGGAAGAGAAATGAGAACACACATTCACACGGATACCTGTAGAAACTGCACAGCAGAACGACTAGCAATAACAGACAGGCACATACAACCCAAGCATCCACCCACACATACCATGTCCCTCCACACATGGGAGCATCACTCAGCCACGAAAAGGGGTGAAGCCACGACACTCGCTACCACGTGGACAGACCCTGAGAACACAGGGACACAGGGAGGGCCTGCTGCCTCTCGTCACTTTGTCCCGACATGGGGATGACCCAGTGACCACCGAGGGGCGGGGGATAAACACAGTGTGGCCCATCCATACAGTGGAAAGTCTTATACCATAAAAAGCAGGGAAGCACTTCACAGGCTATGACAGGATGGACCCTGTGAACACGATGCTCAGTGAGAGAAGCCAGACACGGAAGGACACACAGAGTGTGATTCCATTGATGGGAAACGTCCAGAACAGGCAAGTCCACAGACACAGAGAGGGGATGCGTGGTTGTCAGGGGCTGGGGAGGGGGTGGAGGTGACTGATGATGGGGACAGGCTTCTTTTTGGGGTGATGGAATGTTCTGGAATTGGATAGAGGTGATGAACCTCTATCCTTGTAAATACACTGAAAACCACTGAATCATGCGCTTAAGAGGCTGCCTTTCTGGCTGTGAAGGCACCTAGATAAAGCCCCTACCATGGAGACTACAGACGGTCGAGCTCCCGGATCAGAGAGGCGTGCACACCTCACCTGGAATCTGATATGAACCAACCGCAAAGGCCAAACGTTAACAACCCACAGGGATCCCCAAGGGGAAAAGACCTGTCACGGCAACACTGTGGAAACCTGTGACACCTGCAGGTGGGTAAGAGCACTGCACCCGCCATGTGTGGTCGAGGTGAGGACATCAGATGTGGGCGGGGAGTTGGCTGAGTGGTGGGCAGCGGGCTCTGCCCCAGGTCCGTGAACCTCTAAGGAGCCCCATGTGAGAGGGTCACGAGAGGGCAGGAAAGACATGTCTGAGCATCTGAGGTGCTGGGGTCACTGTCGGTTTCCTGGCGCAAAGCAGCATCGCGGCCTTTTATGTATAAGACGTCTCAGAGGTTTTAAAAGTCTGCCTCCTGCACGGACTCACAGGGAAGCGTCTGGGGTGAGCAGGGAGGGACAGACCTGCGGGCCCGGGACTGACTGGGAGCCGGTGCCCCCGGAAGGCATCCCCGAGGCTCCACACGCTGACCCCAGAGTGGTCCACTCGCTCCCTGGAGGTGACCTGCGGGGCTGCAGCCAGCTGGGCAGGAGGGTGAGACCCCAGGAACAGGGAGACCCCAGCCAGCCAGGAGGAGACCCCCGGAATAGACAGAACCCGGGCAGGGAGGCTCAGCAGCAGGGCAGACCCCAGGCGGGGGAAACCCAGGCTGGCCCGTCAGGGTGAACGCAGACGGGCAGAGCTGCAGCTCCTCAGCCCCAGCCCCAGCACTGAGCCCCGAGGTGGCCCCTGGGCCAGACGCCACCTACTCCCCCACGTCTGCAGAGCCCGTGGGTCCCCGTACGGGACCAGAACCAGGACAGCTGCCCACACCGGCAAGAAGGGGAGGGCCTTGGGTACCAGGTACGGAGCCTAACCCTGACCCTAACCCTTGCCCCCATCCACACCTGTCCCCCTGTCTGCAGACTAGGAAGTCAGGAGACCCCTTCAAGGGGAGCAAATGAGCCAGCCCTTGGGAGGTGCCCAAGCCCCCCTGCACACCCAGAAGCACTGTCACCGTCACTGTCACCGTTGTTATCACTACCCCCCTCCCCCTCCCCACAACTTCCCAGACAAGGGCAACATCTCGGGGCAGCCCCTGCGCGAGGTGAGGTCACCAGGTGGGAAGGTCGGCTCCAATGTTCCCTTTCTGCAGGCTGGGCCCCAAGGAAGGTGTGCGCCCTGCCCGTACGTGCAGAAACCACGGCTATGGGGGGCCAGGCAGAAGGCGGCTGGGTGCCAGCGTGAGGCTGCGTCTGGAACCAGACCTCGGGGGCTCCCCGTCCCAACACCGCCTGTGCAAACGTGGAGTCCACCCGGGCACCTACTCTCCCGCTGGATCTGGGGTCTCGGCTGTGCCTGGGGGTCGCCCAGTGAATCCCTGCACCTGGGGTGGTCCTGAGGACCCCACACCCACATCTGGGAAGGCATTGGCCGAGAGGAGGCCCAGCACTCAGGGTCTGCTCACCATGCGGGGAGGGAGCGATGTCAGGAACCCGGAGAGACGCACCCTGGAGATGACCCTGGGTGACAGGCTCCATCCTGGGGAGGGGTGAAGGCCCGGCAGCAAACGGACACCGAGAGGCTGTGCAACCTCAGCGGGGCCTCAAGAGCAAAAAGAGCGCGCACAGCTCAGCACTGCCAAGGGCATGTGGCGGCCGTCCCCGCGGACACGGCAGAGTGACGGGGACGGACACCTTGAAGGCAATGGCAACAAGCGCCCCCCACCCATGAGTCAGAAGATCCACCAGAGGGCGTGACCCAGAAGATTCCCCGCCGCTCACATGGGCAAGGTCCCGACACGCCGAGAAATTCTACCAAGAGACGTGGGGACACGCCCGGCAGCACATGAGGCAGGAAGAGCAACCGCCCAGCGCCACCTCTGGGCACTGCCTGCCACAGACGGACCCGCTGCCCCGACACTGCCACGTCCTGCTCCAGGGCCCCGCGGATGTGGCACCTTAGGTGGCAAAAGGGACTTTCCAGGTGGGATTAAGTTAAAGCCTCTGAGACAGGGATGACCCTGGATTCCCCGGGGGGCCTAGCGTCATCCCAGGGTCCCTATAAGAGAGAAACGGGAGCGTCAGAGGCAGAGAGAGACGGGAGATGCTGCGCTGCTGGGCTGTGAGGATGCAGGAGGGGCCGTGAGCCAGGGATGCGGCACCTCTGGAAGCTGGAAAAGGCGGAACCAATGCTGCCCTGGAGCCTCCGGAAGGACCAGCCCTGCCCACTCACATGTTAAAGTGAGTTCTGACCTCCAGAACGTGACATAAGTTTCTCTCATTTCAAGTCACTAAATCTGGAGTAATTTGTTACAGTAGCCACAGAAACCTCGTATGATACCCCAAAAGCAAACAAATGGGAAACGGCTCACCCCCTAAATGGTAGGCCTAGGCACAGGTGGCTGCTCAGGGCAGGCCCTCGAGCTGCTCTCCCACCCCCCAGACACACCATGGACCACACTTCCCAGGTCCTCCTGGGGCCGGGTGACCACGCACGAGGCGGCAGAAGGCGGGCGGATCTGCCGCACCCGGCCCCCGGAGCTGGCAGCTCCCTGGAGGGTTGACGAGCAAGGAGCAAACATCAGCCCTGTCCCGGCTGTCAGAGTTTTGGGGTCCTCATCACAGAGCTCAGCCTGCACTAACGGTACGATCAAGTGACTCATGGCCCCAGAGCTGACCCCGCTCGTCACGGGCTCTCAGGGGCCCTGCTCACCATGCGCCCCATCCCGAGAAGCCGACAGCCTGGATGACGGTCAGGACGAACTGGGCTCCAAAGATGAAGAAAAACGCCATGAAATTGAAGGAGCTGTCAGATCTGGAGGAAAGGAAAACAGCCATTACTGAGGCCAAGGAGGAAGAGGCAGAGGCTGCGGGAGTGGGACGGCCCCTCCCCTGCAGTTCCCATCAGGAGGGGCCCAGCACTGCCCTTCCCAGAGGACGTCACCCAGACATACTCCTCCTGGGAAGTTTAAGAGCCTCCTGCATCCTAAGGACATGCCCGCACCCGCGTGGCCCGAGGGAGGTTCATCGTGGATTTGAGGTGCTCTGCATGCTGGACCCATGCCTGCTGCCCCGGACAAGGGAGGCTGCACGGGGCTCACCCAGGCCACTTCCGGCTCATGAAAGGAGGGCAGGTGCTGGGGGACCCACAGCAGAGGAAGGGCGGGGGAGGCAGGGATGCTCGCGTAGCTCAGGGCTGCTCCCAGGCAGTCCCCGAAGCCCTCAGGGGTCCCCGTTCCTGCGCAGGGTCACACCAGCCAGCCTGGGGCCTCAAACAACAGGCCCCTTTTGCTTCAGCACATGTGAGCAGGTTTCTGATTCTTGCCTCCAGGAGGGCACCAGGGGCCCTGTATGACTCCCACTGAGTCTTGGATTCAGGGACCTTCCAGGGGCAAACATGGCACACACCTGAGTAGCAGGGGGCTGGCTGGGGGTGAACTCACAGAGCAAGATTCACAGCACCCAAAAGGTGGCAACAACTCAAATGCCCGTCAACGGATGATGGATAAACAGCTGTGGGGGGACTTCCCTGGTGGCGCAGTGGTTAAGAATCCGCCTGCCAATGCAGGGGACGTGGGTTTGAGCCCTGATCCAGGAAGATCACACATGCCGCAGAGCAACTAAGCCCACGCACCACAACTACTGAGCCTGTGCTCTGGAGCCTGTGAGCCACAACTACTGAGCCCTTGTGCGGCAACTACTGAAGCCCGTGCACCTAGAGCCCGTGCTTGGCAACAAGAGAAGCCACCGCAATGAGAAGCCCGCGCACTGCAACAAAGAGTAGCCCCTGCTCTCTGCAACTAAGGAAAGCCTGCGCGCAGCAACGAAGACCCGACTCAGCCAAAAAAACCCGATATTATTTAAAAAAAAAAAAACTGTGGGGGGACTTCCCTGGTGGCGCAGTGGTTAAGAATCCGCCTGCCAATGCAGGGGACGTGGGTTTGAGCCCTGATCCAGGAAGATCACACATGCCGCAGAGCAACTAAGCCCACGCACCACAACTACTGAGCCTGTGCTCTGGAGCCTGTGAGCCACAACTACTGAGCCCTTGTGCGGCAACTACTGAAGCCCGTGCACCTAGAGCCCGTGCTTGGCAACAAGAGAAGCCACCGCAATGAGAAGCCCGCGCACTGCAACAAAGAGTAGCCCCTGCTCTCTGCAACTAAGGAAAGCCTGCGCGCAGCAACGAAGACCCGACCCAGCCAAAAAAACCCGATATTATTTAAAAAAAAAAAAAACCCTGCTGTCCCTCCACACATGGGACCACCACTCAGCCAGGAAAAGGGGTGAAGCCCTGACACTCGCTACAATGTGGATGGACCCTGAGAACACGATGCTCAGTGAGAGAAGCCAGACACAGAAGGACATGCAGTGTGTGATTCCACAGACAGGAAACGTCTAGAACAGGCAGATCCACAGACACAGAGAGCAGGTTCATGGTTGTCAGGGGCTGGGGAGGGGGATGGGGGGATGCTAATGGGCACGAGGTTTCTCTTTGGGGTGACGGAATGTTCTGGAATTAGACAGTGGTGATGGTTGTCCAACCTTGTGAAGATACTAGAAACACTGAACGGTTAAGCAGGTGAGCTGGACGATATGTAAAAATATTATCTCAATAAAATTATTAAAAGTGAACAAAACAGGCAGCAGCTGGTTTTGACCCGTGGGCCGTTGTCTGCAGACCCGATATAAGGTGCCATCCAAACTGGACAAGAGGAGGGGGTGGAGCTCACGCCTGGGCCCAGTGGCAGATGCAGACCAGGATGCAGCCCACGCAGGGCTGGGCACGGAGGGGAGCGCACGCGGTGCGGTATCCTGTTCCCCTCGGTTTGGGGCTGTCAGCACCAGACACTCCCCGAAGGCCCCTGGAGGTGCGGGCCGCCCGCCCCACTCACCGGAAGGCCTTGTATGCGGGCCGGAACCAGCACACGTAGCCGCAGGGGCAGAAGAGCAGCAGCCAGACCAGGGCCAGACCGAAGTTGGCTCCCGAGCCGCCAGCGATCCACCAGGCCAGGCAGGCGATGAGGTTGACGCCCAGGGTGGTGCAGTAGACTGTGGGGAGGGGGCGAAGGGGAAGAAAGGGGCTGAGCCGGGACACCCCTGGACGGCGGCTCCCATGAGTGCAGGGGCCCCGAGGCCAGAGAAGGGTCCAGAGGGCCCAGCCCCCACACCTGCTCCATCCACACCGGACAGGAGCTCATCAGAAGGGAGCTTTATTACCAAACCCTCAGGCTGTCACCGCCCGGGTGCAGGGCGGCCTCCTAGCCTGCCCCTGTCCCAGGCCTGGGTCTCAGGGTGGTGCAGGTGGCCCCCATTCCTGCCCTGTCCACTCACACAGCCACAGGCGGTAGATCCTCTTCACCAGGACCTGGTGCTCGATAGGGATCTCGTCAGAGAAGTTCTGGTAGAAGCAGGGCTGCAGGGGAATGAACTTGGGCAGCGGGGGGAAGTTGTTCTCCTTTTCTGCAGGGACAGAGGGGCCAGAACAAAACCCACACTGCAATCAGCTTGTAGTGGCCCCAAAGATGCGCCCATCTGGTCCCAGGACCTGTGGACACGTCACCTCATGGGGCAGAGGGGACTTTGCAGGTGGGACTAAGTTAAGGCCCCTGCGATGGGGAGGACCCTGGATTCCCCGAGGGGCCCAGCGTCATCACAGGGTCCTTGTAAGAGGGAGGCGGGAGGGTCAGAGGCAGAGAGAGACGGGAGATGCTGCGCTGCTGGCTGTGAGGACGCAGGAGGGGCCGCGAGCCAGGGAGGCGGCGCCTCTAGAAGCTGGAAAAGTCGGGGACCGATGCTGCCCTGGAGGCTCCGGAAGGACCGGCCCTGCCCACACCTGGATTTAGCCCCATGAGACCCCAGTCAGACTCCTGACCTCAGGACTGTCAGAGAACAAATTTTATTTTAAATCACTGAGTTTGTGGTGATTTCTCAGAAGTCACAGGAACACACACAGACTCCATGGCAGGGCCCACGTGCCATTCACACCTTTGACTCCAAGGAAGGTTCTGGCACTCGGGACATATGAACTTCCCGGGGTGGCTGTAACAAATGACCACAGACTGGGGGGCTTAACACAACAGAGATTTATCCATCTCCATTCTGGACACCAGATGACTGAGATCCAGGTGTGACAGGGCTACGCTCCCTCCACACGCTCCAGGGGAGGGTCCTTCCTGCCCTTTCCAGCTTCTGGGGGCTCCAGGCGTCCTGTGCTTGTGGACCCGTCCCTCCAGTGTCCGCCCCCATCTTCCCTGGTTTCTGTGTGTCTGTGCCCACATTTCCTCCTTCTTAGGACGTCTGCCATGAGACATCAGGGCCACCCTATTCCATTGGGACCTCAAATTAAGTTACATCTGCAATAGGGTCCTGTTCCAGGGTCCCGGGGTCCAGACTTCATGGTTTTCAACACGAAGCTTTTCCGGTCTCGCGTGTCCCCCAGCGCAGGGGTCACGCTCATCTCTGTATGGCTCCATTTTAGCACACGCACTGCCATGGCAGGCACTGCACAGGCCTCAAGGGGGACGTGATCCTGCCCGCAGCACAGCGTCCAGCGCCCGAGCGCTTCCCAGAGGGGTAGAGAAGCCAGAACCCTCGCTGTGTGACGCGGCCAGGACTCACCTGACATTTCCGCTGTGAAGACAGGGCAGGGGCAGAAGCCTGCAGCCACCTGGAGGGGAGACAGTCACAGTCAGGGGGTCCCCATGTCTGCTGGGCGACCCCAACGCCAGCGGCAGACCCAGAGGGCTACCGCGGGCACTGTCCTAACCACCAAACCGTCCACAGGGGTATCTGGGCTCTTGGCCCAAAGGCTGGCCCAGCCCTGAACGTGCGATCCCAGTCACCGCCTCACCTCAGAGCCCCCCAGGCAGCCTGGCACTTTTGCAAGGGGAGGCATCAGGCCAGAGGATCCCGGCAACCCACCCCCACTGCCCTCCTGCCTCATCTCCCCCACCCCCCCGAACTTCTCCTTTATCCACGGATGGCTCTGAGCACCTCCTATGGCCACAAAGAATCTCTGAATCACCGATAAATGGGTCCATGCTCATTGCTGTGTGACCTCAGGCAAACCACACAACCTCTCTGGTCTGCGGTTTTCGCCCTTGTGAGCCTTGCAAGGCCAAGGACCCCATTGCAATCCAAGTAAAACGCCAGGGGACAGACCCGGCACCCAGCGGTCCGGCCCAGAAGGAGCCCAGGAGCCCGTGTCACAGAGCAGCCCCTCACAGGAGACACCACTGAGGCGCGTAACTGAGCTTAATTCACCTGCTCCACGAGGGCCCTGCGGGCAGATGGTGCCATCTTCAGGAAACGGGCCAGGCAATGTGGCCACGCCTAGCGCCCACCTGGCCCTCACGGTACAGCTGGCCCTGCACTGCCCCCTGTGCCTGGCACCAGAGTGGGTGGGGGAGCCCTGCCTGGAGGTGGTCCAGGTGGGAAAGATCCAGTGACCGAGAGTTCCCTGGGTCCACCCCCCGGCCCCCTGCTCAGTGAGGGTCCCACCGGGACCCTCAGCCCAGCCTGGCCCTGCCCTCCTGCCTGCAGGCCCCACTGTCTGCCCACTGCTCCGGCTCTGGCCGAGACCCCCTGCCCTGTCCCCATGGGCTGGGAGCATCCCTGGGCTGGGGGCTGGAGCGGGGGCTCAGGGCAAGGATGTCTCAGGGCCCTGTGGCACTGTGTGGTCAGTCAACGTGTATCTGCTGGATGGACAAATAGGCTGCTCTGAGCCCCACGCACATGGATCCTAGTGCTAACCCGCCTTGGAAGAGCCCAAGGGCCCCTCTGGGGACCCCGTGGGCACCTGCAAAGGATGGGAAATTGATGTGGTCAGCTGAGTCCAGACTGGCCGGGCTTCTCCCCAGAGTCCAGCCACAGCCTTCCAGACTCCGGGGGCCCTGCTCTGCCCACGCGTGGCTCAGAAGCTCACTGCCCGCCCCCCCTGCAGCACAAGCCCAGGTGTCGGCGGAAGCAGCCACCCCAATCCAGGGACCCTCGCTCCTCTGTCAACAGACAACGACCTGGTTTCTTTTTTTCTCTTGGCCGCACCGCTTGATACGTGGGATCTTATCGAACCTGCGCCCCCTGCATCGGAAGCGCAGAGCCCTAACTACTGGGCCGCCAGGGAAGTCCCAGACACCGACCTGGTTTTCAGTTGTTTATTTTCACACGTCAGAGCTGTTTCCTGACACCTGAGAAAAGGAGACACAATCCCAGTGGCCCCAGAGGCCCAGGTCTGAAGCTGCCCAGCTACTCGGCCTGGCTGGAGCCCCGCTACGCCCAAGCCCAGAGAAGAGCTCACCCAGACAGGCATGCACCCCACGCGCCGGCAGCAACAGCGTGAGGGTACCCAAGCCGAGATGGGCCAGCAGCCCTTGGCAACATGAGGGAGGCTGGAGAAGGTCCGGTCCGGGCCGGGCCTATGCGTCGGGGTCCAGCCGGCGGCACTGGGCCTCCAGCACGCCACAGAAGGCCTGGAAGCGGTGGTTGAGGTCCGGCTGGGCGTGGAGGCGGAAGCGGGTGCCCAGCGCGCCGTCCGGCGAGGGCGCCCCATAGAAGACGCGCCGCACGCGGGAGTGGACCAGGGCCATGGCGCACATGGCGCAGGGCTCACGGGTGACGTACAGGTCGTAGCCGGTGCACACGTAGGGCAGGCCATCGGCGTCCTCATCCAGCTTGCGCACGGAGCCCGCGCGGACGCCTGGGGGGGCGGTGGCTGGGGTGAAGGAGCAGGCGGGGTGGGGTGCAAGGTCATAGGCGCCACGGCCCTGGCCCCGGGCCACCAGGTCGATGCACACCATGGTGGCGTGCAGCAGGGGTGTGGCTGCGCTGCTGCAGTCGTGGCCCGTGGCCAGCACGTGGCCCGAGGCCGGCTCCACCACCACCGCCCCCACGGCCCGCAGGCCCCGCGAGGCTGCCTGCTGCGCGGCCCACACGGCCCGCTCCATGTGGCCCTGCATCGCCACCCGCTCCTGCGGCGAGAAGAGCTGCCCGGCCAGGGCTCGGGTCACCTGCCGGTCCTCATGGAAGGTGGTGGGCCAGTGGGCGCGCGCCTCCTCAAACTGGCCCCTGGTCAGGGGCGGCCGCGCGGGCACAGGCACCAGGAAGGGCTGGCCCAGGCCACGGGGGTCCACGGCCGGTGGCGGGAGGAGCTCGGCCAGTGATCGCATGCCCGCGGCTGGACCCGCCAGGCACAGCAGCATCTCCAGCGCGTGTGGGCAGCCGGGGCGGGGGCTGGGTCGCACCCTCTTGAGGTGAGGCTGTGCGGGCAGCGGGTGGATGGCTGACACCTCCTTGAGGAGGCGTGAGGTCTGGCGCTTGTCCAGGACCGGCGCGGCATAGGCCAGCACCAGCTCCACCGCGCAGGACTGCTGCTCAGACAGGATCGGGAGGGCCTGCCACGCCGGCTCTCGCTCGGGGCTCCCGGCCTTCGCGTCTCTGTGTGGCTCCACGTCGCCCAGGGTGGGGTCCATCCTTGGCAGGTCTCCGACTGCGGGGACAGACACCGGAGCAGGGCATCATCCTCAGCTGCGGGAAGCCTGCTGGGCCGGACGAGGGGTCGGTCCCAGGAGCGTGCCGAATCTGGAGGCTCGTCCAACCGAGCGAGACGCATCAGCGGTCGTGCTCTCACTCACGGCCTACTAATGCTTGCTTTGCACAGAGTTTAAACCGCCCTCGTTACGGTGTCTTTTTTCCCCCTTTTGCTTTGAGATGTCTCACGTTGGGAGAATGCACACCGGACCTCAGAGACTTAATAGAAAAGAAAGAACACAAACTGTCTGTTTTTTCTGTATTCCATGGATACCGAGGACCGTCTGCACTACACCGTTTTACATAAGGGCCTTGAGCATCCTCGGATTTTGTTATCCTTGGGGGTCCTGGAACCAGTTCCCCATGGATACCGGGGAGCGACCGTGTTGACTACGTGCTGATGTGGGAATACCCTGCCTGTCTCAGGTTAAAGAAACGTACTACTAACGTTAAGTTCACCTGTTTCTTCATACTTTTCAAAAATATGGCTTCGGGCTTCCCTGGTGGCGCAGTGGTTGCGAGTCCGCCTGCCGATGCAGGGGACACGGGTTCGTGCCCCAGTCCGGGAAGATCCCACA
>NW_006787630.1:917881-927860 GCF_000442215.2 Lipotes vexillifer | reverse complement strand
GACACGGGTTCGTGCCCCGGTCCGGGAAGATCCCACATGCCGCAGAGCAGCTGGGCCCGTGAGCCATGGCTGGTGAGCCTGCGTGTCCGGAGCCTGTGCTCCGCAATGGGAGAGGCCACAACAGTGAGAGGCCCGCTTACCGCAAAAAAAAAAAAAAAATATGGCTTCTAAACGCTTCATCTCACATACGTGCCCCGCATTATATTCCTACTGGTCAGGGCTGCCTTGGATGACGTTAGAAATGCACCACAGATGACCTTCGCGGGACCCCAGAGGATCTCGGTGCCATGCCCGCAGCGCCCTGCACCCTGGCGGCGTCTCGGAGTGGGCCAGCCCCTTCTGCCTCTCCCCCGGGACGAGGCTTTTGCTCCTGTGATGCGCCCCGGCTCACAGGCCCCCCAGAGGACATGGTAGGTCCTCACCCACCACTGCCTGTCCAAAGCTCACGATATGAGCTTGGCAAACGCACAGGACCAGGGGTGCAGGTGGCAGCTCTGAGAAGCGGCCAGCATGGACGGGCCCCTCGGGTGCCCATGACGCCCATGCCAGGCGGGGCCCTCTGGAGGGTCCAGGGCACTGGCTCTGAATCTGCTCCCGGCACACACCGTGCCCAGGATGCCAGGGCCTGCACAGCCTGCCCCAGGCCACAAAAGCTCCCATTGTCTCCCGGGCAAGATAAAATTGTCTCCCGGGCAAGACAGACACAGTCCTGTTTGTGTCTCCAAGAATGCAAGCTCTGTCTGATCAAAATAAAACAAGTGACAAATACAGGGGGCTGCCATTGGGACACTGCTGGCCGGGCTGCCGGCTCCCAGGGAGGATGCCTAAATACCACAGCAGGCCACCATCTGCTCCTAGGTGTGTGTCCAGGAGAACTGGAACACACATCCACACAGGCACCTGCACACGCATGTTTGCAGCAGCAGGATTCACGGCAGCAAAAGGTGGACACAACCCAAATGTCCACAGAAAGATGGACAGATAAACACAACGTGGTCCCTCCACACACAGGGGTATCACTCAGCCATGAAAAGTGGTGAAGCCCCGACACTCGCTACGTGGCTGGACCCTGAGAACACGATGCTCAGTGAGAGAAGACAGACACAGAAGGACACACAGGGTGTGATTCCATTGATGGGAAACGTCCAGAACAGGCAAATCCACAGACACAGAGAGTGGCTTCGTGGCTGTCAGGGGCTGGTGGAGGGGATGGGAAATGACTGCTGATGGGGACAGAGTTCCTGTTGGGGGGATGGAATGTTCTGGAATTAGATAGACGTGATGATCACACAACACAGTAAATACACTCAAACATACACTTTAAGTGGGTGAACCACACAGTGTGTGAATCATATCTCAGTAAAGCTGCTGCTCCTTGGGGGTGGTGGGGGACATCTGGTGGTCGCCAGGGCAGCCGGCCCCAAACGAGGCCCAGCACCTCGTGACCGCTGCTGGTGCTGGAACCACCGCACGTCCTCACACTGCTGTGAACAGGCTCCCCAACTCCTTCCCATGACCCAGGACAGAGACTGTGGGGCTGTTCCCTTTCTAGAGGCCAAGGAACTTGCCTGGAGCCATGTGGCTGGGAGGACAGAGCCAGGACCAGACGCTGAGGCCAGGTGGCCAGCAGCTCCCCGACTCTGCCTTCTGAGCCCCAGACGATGGGGCTCCTGAGCCCCTTCTACAGATGAGAAACAGGGTCCGCAGAGGGTGACCCACCCAGCGACTTGCTTCATCGTCTGCGGGGATCTAAACGCGCGCGCTCAGAGGCTGACCTGTTCCTCTTTTCGTCCTTGAAGCCCCGCATCCACCCCCAGCTCTGGGCACCCCACTGCGCCCCACCCTCCCCACTGTGCTCTTTGCTGCTCCAGCCAAGCTCAGGCCCTTCCCTGGGTGCATCCACCTCCCTCTGCCTACAGCGAGGGCACCTCCTAAAGGTACCTGTGTTCCAATAGGGGAGGGAGCCCCTTTCACAACTGTTTACATTTACGGTTGTAGCCTCTGCGGCGGGCACCGGCTGCCAGGCTCAGGGAGGGCTCAACTGCGTGGGGCAGGCCCTGGAGGGTCTGCAGAACCAGGGAGTCAGGACACCTAACAGCCAGTCCCCTCACTGGGTGCCCTGGAACTCCCGGGCTGTGGGTCTGGGGTCCGAGGAGGCAACGGGGCTTATTCAGCAAGCTGAGTCAGGCTCTGAAGGTGACACCCAACCAGAGGAAGGGGCCTTATCTCACCCCTGGGTGTGTCCCAGCCCTGCCCGAAGCCCTCACCCAGCCCAGGTTTTCCTGGCTGAGACCTGGTGTTACCTGTCCTAACCCCACCCCCAGCTTCCCCCTCTGTGAAATGGGATCCACGGCCACCCACCATGCATGGCTGCCTGGGGCAGAAAGTGAGAAAATCCACAGGAGGCTCAGGGGCCCAGTGCCCTGCAACGGGCAGACTCCAGGAGGGCTCCTCAGGGGCGATGACCCAGAGCTGGGCCTGGAGGGAGAGTGGGGAGCCCTGGGCAGAAGGAACAGCCAGGGCTGGAGTCTCCAACACTCACACAGTCCGGGTGGGCGCTGGTTTGAAATACGGTTTCCAGGACTCGGCCCCATAGAAGGGGGAGGGCCCCCAAATCTGCATTTCTGACAAGCTCCCCAACAGAGTGGGGTCTGCAGATAACATGCAGGACCGCCTCGCTAAATTCGAATTCCAGATGATCAGATAAATTTTTAGCATAATTGTTGTGTCCCATGCAATCACTGGGATATACGTATTCTAAAATATATATGTGTGTGTGTTGTTTACACTAAATTCCAATTTAAGGGGGCAACCTGCGTGTTTATTTGCAGAACCTGACCACCCTATAAGTGGGCCTTCGTGCATGAAAATTCGAGAACCTCGTGCATGTGGGGTGTGGGAGAGATCCGCGATCACAATTTTTAAAGGTCTTGAAAACTCACAGTTTCCTTTCAGGAAAGATTATCAATGTTGAGGACGTACAGAAAGATTGGGGCATTTCCCCCAAAGCGGGCGGGAAGCTGGTAAGTGGGCAGTCCATTGGACAGCCCAAAGGTAGAGGGCTGGCCGCGATGACCTCTGGGCAAGGCACGCCGGAAACAGCTGGGGCACGGGGTCTCCACCACTGACGGCAGGGGCGCGCGCACGCGCAGAAGGGCGATGGCGCGGAGAGCGGGGTCCCGCGGCTCGGCAGCCCCGCGCGCACGCGCACACGCACACGCACACGCGCCGCTCCCCGCGCCCGCCCGAGGCGCGCACGAGCCCGGCCCAGTTTGCTTCCTAGCTACCCGAGCGGCCGGCGTCCACCGCAGCCGCGACCCCCGCCCCAGCTCCCGCTCGCCCTCCGCGGCAGCCTGGGACGCAAGAGCCCGGGACGCAAGAGCCCGAGACGCCGGGGCCGTGCGCTTACCTGACGAGACGGGCGGAAGCGCTGCGCTTCACCAAGTCTTAGCAACCAGCCCGCCTGCCCCGCCTCTTCACCGCCTGGCGCCGCGGGGCACGACGGGAGCGTAGTTCCAGGGGCGGAGTCAGCGCGAGGCGGAGGCGGAGCCTGAACTACAATCCCCACAAGGGCGCGCGCGCGCGCTCCGCCACGCTCCGCCCCTTTCTTGAGCGCTACTCCCGTGACCGGCAGGAGAGAGGGGCGAGCTCTGAGTTGAGGGTTCGAGACCCATCTGGGCGGCGGGAAAAGTCCGACCCTGGGGGCCCTTTGGGAAATCAGCAGAGTGAAGAGACTGAGGCGGAGAGGCACACGCCACCCGTTGCAGTCACTCCCTGAGTCCAGTTTGCTGCTGCCACGTGGCACCGGAGGGCCTGTTCCCAGAGACCAGGATGCGGTCTGGTTCCAGTTCTGCTCTGGGGCCCCAGCCGACTCCGGCCTCACTTTCCCATCTCTACAGTAGGCGAAAGGGACCTCTTAACTCTCCCAGGCAAAACATGCTAATTTTTTAAACATGCTAATGAGCAAATCCGGTTATTCATTCTGGTTAAAGAGGTTAAACCCAGAGGGTCTCAACCAGGGGCAATTTGTCCCCCCACTCCCAGGGGACACTGGGCGATGTCTGGGGACATTTGTGGTTGTTACGCCTGGGGGTCCTCCTGGCATCAAAACCTGGGATGCTGCCAAACACCCCACAATGCATGGGACGCCCCCAAAGCAGCCTCCCAAATTGTCCACAGTGCGGGGGGGGTGTTGGGAAACCGTGGTTTAACCCCACTGCTAAGCAAGGAGAAAGATTTAGGTCTAGAAGGACCCTGAAGGGGGAAAATTTTCAATCTTTCCATTTTCTCCCTGCTCCACTGCAAGAACCAAGGTATCGCCTGCCAAGATCCGTTCAATGTCTACCCTTGGAAGGCGGTGGCTGGAGGGTAGAACCCATCTCCTAGAGTCCCCACCGCAGCCCAGCTCCTCAACCTTGCAGGACCCTGAAAGTCCAACCCTCTGTGTTTCTCCTCTTAATCTGCAAAGCATCTCTTGGTGTCCCAATCCATTCCTATGTGAAAGAGCACTCAGGGAAACCATCCTGCTGGAAGCTAATCACTCTTTTCTTTTCTAAATACTCAGATTAATGTATGCTTTAGTTTAACTTTTTTTTTTTTTTTAGAGACATCTTTCCATCCCTGCATGTCCCACTCAAGCTAGCCAAGCTAGCCAAGAGTCCCTGTTTTGCTGATTTTTTTTTTTTTTTTTTTGGCCCTGCTGCACAGCTTGTGGGATCTTGTTCCCCAACCAGGGATTGAACCTGGGCCCTTGGCAGTAGTGAAAGCACGGAGTCCTAACCACTGGACCGCCAGGGAATTCCCTGCTGATTTTTTTTAATGCTCTTTAACTGGTATGTTACTAAAAGCAATGCCTAGATTATTCAATGTATCTTTCTGCTTATTTTTAATTTCTCAAAATGCAAAAACACAGGTATGGATGTAAAATGGTGCAGCTGCTGTGCAAAACATTGTGGTGGTTCTTCAAAAAGTTAAACAAAAAATTACCCAAAAATCCAGCAATTCCACTTGTGGGTATATACAGAAGAGAGTGGAAAGCAGGGACCTGAATGGATACTTGTACACCCACGTTCATAGCAGCATTATTCACAATAGACAAAGGGTGGAAACAACTCAAATATCCGTCATCAGATGAATGGATGAACACAATGTGGTCCAACCATACAGTGGAATATTACTCAGCCACGAAAAGGAAGGAGATTCTGACACCTGCTATGATATGGATGAACCTTGAGGACGTGACGCTCAGTGAGAGAAACCAGACACAGAAGGACAAATACTGTCTGATTCTGCTCACAGGGCATCCCTGGAGGAGTCACAGCCACAGAGACAGGAAGTAGATGGTGGGGTCAGGGGCTGGGGGAGGGGATGGGGAGTGCCTGCTAATGGGCATGGAGTTTCCTTTGGGGTAATAAATATGTTCCACAGTTAGATAGGACTGATGGTTATACAACATCGTGGATGTACTCTATCCCACCAAAGTGTACTGTTGAAACAGTTAATTTTGTGTTGTGTGAAATTCTCCTGAAAACAAGAAAGACATAAAAGAGAGAAAAGAAATGATCCCTGTCTCTCTGCCTCTTGTTTGCATGCTGCCTTCATTTCCTTACCGGACAGGGACAGACAGGATTTCAGCAATCCTCTGGCTGCAAACTGACAGCTACTGGCTGGCCTCCAACCCACCTGTCTACCAGTGGGGTCCCCTTGTCCAGGGACCCTGCTGTCAGGCTGTCCATGCAGACAGATGTCCGCCTACAACATGCATCCTCTGTGTCGACACAAAGAACTCCACTTTGGGGAAAAAACCAACAAAGGCCCACTGAATCTTTCTTTTTTCTTTCTTTTCTTTTTTCTTTTCTTTTGGTTGCACTGCACAGCAGCAGAATTTTGGGATCGAACCCGGGCCCGGCAGTGAAAGTGCTGAGTCCTAACCACTGGACCACCAAGGAATTCCACACACCCCCCTGACGCCTGCCACTGAATCTTTCTAATGGAAGTCACGCACCAAGTGTGTGCATCCACAGGGCAGCGCTAAGGCGGGGAGGGAGAGGCAGTGTGGCAGAGTGGGCAGAACAGGGCGCACACACATAACAGCTTGGTCCAGGGGTGTCTCTTTCACTCGGGTACTGCCTGGTCATCGGCATGGATACAGCAGAGGGGGTGAGAGAGGGGGTGAGACTGGAGTCAGGGCATTGACTCCCAGGTGCACACCCCAGAGAATTAAAAACAGGGACTCAAATACTTGTACATGAGTACTCCTAGCAGCTCTACTCGCAATAGCCCAGACCTGGAAGCAACCCAAGTGTCCATCAATGGACGCGAGTGGATAAACAGAACAGGGGCCTTCCATACATTAGCGTATTATTCGACATTGGTCCTGGATCAGGAAGATGGGGGAGCTGCCTGTGCTTATGTTTCCAGGACTGGGATGGGGTGGCAATGGAAATGGGTTGGCATCTCCTTACTGGAAACCCCATCAAAGCCGGGCAATTGTAAGTGGTGTCTGTGTTCTATTCTCTTAGGATCCAGCATACCCTTCTGGACATGGCACTCTAATGTTTATGGGGGACTGTCCCTCTCACATGCTCATGTGGTTCTACAGATCCATTATCAACTCAGCCCCATCAATCAGAGAATTTCCATCCACAGAGATTCCATCCACAGTGATTGGTTCGGGGAATGAACATGTAACTCAAGTGGGACCAATGAGAGTCATCCAAGGCACTTTGTCTGAAATATAAGCAGTGTCGCTCATGGT
Organism: Lipotes vexillifer; assembly: GCF_000442215.2. Classification (NCBI taxonomy): domain Eukaryota; kingdom Metazoa; phylum Chordata; class Mammalia; order Artiodactyla; family Lipotidae; genus Lipotes; species Lipotes vexillifer. The sequence goes on along the minus strand of NW_006787630.1, from coordinate 921,103 downwards.
GCCATACAGTGGAAGCCCGGAGATTCCATGAGTCATTTTTTGCCACCCAACAGCTCTGAGATCTGGAGGGCGTGACCATGTCGCACATAGACTCTGACCCTAGATACTAGCCACTCTGCTGTTCCTCGTTTGTGCACTCACCCCCACCTATCAGCTGGACTTAAGCCTTCTGGGAGCATCATTGTGGTTGTTTTGTATTTGTATCTCTGGACCATGAGCCTCAGTTAAAAGAAAAAAAAAATGGGGGCTTCCCTGGTGGCGCAGTGGTTGAGAGTCCATCTGCCGATGCAGGGGATGCGGGTTCGTGCCCCAGTCCGGGAAGATCCCACATGCCGCGGACTGGCTGGGCCCGTGAGCCATGGCCGCTGAGCCTGCGCGTCCGGAGCCTGTGCTCCACAACGGGAGAGGCCACAACAGTGAGAGGCCCGCGTACCACACACAAAAAAAAGTAATGAGAATGAAGACAAAACAGAAGAGGGCGGATCTTAGAGAGAAAGAGAAGTTGAGGAGTCCATGCCTTCACAACATTGTTTAAGCACCTTTTTTTTTTTTTGGCTGTGCCACACGGCATGTGGGATCTTAGTTCCCAGAGCAGGGATCAAACACGTGCCCCCTGCATTGTAAGCATGGAGTCTTAACCTCTTGACTACCAGGAAAGTCCCTGTGTAGGCACCTAGATCCAGCCATACCTGAAGCAGGTGGCCCTTAGCCCTTCCTGTGTATTTTGTTTTGGCTTTTTGGTTTAAGCTAATTTGAGTCATGACTTCAGTGTTTTGTAAACCAAGAGTTTCGACTGATAGTGTCCCTTTTGTTTTTTTGGTTTTTAAAATTTTGCATTTATTTATTTATATTTTTTGGTGGAGTCAGGTCTTAGTTGCAACACTCATGCGGGCTCTCTAGTTATGGCATGCTGGCTCAGTAGTTGTGGCATGTGGGCTTAGTTGCCCTGCGGCATGTGGGATCTTAGTTCTCCGACCAGGGATCGAACCGGCGTCCCCTGCATTGCAAGACAGATTCTCAACCACTGGACCACCACAGAAGTCCCATGTCCCTTTTGTTTTGATGTGATTCATCATCCAGCACCTCTCACAAGTAACGTGACCCTCAAAACTCACGGTGGTAGGTTAGTGTCTGCCACCAAAATGTGGCAAAACCATGGAATGGGTTCCCCAGTTGCAAGCTCAACAGCAGCAGAAAGCACCCTGGAGTCAGTCAGAAGCTTGTGTCAGCTGCAGAGGTAAGACTTCCACCTCTGCAGGGCAGTCAGTCAACAAATGAGTCCAGTGGGAAGAGAGGCTTCCCCCCAAGCCACCCCTATCTCCATGCGGCTGGGGCCAAAGTCAACATTTCTTCAGCCAAGTTGTGTGGCTTGTGTTTATCTGGCTTTTCATCCTGTTGACTTTCTGAGGTTGCTATGGGCAGCTGTATAGGCCCCAGGTGTTTCCCGCCTCTCTGGGGATCTTCCTGGAAATGGGTTGCAGGGGGCTTCCTTCAACTGCCCAGGAATGGCAGATTAAAACCTGTGAGAGCCTCGCAAGGAGGGGAAGGTTGCCATCTCCTGTTTCCTGGAGGTTACAGGACACTTTCAATAAATGAATCCTTGCCTACCTACCCAGACTCTAACACACACACACACACACACACACACACACACACACACACACACACAGCTCATCTGGCCATTCCCCCAGGCCGGAAAACATTAGTTTCCAAAAAGCAAACTCAAGTGTTGTAAAATTCTAAAACACAACCTCTTTTCTCATAGCCCTTTAACACTTAGTTTACATACAATTAAAACCTACAGCGTTCTCTGCGTTCCCAGGTCTCAGATGCTGAAAGTAATGATAATAATTAATAAAGGTTAGGGACTTCCCTGGTGGCGCAGTGGTTAAGAATCTGCTTGCCGGGCTTCCCTGGTGGCGCAGTGGCTGAGAGCCGGCCTGCCGATGCAGGGGACGCAGGTTCGTGCCCCAGTCTAGGAAGATCCCACGTGCCGCAGAGCGGCTAGGCCCGTGAGCCATGGCCGCTGAGCCTGCGTGTCCGGAGCCTGTGCCCCGCAACGGGAGAGGCCACAACAGTGGCCCGTGTACCGGAAACAAAAACAAAAACAAACAAAAAAAAAAGAATCTGCTTGCCAATGCAGGGGACGTGGGTTCAATCCCTGGTCTGGGAAGATCCCACATGCCGCGGGACAACAAAGCCCGTGTGCCACAACTACTGAGCCTGCATGCCACAACTACTGAAGGCCGCATGCCACAACTACTGAGCCCATGTGCTGCAACTACTGAAGCCTGTGTGCCTAGAGGCTGCGCTCTGCAACAAGAGAAGCCACCACAATGAGAAACCCGTGCACCGCAACGAAGAGTAGCCCCCACCTGCCACAACTACAGAAAGCCCGTGTGCAGCAACAAAGACCCAATGCAGCCAAAAACTAAATAAAATTTTTAAAAAATAGTGGTTAATATTGAGACTTCCCTGGCGGTCCAGCGGTTAGGGCTCCATGCTTCTGCTGCAGGGGGCTTGGGTTTGATCCCTGGTGGAGGAACCAAGATTCTGCAAACTGTGTGATGCGGAAAAAAAAGAGTGGCTAATATTTACTGGCTGTTTATTTGGAAACAGACACCCTTCTCAACACTTTATATCATCTCATTTAGTCTTTTCAACAACTCTGTAAGACAGCAGTGTAACCTGTTTTAAAGATGAGGAAACAAATGCAATCTCCTAACCACCCAGCTATCTTTCATTGAATCTGTGTCCTTTTGATTATTTTACATTTATGCTTACATTTATGTGTGCACCTCCCCAACTAACATCCCAAGGTCTGCCTAGCTGTCCACTGTGGTTCTAGCTTAGCCAAAAGCAGGGCCTGGCACAGCTAGGAAGACCACAAACCTTCGTCTCTTGAGTTTTGCGGCCGCGGAATGACCCACCCCTGGCCACGTGGGAGTGGGGTGTCAGAGAGGAACCCTCATCTCTAGTACTCCCTATTCTTTCCCGGCCAGCTCTTTATTGTATTGTCTTTCCAGCATTTATATTAGCTGGTGATATTTACCTAGAATGTCTGCTCCAGGATGACTGGACATGTTGTCTACGGAGGTATACCCATTGTCCAGAGTGACAGCGCAATTCGTGCGAAGGGACCACGTTATTATTGTTACTATGCTGACAAGTCAGTCGCTCACGCATCCCGCCCCGCCCGCACCCCCCACCCCCACCCCCGCC
>NW_006787630.1:907662-917553 GCF_000442215.2 Lipotes vexillifer | reverse complement strand
CCCCTCCCCCCGCCTCTGGCTCCTCCCGGTCAGAAGGAGGCAGCACCTGGCTCCGAGTGTCTCTCAGTCTGGCAGGGGCGGCGTTACAGCAGTGGGTCTCCAAGAGGGATTCCCCACCACCAGCAACACCCGCATCACCTGAGGTCCTTTAGAAATGCAGATTCTTGGGCCCCACCTCAAACCTGCGGAATCAGAGACTTGGAGCGAGGCCGGGCCTTCTGTGCTTCAGCGGGATCCCCGGGGGATACCCCTCCAACCCTGAGCAGCAGTCTTCAACCACGTTTGCTCCCCAACATTTTCCACAACTGGGGAGTCCTCCAGGCATCGTGCAGGTGGGGACCAGGGATGCTGCTCAACACCCTACAGTGCCTAGAAGGGCCCCAACTCAGAGAACGATTGGGCCCCAAGTATCAGCAGTGCCGAGGTTAAAAAGCCTCACACTATTTGGGGGAAAAAAATGGAATCTGACTCAGTTGAGTCCCTGCTCACACTACGCACCAGGATAAATGCCCGATGGTCAGACAGGGTAAAAACCAGGGTGATTCCCAGTGTCTGTGTCTTCTCCTCTCCCTCCCCCTCAGGGGTGTATTTAAATGTGTGCAGCATCCCAGGACCTCGGAGGTCAGATGGTCATGGAGTACATTGTCCTCGGGGGGGGCCATGAAATCCCCTAATCCAGTGAATCTCACCCATGGTGATGCTGCCAACCCCCCAGGGGACACTGGGAGATGTCTGGGGACATTTGTTATTGTCATGACCAGGGGACGGGGTTCCTGGCATCCAGTCGGTGGCGGCCAAGGATGCTCTCCACACGCCGAAGAGCCCAGGATGGCCCCCCGCAAGAATCATCCACCCAGTCTACTGTCTAGACTGGAATTCCTGCCCCAGAGCCAAGCAGATACGCTAATCATAGTGGGGAACCTTGGGCAAGGGTCTTGGGGCTCCGAGCCTCCAAGCCCCAACTTTTGTAAGTTGGGAACGATGATAGGACCTATCCGCCTAAGGATGTTGCAAAGACAACGACGAGCATGGACAAGGAAAGACCCAGTCCCTGGGTCTGGGAGGAATCTATGGGGTGGCAGACCCCTCCCCTTTAAAACGGAGGCCCGTATGGGACTTGGGGAGACCTGCTTAGGGAAATGGGGGCCCTTCTGCAGAAGGCCGTGCCACTGTACCAGGGACTGGGGGAGCCCCCTTGTCCTTCCGTCTTCTGCTCTATCCTGCAAGTACAAATACCTGGCCGCGACTCTTCCGCCAGAAACGCGGAGACATACTGGCTGCCCGTCCCGCCTCCGCCTGGAAAGGCTGCTTTCTATTGGTCCCAGGCAGCAGTGGCGAGGGCCGATTGGCCTAGAGGCGGGCCGTGGCGAGTGATGGACAGACCTGGGGGCGGGGCCTCGGGGCCCCGAGAGCTTTCAGCGCGCGTAGGCTGGTCCTGGCCGCTGGAATGGGGGGCGAGGAGGGGGCGGACAGAGCGCCCCAGCCCCCGCGGAATTGCGCAGGAGCCGATTCGTAGGGGTGGAACCGCAGCCGCGGGGAGATTGCCTGTCTTGCTCCCACCCTCTCTTTTCCTTTCTCAGATAGGGAAACTGGGTGTTTATTCAAAATTTTATTTCCTCCACCATGGCTTTTTTAAATTAATCTTTTTTTTAATTAAAAAATTTTTTTTAAATTGAAGTATTTGATTTACAATGTTGTGTTAATTTCTGGTATACAGCAAAGTGATTCAGTTATATATATATATATACATATCCTTTTTCATATTTGTTTCCATTATGATTTATTACAGGATATTGAATATAGTTCCTTGTGCTATACAGTAGGACCTTGTTGTTTACTTATTTTATATAAAGTAGTTTGTATCTACTAATCCCAAACTCCTATTCCTCCACCCCCTTTTCCCCTTTGGTAACCATAAGTTTGTTTTCTGCATTAATTATGATTTTTTAAATATATTTTTGCAGTAAAATGGTATTTACCTCTATGACTGAGTTTTTCTGGCATGACCCAAATCCACCTCTGCAGAGAAGGATCCAGGCAAGTGAGCCCAGGGGATCTGCTGCTGCTTCTTGGGCCTCCAGCTGCTGGGGTCAAATCATCACTCTCAGATCTGACCTTTGGGGGGCAGAGGGAGGGGCCCTGGCTCCTTTGGCCTTACTTTTTTTTTTTTTTTTTTTGGTACGCGGGCCTCTCACTGCTGTGGCCTCTCCCATTGCGGAGCACAGGCTCCGGACGCGCAGGCTCAGCGGCCATGGCTCACGGGCCCAGCCGCTCCGTGGCATGTGGGGTCTTCCCGGACAGGGGCACGAACCCGTGTCCCCTGCATCGGCAGGCGGACTCTCCACCACTGCGCCACCAGGGAAGCCCCGGCCTTACGTTTTAAAATTGATTAATTAATTAGGTACAATGACTAAGTTTTGTAACGTGTATTGAGACATAATTTCCATGCCTTACAATTCACTCATTTAAATTGTACAATTCAGTGGTTTTCACAAGGTTGTGCAACCAGCACCAGGATCTATTTTATAGATTTTCATCACCCCAAAAGGAACCCTGCCCCCCTCATTAGCAGTCACTCCCCACTCCCTTCCCCAGCCCCTGGCAACCACTAATCCACTTTCTGTCTCCGTGGATTTGCCTGTTCTGGAATGTTATATAAATGGATCATACAGCATTTGTCCTTTGGTAACTGGCTTCTTTCTCTGAACATCATGTTTCCGAGGTTCATCCACATTCTAGTGTCAGTGCTTCATTACTTTTTACTGCTGAGTAATAGTGTGTGGACAGACCACACTGGTTTATTCATTTGTCAAGTTATGGACATTTGGGTTGTGTCCACTTCTTGGTGGTTATGAATCATGCTGCTGTATGTGTGCATACATTTTTATGGGGCATACATTTTCATTTCTTGTGGGCATGTACCAAGGAGCAGAATTGCTGGATCATATGGCAATTCTGTGTTTAACCTTTTGAGGAGCTGCCAGACCGTTGTCCACAAGGGCTGCTCCATCTTACATTCCCACTTGCCACGTGTGAGGTTCTGATTTCTCCACACCCTCACCAACATTTGTTATCATCTACCTTTTTGAATGCAGCTGTCCTAGTGGGCATGTGGTACCATCTCACCATGGTTCGGATTTGCATTTCCCTGATGGCTCATGATGTTGGAATGCCTGCTGTGTGCCAGGCTCTCTCCTGGGCTCTGGACATAGAGCGTGGACAGCAAACTTGGTCCCTGTTCCAGGAGTACTCACGAGCAGTGGAAGGAGACAGTTAATAACCAAGTAAGATAAAACTGGGACTTCACAAGAAGTTCAGTGGTTAGGACTCTGAGCTTCCACTTCAGGGGACCCAGGTTCAATCCCTGGTCGGGGGACTAAGATCCCGCATGCCACGTTGTGTAGCCAAAAAGAAAAAGAAAAAGATGAGGTCACAGGAAGTGCTCTTCGGAGAATGGAAGGTAGTTGCTGCCTTCAGAATGACCATGTGGCCATGGTAAATGGAGTGGTCAAGAAGGTTGGGCTTCCCTGGTGGCGCAGTGGTTGAGAGTCCGCCTGCCGATGCAGGGGACACGGGTTCGTGCCCCGGTCCGGGAAGATCCCGCGTGCCGCGGAGCGGCTGGGTCCGTGAGCCATGGCCGCTGAGCCTGCGCATCCGGAGCCTGCGCTCCGCCACGGGAGAGGCCACAACAGTAAGAGGCCCGCGTACCGCAGAAAAAAAAAAAAGAACGGATCTCTGCAAAGTGACACTTTCCCTGAATCCTGAACGATGAGACGTTTTCTGTTGGAAAAGCATTCCAGGCAGGACGTGGCTCTGCACATTGAAACCAGGAAGATTCCCTGGGATTTGAGTTTGGGGAAAACAGGGGCAGGTGGAGGACATGAAGCCAGGGAGCCAGAGAGCCTTGCTACTCTGAAAAACCATTTGGCATTTTGGACAAAATCTAAACTCATGGGTATTCCGTGACCCAGCGAATAAGCTTCCGAAGGTGTAGGTGTATGTTAGGGACTAAACTTTGTCTCCCTAGATGCATACATTGAAGCCCTAATTGCCTGGACCTCAGAATGTGGCTGTATTTGCAGACAGGGTCTTTACAGAGTTAATTAGGGTAAAATGGGTCTAGACCCTAATCCCATCTGACCGGTGCCCTTGTAAGAAGAGGAGATTAGGACACAGGATTGAACAGAGGGATGACCCTGAGGGGACATGGGGAGAAGATGGCTGTCAAGGAGAGAGGCCTCAGAGGGAACCAGCCCTGCCCACACGTCAATCTTCGGAGCCTCCAGAACTTGTAGAGAATCAATGTCTGTTGTTTAAGCCCCCAGACTGTGGTATTGCGTTATGGTGGCCCAGGCAAACGAATACAGTGCTCAATAAAACATGAGTGCGGGCTTCCCTCGTGGCTCAGTGGTTAAGAATCCTCCTGCCAATGCAGGGGACATGAGTTCGAGCCCTGGTCGGGGAAAATCCCACATGCCACGGGGCAACTAAGCCCGTGCGCCTACAACTACTGAGCCTGCACTCTAGAGCCCACGAGACACAACTACTGAGCCCACGTGCCACAACTACAGAAGCCCGCACACCTAGAGCCCGTGCTCCACAGCAAGAGAAGCCACTGCAATGAGAAACCCGTGCACTGCAAAGAAGAGTAGCCCCCGCTCACTGCAACTAAAGAAAGCCCGGGCACAGCAGCAAGGACCCAACTCAGCCAAAAGTAAAAACAATATATATATATATATATATATATATATATACATATATATACACACAACCAGGAAAAGACTCATAGCAGCTGTGTTCATAATAGCCCCAAAGTGGAAACCACCCAAGTGTCCATTTGCAAGAGATGGGTCATGAAATGGTGGTGCGTAATAAACAATGATAAACCATAGTGAAAAAGAATATATATTTAAAAGAAAAGAATGTAAGTACTTCCCTGGCAGTCCAGTGGTTGAGACTCCACGCTTCCACTGCAGGGGGCACAGGTTCGATCCCTGGTCAGGGAACTAAGATCCCACATGCTACACAGTGCGGCCGAAAAAAAAAAAAAAGTATATATATGTATAACTGAATCACTTTGCTGTACAGCAGTAAGTAACACAATATTGTAAATCAAGTATACTTCAAAAAAAAGAGAAATCGTAATTCTCTGGTCAGTGCATTAAAAGAACAAGAATGCTTCTGAATTTTGGAAATCTGTATTTTGACTTAGGATCATGCAGTGCATTGTGAAAGACTTCATTTAGACTATTTGTGAATTTAATATATGTCAATTAATAAAATCGAACGGTTTTTTAAAATAAATTCATTTATTTATGTATTTATTTATTTTTGGCTGCTTTGGGTCTTCATTGCTGGGCGTAGGCTTTCTCTAGTTGCGGCGAGCAGGGGCTACTCTTCATTGCAGTGCAGGGGCTTCTCATTGCGGTGGCTTCTCTTGTTGTGGAGCATGGACTCTAGGTGCACGGGCTTCTGTAGTTGTGGCACTCGGGCTCAGTAGTTGTGGCACGTGGGCTCTAGAGTGCAGGCTCAGTAGTTGTGGTGCACGGGCTTAGCTGATCCGCGGCATGTGAGATCTTCCCAGACCAGGGCTCAAACCCATGTCCCCTGCATTGGCGGGTCATTCTTAACCACTGTGCCACCAGGGAAGTCCCTTGTGTGCAGGGTTTTTTTTTTTAAATTTATTTATTTTTGGCTGCTTTGGCTCTTTGTTGCTGCGCGGGGGCTTTCTCTAGTTGCGGCGAGCAGGGGCTACTCTTCGTTGCGGTGCGCGGGCTTCTCATTGCGATGGTTTCTCTTGTTGTGGAGCACGGGCTCTAGGTGCATGGGCTTCAGTAGTTGTGGCTCGTGGGCTCAGTAGTTGTGGCGCACGGGCTTAGTTCCTCTGCAGCATGTGGGATCTTCCCGGACCAGGGCTTGAACCCATGTCCCGTGCATTGGCAGGCAGATTCTTAACCACTGCACCACCGAGGAATCCCCCCTTGTGTGCAGTTTTTAAAGACAATTTCTCAGAGCAGTTTTAGGTTCCCAGAAAAATTGATCAGAAGGTACAGAGATTTCCCACGTCTCCTCCCCCGCCATGCATAGCCTCCCCCTCTATCAACATCCCCCACCAGATGGGACGTTTGTGACAAGGATGAACCTACACTGATACGTCATTATCAGCCATTGTCTGCAGTTGACACTCGGATTCACTCTTCCTGGTGAACGTTCTATGGGTTTGGACAAATGCATAATGAGAGGCATCTATCATTATGGCATCGCACAGAGTATTTTCACTTCCCTGAAACGCCTCCGTGCTCCACCTGTCATCCCCTCCATCCCCCAACCCCTGGCCACCATGGATCTTGTTACTGTCGTGACATTTGCCTATATGTGTGCAATTTCATTAAGTCGTGCCACATTACGCTCTGTAAAATACGTCTCTTTTTTTTTCTTTTTTGTCCTCACCACGGTGGCTTGCAGAATCTTAGTTCCCCAACCAGCGATTGAACCCATGCCCTCTGCAGTGGAAGCTTCGAGTCCTAACCACTGGACCGCCAGGGAATTCCCAATATATCTTCATTTTTTAAACTTGATTTCTGGGTGTGTCTGTGCAGGGCTTTCCGGATGAGGTGGTCCTTTGAATTGGTGGACCCCGTAAAGCAGATGGCCCTCGCCTAAGTGGGCATCAACCAGTCCATTGTGGACATGAATGAAAAGCAAGGCAAAAGAAGGGAGAATCTGTCCCTTCTGCCTGACAGCTGGCAGGACCATCCATCACCTCCTGCCTTTGGCCTTACAGCACCAGGTCTCCTGGGTGTCCAGCTTGTAGACGGTAGATCCAGATAGAGGGACTTCTCAGCCTCCATAATACTGACTATACATCTCTTTCTGGGTAGCAATATAACTATATCTATATATTAATAAATTTTCTTTATTTACTTTTTTGGCCATGCGGCATGTGGGATCTTAATTCCCTGACCAGGGATCGAACCCACCCCCTGCATTGGAAGCGCAGAGTCTTAACCACTGGACTGCCAGGGAAGTCTCCACAGTATATCTATATTTGTATCCTTATATATTCTGTTGGTTCTGCTTCTCTTGAGGACCCTCATCCAAGCTCTTAGGGTGGTCCTCTGGCACCTCTTTGCTTTGAAACCCAACTCCTGAGGCTGGGCTGGTAGGGCCGTGGTGCAAGGTCTGGCTGAGTCCAGGGAAGGAGCAGGGCTGGGTTCCGGGGAGGGGGCTTCCTCAGAAAAGTCCCATCCAAGCCCCTCTCCCCGTCCCCACCCACAATCAGCTGGGTGAACAGTGCTATTTTCAGACCCTCCCCCCCCCACTTCCTTCCGTGACCTGTCAGAAGCCCACTTCCTGATTGGGTCTCATCCTCTCCCCTCAGGGTGGGGCAAAGACAAACTTGCATATTGTGGCGTTTCTCCACCGACTTCAGGGTCCCAGACCCCAAACTTGAGTCTTTTCCCCGAACCAAGACTGACCACATAATGTACAGATCCCAGTGTAGAATGAAAATGAAGATGCCTTTGCTCAAAATACTATGAGGAATTTCAAGACACAAGCCACAGAGCAGTAAATCATGGGTGTAGCCCTTCTGAGCGCAAGGTCCCGGGTGACTCCATGGGTCTCAGCCCAGAACGCTGGCACTGCCCCCAACCACCTGCAGCCCTCCCTCCACCTCCTGGTTTCATAAAGTTTTATTTATTTATTTGTGTTAAAATACACATACTGTAAATTTTCAATCTTAACCATTTTTATGCACACTGCTCAGTGGCATTAAGCACATTCACATTGTTGGGCAACCATCCCCGCCATCATCTCCAGAACTTTCTCATTTTCCCAAACTGAAACTCTGTCCCCAAGAAACACTGACTCCCCAGCCCCTCCCCCATCCCCTGGCCCCCACCATCTACTTCCTGTCTCTGTGGATGTGACTCCTCTGGGGACCTCACATGACTGGAATCAGACAGTATTTGTCCTTCTGTGTCTGGTTTCTCTCACTGAGCATCATGTCCTCAAGGTTCATTCATATGGTAGCAGGTGTCAGAATCTCCTTCCTTTATAAGGCTGAATAACATTCCACTGTGTGGATGGACCACGTTTTGTTCATCCATCGATTCATGCATGTTGCTTCTACCTTTGGCTGCTGAGAACCATGCTGCTGTGAACATTCCTGTACAGGTATCTGTTTGAGTACCTGTTTTCAGTTCTTTTGGGTCTGTACCCAGATGCACAAACATTACTTTTAAAAAATCAATCAATTAATTAATTAATTAATTTTTGGCTACGTTGGGTCTTCTTTGTTGCACGCGGTTTTTTTTCTTTCTTTTTTTTTTTTTGCGGTACGCCGGCCTCTCACTGCTGTGACCTCTCGCGTTGCGGAGCACAGGCTCCGGAAGCGCAGGCTCAGCGGCCATGGCTCACGGGCCCAGCCGCTCCGCGGCACGTGGGATCTTCCCGGACCGGGGCACGAACCCGCATCCCCTGCATCGGCAGACGGACTCTCAACCACTGTGCCACCAGGGAAGCCCCGCGGGCTTTCTTCAGTTGCGGCGAGTGGGTGCTACCCTTCGTTGCGGTGGGCGGGCTTCTCACTGCGGTGGCTTCTCTTGTTGCAGAGCACAGGCTCTACGCGCGCGGGCTTCAGTAGTTGCGGCACGCGGGCTTCAGTAGTTGTGGCTCGTGGGCTCTAGAGCGCAGGCTCAGTAGCTGTGACGCACCGGCTTAGTTGCTCCGTGGCATGTGGCATCTTCCCAGACCAGGGCTCGAACCCGTGTCCCCTGCATTGGCAGGTGGATTCTTAGCCACTGAGCCACCAGGGAAGTCCCACAAACATTAATTTTTAATAGCCAGCCTTCCCTTAGGCATCTAGTTTTATCTCAGCTTCTGGCTGATCCTAACAGTGAAACACTCCCTTTGCCTGGCAAAACCAACAAAAACTCAGAAGACACATCAAAAAGTGAAGAAGAGAAAAAAAAAAATCTCCTGTAACCTCATCCCCCAGCGTCCCCCTCGTTCCCACTGTGGCGTGTGTTTGGGGGCGGGGGTGTCGGCTACAGTTGCGCTGGTTGCGCTGGTTGCAGGATGTGGCACGTGAATCTTCTCATTAGAATCCTCTGCTTCCAGGAATCTTCCCCGCAAGTCCCGCCCACAAGTGGTAAATGCCCCAAGTGCTGTTTTTGTCCCGCCCGCAGCGGAAACAACCTAAGCGTCCAGCGAGAGCGGACTGTGTACACAAACAGTGGGCCAGCCCTAGAGGTTGCATGAGAGGATCGCAAGTGCAGTGTTGCTGAAAGCTACTATATGTGTCAAAAAATAATAATAATAATGGGGATTGTGTCTTTACACCTGCTCACAGGTGAACACAGATGCCTGGGTTTCTCAGCACTGAATCGGTTGCAACTGAGAATATTGGCCGCCTTAAGATGGGGTCATCTGTTTCCTGCCCAACAGGATTGGGAGAGAGATGTTTTCTGCACAGCCTTTTAAGCCCTTTGAATTTTGAACCATGTAAATATATTTCCCATAAAAATATAAATCAAAGTAAAACTTTTTTTAAAAATTTATTTATTTTTGGCTGTGTTGGGTCTTCGTTGCTGCGCGCGGGCTTTCTCTACTTGTGGTGAGGGGGGCTACTCTTCGTTATGGTGCGCGGGCTTCTCATTGCGGTGGCTTCTCTTGTTGCAGAGCATGGGCTCTAGGCGCGCGGGCTTCAGTAGTTGCAGCACGTGGGCTCAGTAGTTATGGCTCGTGGGCTCTAGAGCACAGGCTCAGGGGTTGTGGCTCTCGGGCATAGCTGCTCTACGGCATGTGGGATCTTCCCGGACCAGGGCTCGAACCCGTGTCCCCTGCATTGGCAGGCAGATTCTTAACCACTGCACCACCAGAGAAGTC
>NW_006787630.1:903215-907652 GCF_000442215.2 Lipotes vexillifer | reverse complement strand
TTTTTTTTTTTTTTTTTTTTTTTTTTTTAAAAAAAAGACCGACAGCCTAGTATGGGTCCGCATACCTCAGGGCTGCAGTTTTTTTCATCAAAGGTTGACCATAATCTTTTTACTTAATTTCCTCTCTTCACTTTGAGGATGTTTTTCTGTTTTCTTTTATATTTTCTTTTCTTTTTTTATTGGAGTCTAGTTGCTTTACAATGTTGTGTTAGTTTCTGCTGCACAGAAAAGTGAATCAGTCATACGTGTACATACATCCCCTCTTCTTTGGATTTCCTTCCCATTTAGGTCACCACAGAGCACTGAGGAGAGTTCCCAGTGCCAGCAGTCCCCAAACTTTTTGGCACCAGAGACCGGTTTCATGGAAGAAAATTTTTCCACGGACCGGGAGCAGGGGGCGGGGACTGGGGGTGAGGGGGTCGGGGGATGATTCAGGTGGTAATGCGAGCGATGGGGAGAGGCAGATGAAGCTTCCCTCCCTTGCCCACCGCTAACTTCGTGCTGTGCAGCTGGTTCCTAACAGGCCAGGGATGGGTACCTGTCCGCGAGCCGGGGGTTGGGGACCCCTGCCCTGTGCTATAAAGTAGGTTCTCATTAGTTACCTATTTTATACATTGTAGTGTATATATGTCAAGCCCAACCTCCCAGTTCATCCCACCCCCGCTTCCCTTCTTGGTAACCATAAGTTTGTTCTCTACATTTGTGACTCTATTTCTGCTTTGCCAATAAGTTCATCTGTACCATTTTTCTAGATTCCACATATAAGCGATATTATACGACATTTGTTTTTCTCTTTCTGACTTACCTCACTCTCTGTGACAATCTCTAGGTCCACCCACGTCTCAGCAAATGGCATTATTTTGTTCTTTTTTATGGCTAATATTCCATTGTATATAGGTACCACATCTTCTTTATGCATTCCTCTGCTGATGGACACTTTTCACTATTGTAAATAATGCAGGGATGGACATCTATGGATAGAACTCGCTATCTTCATCAGATTATTTACTTTGATTCCTACAAGGAGAATTCCTTCTTTCCTCCCTCCTTCCTTCAAACATTCATTGAGCACTGACTGAATGCTAAGCCCCAAGCTAGGCACCAGAGACGCAACGGGAAACCAAAAGGATACCGACGCAGATGCCTTTCCTCTTGGAGCTCAGGGGCTAGACCGGTGCTTCTAGAACTTTCTGGGTGATGGGCTTGTTATCCATCTGTGCCATCCAAAATGGGAGCCCCCAGCGCCAGGTGGCTCTTGAGCACTTGAAAATGAGCCCATAGCGACCAGAGAAGTGAAACTTAATTTACTTCTAATCAAGTCATTTCAATTTATTACTTTTCTTTTCTTTTTTTTTTTTTTGCGGTACGCCTCTCACTGCTGTGGCTTCTCCCGTTGCGGAGCACAGGCTCCGGACACGCAGGCCCAGCAGCCATGGCTCACGGGCCCAGCCGCTCCGCGGCATGTGAGATCTTCCTGGACCGGAGCACGAACTCGTGTCCCCTGCATCTGCAGGCGGACTCTCAAGCACTGCGCCACCAGGGAAGCCCAAGTCATTTCAATTTAAATAGTGGCTTGGGGCTGACGGCCTCCATATTGGATAGTGCGGGGCTGGAACTTATGGCTCCAGGTGGGATTGATCTCGGAGAGAGACAGCAGTGAGCAGGGGCTTGAAGTGTGATCTTAGTTCCCCACCCAGGAACTGGACCTGGGTAGCCCGGATGAAAACCAAGAATCCTAGCGGCTATTCCACCAAGGAGTAGAGGCTAGAAGCAAGCAAGTTTCCCCTGGCTCTTGCCCCCACTGAAAAATGCATTTCTCAAGGAGGCAAAAACTGTAAGAAACAGGTACAAAGTCTGTTATTAGAGACACAGCACAACAAGCGGGAGAGCACACAGAAAAACAATTTGTTTAGTTAAGACAGAAGCAAGGTAGAGATGCACCCCTGGACAGAAAGATATGGGCGTCCCCCTAAAGAGGAGGAACGCAGTAAAGGGGAGTTTGAGTCATTCATATAGGGCAGTTCTTCCGGGTCTTTGTTTACCTTTGGCCAATTATCTGGCTTATTTTTCCACACCTGAACTGCCCTAGGACCCTCCCCAGCACGCGTGCACAACTTTTTTCCAAGATGGATTCCAGCCCAGAGGTCTATGGGGGTCCTTGGCATCACCTATTATTGGGTGACGCCCCCTCCTTTTTGTCCCCAAAGGAGGCTTTCTGTGCATGTGCAGTGTCTCCCTTGCCCCAAGGATGGGAAATATGTGACCTCTTGATCTTTTCCTCAAACAGGATTGCCTTTAAGACCATTGATTCCCGTGGTCGAGGTCTGTGCCGGTGGCACCGAAAAGATTGTGGAGCCTCCCTCCACCCTCCCGAAAGCCTTCCTCTGGGCTGGGAACTACCCTTCTACTGTGCATCCATTGATTCATCAGACTGCATGGGAGACAGCTGGGGACCTGGTGGGTAAGAGCCTGGGTGTCTGCCCCGGGGAGCTCATGGAAAGGGGGGGGAAGACACATGACAAGCAAACAACGCAATAAAATGATGTCAAGTTCTATGATGGAAATGAATAGGGTGTGGTAGGGATTTTGACTGGGGGTGGTCAGGGAGGGCTTTCTGAGGAGGTTATATTTGAGCAGGTGCTTGACGAGGAGGAGAAGCCGGCCATGTGTCTATCTGGGGGCACTCCAGGCAGTAGGCACCACTTGTGCAAAGGCCCTGAGGTAGGAACAAACTTGGCAAGGACGGTTTGGCTGGGGCAGAGAGAGCAGGGGCAAAAGAGGTGGGGAAGGGACTTCTCTGGTGGTCCAGTGGTTAAGACTCCACATTTCCAATGCAGGAGGCATGGGTTCGATTCCTGGTTGGGAAATAGGACCCCACACACCTCGTGGTGCGACCAAAAAAAAAAAAGAGGTGGGGAAAATGGGCCAGCAGCTGCGTGGCGACACCAAGCAGGGAGTTTGGGGAGGGAAGGAGAGAGGGGTGACTGACCTTCTGAGACCTTGGGGCGTTCACAGCAGCGCCTTCATCCTTTCAGAGTGTCCTCTGGTTGGTGGGGGAACTCCGTGGGAGAAGGGCAGGCCACATTTGGGTGGGGACTAAGCCTATCCCCACATCCTGGCCACCAGCTTCACAAGTGTTCCCCTTGGGGCATTTCAGTCCTGGTTGAGCTGGGCTTTCTGGAGGCACCACTGCTCTGGCCCTTTCTAGCCCAGGGGAAGAGGGCCTGGCGGGGAAGATGGGCAGGGGAAGGAGGCTGCGGACAGGCCTCTTCCTGTTCTGGCACAAGGAAACTGGAAGGAGACTGGCCCAGGTGTGACCTTTGGACCTCAGGAGAACAGCTGACGCCAGGAGCCCTGAGGGGGGGCAGCCAAGGCAGGGGGACTCCGGGGCACCCCTCAACAGACCCCTGGCACATGGCTGTGGAATGTGGTAGCTGATCCTGGGGCCGGGGGCCAGAGGAAACCGGCTGGAAACTATCTCTGGACAGTGTCCACTCCTGAGCCTAAGCCTCTCCGGGAATGGGGCCCTGGGGAAGGGCTGGCCAGGGAGGCTTATCTCTGCAAATGAAGCTGAAGGTTAGGCTCCCCGGGGAGGAGAGGGGCCTGGGGTTGCCTGCAGCTGGTGGGGCGGATTTTGAGCTGGAATAGGCTTGCCGGCCCAGGGAAAGGAACACGCAAAGGGCGGAGGCCTGGAATGACGAGGCTGTCCCACTAACTCATCTCCCTGACTCAGGCTGGGCCCTGTTGGCCTCTGCAGCCTTCCTGCCCCTGTCCCTGTCACTCCTCAGGAAGGCCTGCCCTGACTACCCTCGAAGAGATTCCCTGGTCACCTTCAGCCACACCGCCACTTTGCTCTCAACTGACACCCTTTTTCATCTCCCCTACCTTCAGCTCAGTAACCATCCGCCTCCCTGCCCGCGGGGTGAGCTGAGTGGGAGGGGCCCGCGATCCATAATATTTTATTATATTATTTACTTATTTGGCTGCCCCGCGCGGCATGCAGGATCTTAGTTCCCTGACCAGGCATGGAACCCATGCCCGCTGCAGTGGAAGTGCGGAGTCTTACCCACTGGACCTACTGGACCGCCGGGGAAGTCCCCGATCCATAATATTTTAATTGCACTAGTAAAAAAGCCAAAACCAAGGCAAAAGAACCCATGGTGAACAAAATATTAAGATTTTAAATAAAAGCAGGATCACTTGCCTTACCCCAGTCAGGGGCCTGGTTCCAACAAAACTTTGTGGGTTTTTTAGTAGTGCATTAAAATATATTTTTTTATGTTGACTACTGAGTTTTTTGGCACGCTGTAAGCTTATTTTCTAGGCGAGTGCCTCACTTGTCTCATCCGAGTCCTGGCGCTGGAATGACTGAAGGATCGAATGAATGGTTGTGAGTCTCCACTGCCTGAAACCTAAGGGGAACCCAAAGCCCGGGCC
>NW_006787630.1:900370-903205 GCF_000442215.2 Lipotes vexillifer | reverse complement strand
CACCCTTGCCCCGCCCACCACGACGTGGCCCCGCCCACCACGACGTGGCCCCCGCCCCTCCAGGGAGCCAGCTCCACCCCCAAACCCTGCCCAGCGCCCAGCGCCCGGCGCCTGGCGCCCGGCGCCTGGCCCCCGGCCCCTCCGGCCCTCGCGCACACCTGCGCGTCACTTCCGGGGCGGCGGTGGGAGTGAGGTTCACTTCCGCCAGCGGGGGAGCGGCGGCGGTGGCAGAGCAGGAGACCGGGCCGGGGCCCCGGGGGATCGACGGACGCACGGGCGGGTGGCCGGGAGCCATGGAGCGCGGCCCCGGGGCCGGGGGGCGCGGGCCGCGGCGGTGAGTGTCCTGCAGGGGCTGGCGCGGCTGCGCGGAGCGGTCTCAGTGCTTCTCGCGGCCGTTTGGAGAGCCGGGCCGCGAGGCCGGGGCAGTCCGGCCGGACGCCCCCGAGACCCCGCACTCCCGGGGCGGCCGAGGTCGCAGCCGGAGGACCCCAGGATCAGGGCCAGGGACCGCGGGACGGCGTCTCAGACTCCGGCAGAGCCCCGTCCGCCGTCCATTCAGCCCTCCGACTTGGGGTGTGTTCCCACCTTTCCGGGTACGCTGCCCCGCCTTCGGGGAATGCGCTGTCCGAGCCGCGTACTCTATCCCCGGCCCCGAACCAGTGCCCCAGCCTGACATCCGGACCCGCCGAAGCAGCCGGAGCCCTGCTTCCTAAACGTCTCCAAGACACCTCTGCCCTTTCGCGGGCGTCCTCTGGCGGGCTGGGACACCTGGACAGGCTTCCCAGCGTTTGCTCCAGTCCCATCTCCAGGCTACAGCTAGGGCATATCCACAGCTCCTAACCCATGGGCTCCATTCCCAGCCCGGGACTCCTCCAGGGCTCCTCCTTTTCCCCCAGGATGAAGTCCAAACTGCAGCAGGGCTCACGGGCGCGGCCCGACCCAGCTCTGGCTCTCTCCAGGATCCCTCTGCTCTCCTCTTCCTCCCAGTGTCCCTCTAGCCTGGGACCCGCAGTTCCTGGAACCCGCTGTCACTTCTGGGTTTTGCCTGTTTTCTCCCCTCCCGGCACCCGGCACTTTGCCTGTGCCTTTCAGGCTGACTGGCTGAATGAGGTGCGGTCATAGTCGTCCGTATTTAGGTCGTCCTGGAGTATTGTAATTGCCTGGTTCCATGTTGGTCCTCATGACACTGCCAGCCTGCACCGGGCCCGGCAGCGGGGTGTCCGATTATGTGCTTGTGGGTGAAATCGCTGGGCTCTTGGTGCCAGGGGTGCCTGCCCAGTGAGTGAGGCATCTGGATGTGCTCTGTCCAGTCCGAGGCCAGGCTCTCAGGTCACATTCAGTGACATCCATAAAAGACAGTGGGAGGTCCCAGGTCTACGTGGCTTGAGAAGAGACCTTCCCCCCTCTCTGTCAGATGTCAGACCTGGCGGACTGTAGTGTCCCCCTTTCCCTTTTGCCCCTGGTACTTTGTCCATTCGTTCAGTCAGTGTTTACTGAGCAAGAACAGGTAGTAGTCTTGCCCTCATGGAGTTTCTCTTTGGTTTGAGGGGTGTGGTTGAACATGCAACTACAAGCTGCAGAGACAGACCTGAACCATGAGAGTGTGTGTAGGGGGCTGACCCTGTTTGGAAGGGTGCTGGAAGGGAGATGTGAAGGGTGGGTGGGACAAGGGTCACGGGCTCTCTGGTGAGATTAGGGGAACTGCTGGGGCTTTGGCTCTGAGTCAGGAGAAGGCAGTGGGGCTCATCAGGGGAGAGTGAGGTACAAGATGCGTGAGACTGGAGAGGTCGGCCCCACGCCTGGTGCCAGCCTGGCAGATCGTGGTGAAGGCTTTGATCTCTATCCTGAAAATAGTGGAGCTACTGGGGCACCCTAAAAGGGAGGTAGCATGATCAGATTTGTGTTGTGAAAAGATCTTTTGGCAACTGGGGTGAGAATGGCCCAGAGTGGGTGATGGTGGCCCAACCAGGGGTGGGGGTGGGGACCGGCGAGGAAGGAGACTGTGCATGCCCCAGGCAGAGTCAGCAGGCCCTGTGACGGGCGGATCTGAGGGTGCAGGGAGGTGTCAAGGACGGCACCCCGGTTTCTGGCTTAGTCAGTGGGACCTTGTCCACCTTAGTATGCCTGTTCATCCTCGGGTCACCAGAGGCCTCCTACCTGCCCACCGGCTCTCAGCCAGACCTTCCTCTCAAAACGAGCCTTCCCTGTGCCACCCAAACTCCAGACCCGCCAAGTCACCAAAAGCACTAGGGCAGTGTCATCTGTTGGGACCTGGGCCTCTTTGAGAATGTGCTGGAGCAACATCGGTTTGGTTGACACTCTGGAGGGGGAGGGAGGGTGTCCTGGGCACTGTGGGGTGTTGAGCAGCACCCCTGGCCCCGCCCACTCAGTGCCAGTAGTAACCCCCTCGCCCCCAAGTCATGACAGCCAAAGATGTCTCCAGACCTTGACAAGTGTCCCCGGGGGGCAAACTTGCCTTCGTCTGAGAACAGTGTGATGGACTTGTAAAGCGAGCATCCCGCCTGGGAGTCTGGGGACTCCTGGAGGCGGTCCGTGTCCCCGCCTTGGCTTTAGCCACCCTCTCCCACACCCCTCCGTGTGCCCCCATCCGAGTGACTGCGATGCGGCTCTCTGCAGCCCCCAGTCTCAGATCACAGGTCTGGAGGGAGCAGGTGTATTTCTGGGCCTCAGACTGCGCCAACCTGCTGTGTATCCGCGTGTCCCTGGCCCAGTGGTTTACAAATGCTGTGGCCCCGAAACAGAACGGGCTCAGGTACTCTGCTGCTGACACTTGAGTTGTGAGCGTGTGTCCCTCCCTCACTCCAGGCTGTAGGG
>NW_006787630.1:893111-899971 GCF_000442215.2 Lipotes vexillifer | reverse complement strand
AGGCTGTAGGGAAAATGTAGTAAATGAGTACTCCGTATTTTCAAACCTCTGTATTTTCTTCCAGTCTCCCTGTTGGCAGCTCCATGTACGATTGTAGTTGCTTTAGCAATTTCGCTGTAGTCTGTTCAAGGCCACGTTTCACACAACATTCTGCGTTTTTTCTCAGAGCCTAGCCCATTCCACCACTTTTCCCTCATCTTATTCACTGTCTCTGTGACCTGAGTGGTGTCTGATTGATAGATGAGGAAACTGAGGCCCAGGGAGGCTAAGGGACTTGCCCAAGGCCACAGACACCTAAGCTGGCAGAGCTGGGGAAGGAACCCCAGGCTCCCATGACCCTGCCCTGCCTCCCCGCCCCCCTGCCCCACCACAGCAGGCTGACCCCTGGGCCTGGCCCCAAGCACTGGAGAGAGCCATTGTCTCAGCCCAGTAGGCCTTCCCAGCCTCGAGATGTATCCTGCTTTTGTTTCCAGAGCCTTTGTTTGTTGTATTTCCTCTGCCTGGGCTCCTGTCTCCAGACTTCACAGGCCCTGGGAGCTGGGAGTGTGCTCCTGGGTCCCTGTGGTCAGCAGTCGGTCCTCGCCTGGCTGAGCTGTGGCACCTGGGGGTGGCAGATGGGGATGGGCCCCAGGGCAGAGTCTGGGCCAGCCGTGTGGACAGAGGCACGGGGCATGGGTGGGCTGGGGTGACATTTCCCGGGGCCTGGAGCAGGAGCTGTGCCCAGGAGAGCTGGGTGGGCCAGGGCTCTGATTGCCCCGCACAGCCTGCAGGCCGAGGCTGGGCTGATGAATGGGCTTAAATGGCAAGAATTGGTGTCTGCCAGTGGAGGAAGGGTGGTGGCAGGCGGGGCCCTGGTCAGGTTTAGGTCCCACCAAGGTCACTTGGGAGCCCCGGGGGAACTCCACATCTTGCTGTCCCCCTGCAGGGTTTCCCTCTGTGCGACATGGACACACGAGGCTGCGAGGCTCCCAAGGGCTCAGCTTGGACCGCGATGGGGCTGGGCTGCAGCCTCCTAACGGGGCTCTCGTCTGGGGTGGTGGCCGGGGGTCGCCCTGCCCCCTGCCCGTGTCTCCGAGCACCCCCATCCCTCCGCTGCCGGGCGAGGCCCGCCCCGGGGCCCGGCGCCCGCCATGAACGGCCTGTCGGTGACTGAGCTCTGCTGCCTCTTCTGCTGCCCGCCCTGCCCTGGCCGCATCGCCGCCAAGCTCGCCTTCCTGCCTCCAGAGCCCACCTACTCGCTGGTGCCTGAGCCTGAGCCGGGGCCCGGTGGCGCTGGGGCCGCCCCCTCGGGGACCCTGCGGACCTCGGCCGGCACCCCCAGGCGCTGGAAGCTCCACCTGATGGATCGCGCCGACTTCCAGTACAGCCAGCGCGAGCTGGACACCATCGAGGTCTTCCTGACCAAGAGCAGCCGGGGCAACCGCATCTCCTGCATGTACGTGCGCTGTGTGCCCAGCGCCAGGTGAGCCACATGGACTCGACCCCCCTGGGTGGAGGGACCAGGTTGGGGGGTGGGAGCTCAGGATATGCTCCATCCTCAGGGCTCTCGTTTCGGCCACTGGTGGCCCCTGGAGGGCCAGAGACTTGCTAAAGCCCACCTGGAGGTGCGGGTGCCCCGGGGATTCTTCTCGCCAGAGGGGCAGCAGATGAGATCTGCCCATGGCCACCGAGGAACTTCCGGGGGCCCTTCCACTTGCAGCCCTCTGGGGGGCCCTCTTGGCACCCTGTCTTGTGGACAAGAACCCTGAGGCTCGGGGGTGGCTCTGAGTGGCTGTGTCACATCACCTGCTCAATGTGGAGCCGTCTGCTTCCGGGTCTCGGTGTTCACCTGCCCAGGGCTGGTCTCCTGGGCCCTGGGTGCCTGGTGAGGCCAGCACCCGCTTTGGGCCGGTGGCCCCTGAGGCCTGGCTGGTGGCTTGGGCCAGGTCTGACTGCCGGAGCCCTACAGTGGTACAGAGGGGGGCCTTCCAGCTGCTTCCACCTCAGAGCAGGCTGGGTCCAAAGGGCAAGCTTTCACCTTCCGGCTGGGCTGGGCTAGGGCCACAACAAGGCTGGAGGAAGAAGGCTCTGCAAGGCTGTCAGCGGGATCCAGCCTGGTCACCTGCCATCGGCATGACCGCCTGGCAGGGCCGCCATGGGCCACAGGGCAGAGGTGGCGGCCCAGGTAATTCCCTGGAGGAGCGGGAAGAGCTGCACCGCGGTGAACGGGGCTTGGCTCTCTTCGCCTGTGGTCGGAGGGCCGCGTCCCATCCTCCACGATGGTTCCGAACAATGGGCAGACGTGCCTCCCATCCTCGGGCCGTCAGAGTCCCTCCAACAGGAACAATTCCAAGGGAGAGGTGGCTGCTGCCCAGGGCATCAATGTGATGGTCACTGTGGCTTCCTGGGCTCACGCTGGGGGTCCACCTGTGCCAAGAAGGTGACCGGTGGGCCCAGCGGCCCCCTTTGATGAGCGGAAGCCCGAGGCTCCACTGTGTGTCATGGCCTAAGTCACGCCGGGCAGAGCCAGGCACTGTTCCCCTCGGCAGGGCTCCTGCCCCCTCCGCCCTTCGCCCTCTGACCTGTGCTTCCCCACTGCCCACCCCAAGGTACACGGTTCTCTTCTCGCACGGCAACGCGGTGGACCTGGGCCAGATGAGCAGCTTCTACATCGGGCTGGGCACACGCCTCAACTGCAACATCTTCTCCTACGACTACTCGGGCTATGGCGTGAGCTCGGGCAAGCCCTCCGAGAAGAACCTCTACGCCGACATCGATGCCGCCTGGCAGGCCCTGCGCACCAGGTGAGCTCACGCGGCGGGGAGGGGCTGGCGACGTGTCTCCTCACAGGCGGCCGGACCTGGTGAGACCAGGTGGGAGGAAGCCCAGGTGGGTAGCCCCGCAGGAGAGGGAGCTGGTCTGCGGCCACACTGGGCCACAGGAAGAGGCCCGACCCCTGTTCCCTCTGCAGGGTGACAGGCATGCTTGGTGTGCAGGGGGAGGACGTTCCTCCAGCCTCCCTGGTGGGGGGGGCCCTCCTGGGAGCCGCTGGCCTGGGACTGTCCCCATGGGAATGGAGGTTCCGCCTGGAGAGAGGGGGTGGGCAGAGGACGAGCCCAAGATGTGGCGTGTGAGGGCGGTGTGAAAGGACTCTGGGAGCCCCGAGGCTGAGGGAGCACTTGCGGTGCGGGGAGGGGCCAGGCTCTGTATCAGGGTTCTGGTCATGGAGCTTGGCCTCATCCTGAGGAGGGTCTCCTCTGGGCCTGGAAGGTTCTGTTGGGCAGCTTCGTACCCAGCACAGTCTGGTGGCTGGAGGGAGGTCAGCTCCCTGAGGCTGGGTCCTCCCCAGGCATTGTGCCCAGCACACAGCTGCTTGCTTGACTCAGACAGGGCCCCCACTGTCTGGTCTACATCTCCATCCCCAGACCCCACTGCCCCGTTCATCCAGGTCTTGGCAGCCCCCTTCCACCCCATGCTCGCTCACTGAAGCACAATAGCTCAGTCTCTGTGCAGAGATGGCCCAGCGCCCTGTGCTGCTCTAGAGGGAGACCCACCCAACCCCACCCTCCCAAAGGTGGTGCCCTCTGCCTGCCCAGGGCCGCCCCATCTTGGCCCTGCCTGGCCGACTGGCGCAACCAGCTCCTTCAGGGACCACAGCCAGCCTGCCCTGGGGAGGCGGGGCCCTGGTTGCTGGAGTGATGCACCAGGCAGTCCCTGATGCAGGCCCTGGGAGCAGGGTCCCCTGGCACCACCCTGGCACTGGGGACCCGTGCTGGGTGGCGTAGTGCAGGTATGTGTCCACACTCGGCTGCCGCAGCCTGTCTCCACTGGCTGGGGGTCGCTGGCAGAATCATATCCTGCCGAAGGGTCAGGGGTCTGAGCTCTGTCATCCATCCATCTGTCCTGCTGCCAGCCTTGACCTCCAGAGAGCTGGTCCCTCAGACCCAACAGCTGAGAATCAGCAGGAGGGTGGGAGGCTGGGGCCCAAGTGGTGACCTGGGGCGGGGCAGGCCTGGAAAGAAGAGCTGTGTCATCCGGCACCTGTCATGTTTGTCCAGGTGGAGACAGCCAGGTGGCAGCTGGGGGTCCCTGCCTGCAGCTGGGTGATAGGACGAGGCTGGTGCTCAGCACAGCAGTACTCATGGTGAACCAGGGAGCAGGTCGGGAAGGAGCTTGCAGGGTGGTAGGCACAAGGCCAGATGGCATCCCCGAGGCCTGGGGGTTGGGGCCGGAGGACAGGGATGGGGGCAGATGGCGCCTGGGTGCCCAGGTGGGTTGCCCAGGTGAGACGAAGACCTTCTCTGGCCACTCGGAGAAGGGGCACCCCCTTTGAGATCAGGATGTGGGTGTGGGGAGGAAGGCCGTGGAGGCCACCTGCAGTGGGAGGGTGGTGAGTGGGTCCTTGTGGGGTCAGGAGAAGACTGTGCTGGGATGGCGCTGGGGGAGGCCCGTGTGGAGGGGGTGTGGGGGGGTCAGGACCTGGCCACTGTGTAGGAAATGTCCCCAGGGAGGGAGGTCATGGCTACCCGCCTCCTCCCCTCAGGAGCCGCTATGCCTGCTCGCCCACGTTGTACTAAGCAGCTGAGGGGCCGCAAACTGGCTGAGACGAGAGAGGACGAGGCTGCCTTCATTCCCCGAGGCCAAGGGGGTGGGTGAGGGTGATGGGTGCTGGGAGGAAGACATACCCCCTTGCCGTGCGACCTGGAAAGGCTGTCGAATTCCGAACAGCGAGGACAGGAGGGCCCCAAGCAGGTTCTGCATGTGGCCCTGGTCGAGTGTGTGTAGGGGTGGGGGTGGCCTGGTGACCAGGAGGAGCAGGAGAGGCCCCAGGGATCTGCCCCCAGGAACCACACAGCGCAGGTACGGCCCGCACAGGTGCACTGCCCAGGTGTGACCAAGTAGATGCTGTCGAAACTGAGGGTAGAGCTGGGGGCCTGGGGCTGCGGGCAGCCAGCTCCCCTCACACCTGTAGGTCCTGCCTCCCCTGCTGAGCGGACCGCCTCGGGGCTGGGAGGCAGGGGAGGGTGCCTGGGCGCCACCCTATTGCCTGGAGCCTGCGCGGAGAACTACGGGGGACTGCACTAGGAGGGCAGGCGGTGGGAGGGGTGTGCGTGTTGCGTCGCGGCTCATCTGCCCCCACTGCCGCCAGGTACGGCATCAGCCCAGACAGCATCGTCCTGTACGGGCAGAGCATCGGCACGGTGCCCACCGTGGACCTGGCCTCGCGCTACGAGTGCGCCGCGGTGGTGCTGCACTCCCCGCTCACCTCGGGCATGCGCGTCGCCTTCCCCGACACCAAGAAGACCTACTGCTTTGACGCGTTCCCCAAGTGAGCGCGGAGGGGGGCGGGGCCGCGGGCGGGGGCGGGGACCCAGGGGCGGGGCCTAAGAGGGGTTGGGGCGTGGAGGCCTAATGTGCCCCGACCCGCAGCATCGAGAAGGTGTCCAAGATCACGTCGCCGGTGCTCATCATCCACGGCACGGAGGACGAGGTGATCGACTTCTCGCACGGGCTGGCGCTCTACGAGCGCTGTCCCAAGGCCGTGGAGCCCCTGTGGGTGGAGGGCGCCGGGCACAACGACATCGAGCTCTACAGCCAGTACCTGGAGCGCCTGCGCCGCTTCATCTCCCAGGAGCTGCCCAGCCAGCGCGCCTAGCCTAGCAGCAGGCCCGAGCCGCGCCGGGACCTCAGCAATAAGGCGGCGCCCAGCCCCGGCCCCGGCCCCGGCCCCGGGGGCTGCATGTGAACCCCCGGGCGCCCCACGTCCTCGAAGCAGCTGGCCGGTAGGGGTCGGGACCTCACCCGGCCCCTGGGCCGTGGACAATGTACAGGCGACGGAGCTATGCTCTCCTTTCCTTTTGGAAGCAAAACGAAGGAAAAACGTGAGAACAGAAATTAAAGATTTAAAATTTTAAGGTTCCTCTCCCTTTCTTGGCTCATGCGTGCTCTTCCTGGGGCTCAGCAAGCACGAAGAGGGGGCCGGACTTTGTCCCCAACCCCCCAAGGAAAGTTCACAACTGCGGATGTCAGGTCACTCCCTACAGAAGAGGGGTCCAGTTCGGGTCCTTGGGGCTGCAGGTTGCCTGGGTGGTGACGGAGGGGCGGCAGCATTCGAACCCAGGACGCTGCGTGCTCGGAGGGCGTGCCTGGGGAGGGTGGTGGGCTTCCTGTCTCCGAGACAACCCTGGGGGTGGAAGTGGCCGCTGCCAG
This sequence comes from Lipotes vexillifer, assembly GCF_000442215.2. Taxonomy (NCBI): domain Eukaryota; kingdom Metazoa; phylum Chordata; class Mammalia; order Artiodactyla; family Lipotidae; genus Lipotes; species Lipotes vexillifer. The sequence continues at coordinate 893,782 of NW_006787630.1, read as the reverse complement.
TTTAGGCTGGGCCTGCTCCGGGCCCCCAGAGAGGCAGACAACCCTTCCGTGCTCGTGTGGTAGACATCGCAGGGCTGCTCTTCCCATCCCACCCTACCCGTCCTCGGCTCCCGCTGCCCAGAGAGCTAAGAGAGTCTTGCAAACGGGGACGCTTGGGTCCAGTGGAGGGCAGTGGCAGGTCCGAGGCCGCGTGGGGCCTCCCCAGGAACGAGGTCACCATGAGCACCCCGCAACACGCCTCCGGGCCTTGGTCTGAGCTGTATCCTCCGCCCGGGGTGCCCTTGAAGACAGGGTCGGTCCGCGTCACCCTGGACCCTGGCCAGACGCCTGGCTCATCAGCAGCCTCCGGAGTACCCCCTGCGACCTCCAAGGGCGGCACTCTAGAGTGGGTAAGGTCTCAGAGGCCTGTCATCCACCCCGAGGTCGGGCGGCGGCTCGGCGTGTGTGGCGATACTAGGCAGTGGCGAGGCCGGGAGCGGGCGATGCTTCCGCCTCGGCCCCTCGGGGCCCACGGCCCCTTTAAGAGGGGGCGGTGCTTAGGTCTGGGGGCGGGGAAGACGGCAAGGGGTGCAGCCGGGCGAAAGCGGAAGTGGGGTGGCGCGCGCACGGCGGAGGCGGTGGGTGGCGGAGCGCGAGGAGGCCGCGGCCTGCGCGGTAAGTGGCAGCGGCTC
>NW_006787630.1:886504-892882 GCF_000442215.2 Lipotes vexillifer | reverse complement strand
GGCTTCGGCTGGCCGGCCCTGCCCTTGCCGCCGTCCCGGTCGTGAGGGGACGCCCAGCGGGCCGGCCGACGCTGGCGAGTGTGTGTCAGCGCTCTCTGTGGCTCACAGCTGACCCTCGGGCCTGGGGCGCTGGAAGAGCCGGGAGTGGCCCCAGGGCACGCCGTCCCTGACCCAGGACGGTGCCCGGCCTTGACCCTCCCGAGCCCCACGGGCCCTCCTGCTGGGAGGCTAGGCTCGTGTTTGATAATCCAGGACGTCTGGGAGCAAAACTCAGACGTCCTGGATTTGGGAGCAAAACTCAGACGTGGGGTGTGTGCTCTCGGGAGCAGAGAGCATCGGGTCCTTTCCGCCGCGGGGCCTTTGCACGGGCTGGTTCTCGTGACCGACGTGCCGCCACTACGGCCCGGCCTTTGCCGATCCCCCTCAGCACGTCCGGCTCCTCAGCCTCCCGCTGCAGTGTTTCTTCCCCGAAGCCGCCCCCCAGCCCTGTGCTCCCACTGACCCCACTGCTGCCCGTGTCACAAGAGCCCGCCGTCCTTTCACCCCATCAGAACGTAAGTTCTCTGAGTGCCGGGGCTCCGCAGTGCAGCAAGTCCAAGGCGACGGCTCACGATTGAACAAAAATGTTTTCAGACACACAGAGTAATACAGAGTATAGAAGAGTGTTGGGTGAAAACTCAGTGTTCTTCCCACCCCTGACCTCAAGTGCTCCCCTCCACTGGGGCAGAGAGGAAGCAGTTTGTTATGTGTCAACAAAGAAAGTGCATGTGTACCTAATGAGTTTATACAAGTGTGATCCTCTTACTCAGCGTGCCTTGGAGAGTGTTGAGTTTCCCCTACATAGATAGATTGGATCCAGTCCTCCTGGTGGCCACGCCACAGTTTATTAGCACTATAATTTATTCATCCTGTTTCTTGTTGGTTGAGATGTAGGTTTTTTCCAGTCTTCTGTAGCAGGCAATGCTAGGTCCAGTATCCTCGTACAAATATCTTCCTACCCAAGTACGAGTACTTCTGGAGGCTGAATTCCTTAATACAGAAGGACTAGATCCAAGGGCTTTCCATAGAACTCTAAGTGGGTATGTGAGCCCTTAAAATAGTATTTCATTGTAGCTTCATTTGTGTGTCCTAGAAGTATAATCAAACATCTCAGTGCTTTTGTCAGATTTGTTTTTATGTTGATCATTTCTACCACTAATAGAATCATTTTGAAACTGGAAGTCTATTATAAACATGTATATACTTAAAAAGCCATTTGTATTTCACATTCTTTGTCCATTGGGTTCTTGATGTTACTGTTGGGTTCTTGGGTTGGGTTCTGTTGGGTTCTTGGTGTTAGTGTTTTATAGGAACACTTTACAGATAAAGAAAATTAGCCCACTGTCTTAAAAAAGATATATATATTTTTCCAACTTGTCATTCGTGTTTCACTTGGATTGTGTGTGGGTTTGTTATTTTTTTCGTTTGTTTGTTAATTCTATTTATTTATTTTTGCCAGGCACTTAAAATCGTTATCAGTTATTACCTTATCAATATGGCTTCTGCATTTTGTATAGTGCTCAGAGATATCTTCCCTACTCCACGATTGTAAAACGTTTGATGTTTTCTTATGTAAATATAATGGTTTGTTTTTTAAATATGTATTTAAATTTTTGGTCTAACTCTATAAAGGATTTCTGAGAAGGAGTAAGGTAGGAACCCAAACTGCTTTTTCCCGAATCGTTCTCCCCCAAAGCCATTTCCCGATAAAGCCATTCTTTCCCCGACTGAAGCACCGCCTTTACCGCACGCACGAGGGGCTCTCCATGTCCGGGGCTCTGTTTCTAGACCCTATCACCCCAGTCATCCTGAACCCTGCTGACTTCTTTACTGCCTGGAGGCCCCAACTCCCCTCGTGAAAATCAAGAGAAGTTCTGTCATAATAAATAGCTGATGGCTTGAACATGTTCCCTGTAATGCTAGTTCTGACAGATAGGATTCTGAAAACTTAAGCCTTTGGGGCCTCCCCGCTGGCCCCCGTGTACAGTCACAGTGCGAGGTGCTGACCTTGCTTGAGGTCAGCACAGTGCTTTACTCGCCGGTGCCTGCCCATTGCAAGGAAGGGATAAGCTAAGGCCAGGGGCTCCTCAGGCTGGCCCGGCCGGCGGGCTCTGCCCTTCTGCGGGGGACTCGCCTCTCCCACGGGGGGTACCTCTGAGGGGCTCAGCCTCTGAACCGCAGGGGCTGTGATTGGGGGGAGTGGTACCTTCCGGGATGCACCCCCCCTCCCTTTCCACTTGGTATGGCCCATGAGCCAGGCCGCCTGGGACAAGGGCCAACTTTCGGTTCTCCATTTTGTGAATTTCCCAGGACACACGTGTTCACACCCGGCAGCGTTCTTGCGCTGCTCAGCAGGCGCCCCCCGGCTCCCCGGAGCCTCGGGTCCTCCGCTCGACACCTGGCCTGGCGCACCTCACCTGACACCTGGCCTCTGGGTCCCGGAACCAGGGTCCAGTCTCTCTGTTACGCGGTGTAGGCACGCCTGGCACCCAGAGACCCCTGGGGACACAGCCCGCCCGGGGGTGGGGCTGCCTCAGCCAGGCACAGGCCCCTCCCCGAGGGTGGGGTCCGGGTTGTGCGCATGCCCCTCGCCCTGAGGCGCCCCGACTGGACTTCCTGCGGGGCCCAGCCCCCGAGGGCCCTCCGTTGTCCATCCTCCCTTCCTTCCTCTGGCGACCCTGCTTCACTGACCGCCCCCCCCCCATCAGGCTGAACTGGTGGGACCCACCCCTCTGGTTCTGCCATCTCCGTGTGAACTGGGGGGCCCCAGGGGTCCCAGAAGAGGGTGGGGAGTTCAGTGTCCTCCCTGACGCGTAGTGGCTAAGGTTATGTGAGGAGCTGTGCTGCCCCCACCAGGGCCCAGATCTGAGATGGGGCCTCGCGGTGGAAGCCACCCCTCAGGGCCCCTGGCACCCCTACCCAGGGCCTGGGCGCTCCCCCAGGACAGGCACTTGTCTGTTTGCTTCACGGTAAGGGTGCAGGGCCAACGTGTTAACTGTGCGATACCGTCAGGTGGGAGCGCCAGCCCAGCGTCTGCGTCCCCCTTAAATTTCGAAGCTCCTGCCGTGTGCAAAGTGGATCTTCATGACGATAACCCTGGGCTACTGGGGTCGCTGTCCCACTGTCCCCACCTCAGGGGAGACGGCTCTGGCCAAGCTGCCCAGAGAAGGCCTGGGACCCTGACTGGACTCAGGCCTGGGCTCTCTGGTGCTCAAGTTGTCTTGGGACACAGGTGTGCCCCTGCTGGACAGTGAGCCCTGTGCTGCCAGACCCCAGGGCCAGGGGCCACAGGTCAGAGCCCCGTGTGTCCACAGCACATCCAGGTGAGGTGGAAGGGATGGGCCTCTGGCTGTGGTCATGGTCATCGCTGGGAGGAGCCGAGCCAGGTGCTCTCTGAAGCCCAGCAGAGCGCCGCGCAACCCACGTTATAGGAGAGGGCCTTGAAGAGGGCTTATCATCTCCCCCAGCAGGGCACGGGGAGGCCAGGCCCACAGGTGGCCCCCACTGCAGCTGGCTATCTGAAACTTGGCTCCGGAAGCCCCTGCTTTCCAGGGGTCGGTCCCAGGCCAGCAAGGAAGGGAGGATGAGCAGGGGCCCTGGGGAGGGAATTCACGCGGCTCAGGCCAGACCCGCCCCTTCCGGCTCCTAGAGAAGGGACGGGTTGGGGGGTTGGGGGGTTGGGGGGTTGGGGGGTTGGGGGGGTGGGCTGGGTCTCTCCCCAGCAGCTGGAAGCAGGGACCTGGCACCTTCTGTGGGGGAAGATAGCCACATGCCCACTGCCCGGCTAGGCCTGGGCTGGGGCCTTCTGCACCTCCTACGTGTGACCAACCCCTAGGACCACGGTGAGTAATCTGACACAAGTTAGAAATAAACACGGATGGGGGCTTCCCTGATGGTCCAGTGGTTAAGACTGCGCTCCCAATGCAGGGGGCACGGGTTCGATCCCTGGTCGGGGAACTAAGATCCCGCATAGTGCACGGCTTTAAAAAAGAAAAAGAATATTTTTTGTGTACCTTTGCAGGAGTGGAATTGCTGGGTCACAAGGTACCACATTTACAGCTGTGACAGCTCTGTACACAGCTGTGAAAATGTAGAACTCCTGGTGCCTCCGATGTGGGCTGCTAGCATCTACTCCTCGTGTTTAATTTCAAATGTTCACCACGTACTAGTTTGGGGTTTACAGAAAAGCTGTCATGTCTAGCCTTCCCCCAGCGCCCCTCGTGGGAGGGTCTTGTGAAAACCAAGGACTAACTTGTGTACCTGCCCGTTCGCATGCTCCAGACTTTTTTCCCGTCTCCGCAGTTTTCCCACTAACGTCCTGTTCTGTTTCAGGGTCCGACCTGGCAGCCCACATGGCCTTCAGTCATCATGTCTCCTTACCTTCTTAAAACCTGTGACGGCTCCTGTAGTCTTTCCTGGTTTTTCATGACCTTGACAGTTTGGAGACCAGTCGGGAATTTCTGTAAAATGTCCCCTAATCTGGGCCTTTCTGAGGTTTTCTCGTGATCAGACCAGGGCTATGGGTATAGGGAAGAACACCCAGAAGTGAAGTGCCCTTCTCATCACATCCCACTGGGGATTGCTGACACCCTGAAGACGACCTTGACCTCCTGGCTAAGGTGGGGTCCCCAGGTTTCCCCACAAGCAGGTTACTGTCCTCAGCCCAGCCCACACCAAAGCGGGGGAGTTATTTAGAAGATAACTTTTCAGGGACTTTCCCGGCAGTCCAGTGGTTAGGACTCTGTGCTTTCACTGCCAGGGGCCCAGGTTTGATCCCTGCTCGGGGAACCAAGATCCTGCAAGCCACATGGCATGTCCAAAACAAAAAGAGAAACAAAAACTTTTCATACAGAAAAGTATGAAAGGAAAGGGCCCATGGCCCATAATTGCCCTGCCTAGATATCTACTGACATTTAAAGAAAATAAAAGTAATAAATACACATGGATTAAAAAAAGGTTGAACTATACAGAAAGTACTATTAAAACAAAAAGTAAAGGGTTCGCTGTCTTTAAAAGAAAAAAAAAAGCTATGGTCCTTCCAGAATGTCTGTACATACAGACACACAGATGTACATGCAGGTACATGAGCCTAGATTCCCACTCTGACCTGTCGGGGCCCCAGGGCAACCATGTTTCCGATGCGCTCCACTTTATGTTGCCTTCCCCTCACTGGCAGCTGGGAGGCTCACTCTCTGAGCCCCCTTCCCTTCCACACCTCCCTGTGCCTGCTTCTGCCCAGCTTGGCTCCATGGGCCTTGTGGTCTGGCGAGAGCCCCCCTGAACTCCTTGGTGCCAGAAGGGAAGGCTAGAGATGGGCCCCCATCTACAGGTGAGGAAACTGAGGTCTGGAGAAAGAAGGGACTGACCTCTGTGTGGGTGCCCCGGCCAGGACAGAAGCCCAGGCCCCCAAACCCTCTGCTGCCTCCTAGCTCTTCCACGTGGGCCAGCCACTTTAGGCCACTCTGAGACCTCTCCCATCCTTGATGTCTTCATCTATGAAATGGGGTGACAACTCCTGAAGGGCTGTAGTGAGGACAGGGTGACAAAACATAAGGCAGAGGTGGGCATGGGGTCAGGGTGGGGCGGGGAGGGTCATCAGGGGTCACCCAGGCATCCCCTGGGGCCTGGGGTGTGAACAGAAACACTGTGGGTGGAGTGTGGTCCCCCGCCTGGGGTCTCCTGCCTGCACAAGTGGTCCGTGGAAGAAAGCCACAGGTCCAAGACCCTGATTATCCGTGGGAGCGAGTGCACACCTGGGGTTCTGAGAAAATGGTCTGTCTGGGGCTGTGAGACCTGCCAGGCACAGCCAGGACGACAGTCCTAAGCTCTGCTTTGCCACGGTCCACCCCTCGCTTGCCTGTGGGAAGAAGGGCCCCCTTCAGTTATTGCTCCATTTTACTGTGGCTGCCCCCTTGAACTGCAGGCCCCAGGTGGAGCCATCTCTGGGATGCTACCCTCACTTCTTCCACTTGTCAGGCCTGTGTCCATCTGCTGTGCCACTGTCTTGAGTCCCAGCTGCCTTGCCCTAGACTCTGAGCCCCCTGGAAGGCAAAGCCACTGGGGAGATCTTGCTCTGGGCCCTATAAACATCAGTGGAAGGAACAAAGAAAGGGTCCCGGCATCTTTCTTGTACTGCTTTTTCCCCACATGCTGGGGTGAGCTGGGGCCTATGGGGGCAGCCTGCAGAGCACTTCCTGCCTTGTCTGGACTTGGGAGAGGCCAGGCACAGGGACTGGGGAAGACCTGAGGATGGGTGTGCTGAGATGGTGGAGGGTGGGGGCCTGCCCAGGTGGGCAACCCTCCTAGACTTTCAAAGGCACAGGAGGCCCCGGCCAGCAG
>NW_006787630.1:884935-886494 GCF_000442215.2 Lipotes vexillifer | reverse complement strand
CAGGAATGCTGACAGCCGGCGCCCACCAAGTGCCCACCTGGAGTGGGAGTGGGCTCATCTGTTAAAGGAAGAAGCGACGTCTCCTCTCTGAAGCCTGAAGTCATTGCTCCAGTGTCCCTCTCCTCTCGCTCCCTCTGTCCACCCTTGTGCAAGGGCGGGCCCCCAGAGGAGGCTGGCACAAGCTGGCACCACCAAGGATGGTCGGGCCTGGACCAGGGGGACGCATGGGGCAGAGGCCAGCCTGGGGCCAGAGGGGCGGAGCCAGGCCTTGTCAGCCAGCGCGCGGAGAGGGTATGTGCTGCAGGTGGCCAGGGTGAGTGTTCAGTCCCGGGATGGGGTCTGGGCTAGAGCCCCCGGCCTCTGTCCACACGCAGCTCAGGGCGGGTCACCGAGAAAACAAGAAACCGTGCAGGAAGGTCCCCTGGAGGCCGCTCCTGCCACTGCACGGTCCCCGTGGCCTGCCTAGGAAGGGGCGGGGGCGTGGTCGCAATGGAGGGGACCACCCCATCGCCCCACTTCCCCGCGCCCGCTGCTTCAGACCTGCGGGTTGGGCGGACCCCGGGCATCTGCGTTCCTGGCGTCATCGACATTAAACAACTTGGCCAGGATGTCGTCCTCGGGGTCTTGCCGAGGCCCCACTTTCCCCGGATGCGCCCCAAAGATCCCTGACTGGCGTCGGTAGCGATGTTCCCGACCCCCCTTGTCCTGACGGGGCCGACCCACTCTTCCTCCCCAAAGCACCCCGCGCCCCGCCCTTTGTGACCCCAGCCCTCCTCACTCCCGAATGGGGCAAAAAAAAAGAGGAACAAGCGCACGTTAGCTCGACGCTACCAGGCGGGGTGTCCTCCCCTCCCCTACCTAGCTGCGGGTCTCCGGGAGCGGCGAGGGGGACACCCCCCCATGAAAGAAAGCGGGCGAGAGAAGGCAGGGGTCTAGCGGTCGAGCAGGGCCACAAACTGGGGAGAAGAGGGGGAAGGGTCGCGCACGTGGCCGGGGGGCGGGGCTAGCCGCTTCCGCACCCCCACCGGGCCACGTGGGGAACGGACCCCTCCCCCATCTTGACCTGGGGCTCGCCCGGGCCAGGGTGGAAGCGTCCGAGGAAGGGGCGGGCCCCCGCCGGCCGCGCGCCCCAGCGTGGGGTGGGCGAGCCCGCGGGGAGGCGGAGCGCGCGCCGAGCAGGGAGGGGCGCGCCCTAGGGGGCGTGGCCCTCCGAGGAGGGAGGGGCGTGCCGGCACGGGGCGGGGCGCGCCCCGGAGGCGGGACCGTAGCGGGGACCGGGCGGAGCTTCCTGGTGTGAGGAGAGGGTGCTCGGGGAAGCGGACCAGGGGTGGCCGCAGGGGGAGGGGAGGGCCAGAGCGGGCTGGCTCCCCGGCCTGGCGCCCCGCGTGGGGAAGGAGCGCTCGGAGAAGGAGGGAAGGCGTACTCCGCTGCGAGAGTAGGCGCGCCAGGGGGCGGCTCCTTCGGCCCGGCCCCGCCCCCGGCGGCCGCGCGCAGCGGGCAGGGTGGTGGAGGGCGCGCCAGGCAGGGGGCGTGGCCGAGCGCCCCGAGGGGGCGTCCTC
>NW_006787630.1:883526-884166 GCF_000442215.2 Lipotes vexillifer | reverse complement strand
GGGAGGGGGGCGCGCCCGGGCCGCCGCCGCGCCGGCCGGGAGGGCGGGGCCTTGGTGGGTGGGGCGCGCGCGGGGGGCGTGGCGGCCACGCGGTCGGGTGGCGAGCGGATGGCGGGCGCCGAGGCAGCGGCAGGGGCTCGCGGGGCGCGCGTCGCGGCGGGGTCTGCGGGCGGGATCGGGGCTCCCGGGCAGTTTCCTTCGCACTCGACCTCGTTTCTCTTTTATTTTCCGTTGGTTTCGGATTTGGTTGGTGGGCTTCGTGGTCGGAGCGTCCAATTCTGAGGTTCTCGTTCTCTCTCCTGCCTTGGTTTCCTTTTCTGTAGAAAGGCAGGAGGAACCGCGCGCTGCCTCCGAGGTGGCCGCGAGGATTCACCCCAGAGAGCGGCGGAGCGCCTGGTGCAGAGCCAGGTTGGGGGGTGCCCGACACGTTTTTTCTTCCTTTATATGTGTTTTAATAATGCGGAAGGCAGGATTGGGAGTGCGGGTTAGGGCTTGAGTCTGGGGAGGAGGGAGACCCCTGAGAGTGTCACGTCCTCAGTGCGTTTCGCAGCTTCCTGGGTCCCCCCCACGCTCCCGCCTGCAGCGGGAGCCGGGAAGGCTTGGGGGCGGGGGGGGGTTCCGCGCGACACTGTCACGTCTC
>NW_006787630.1:878546-881450 GCF_000442215.2 Lipotes vexillifer | reverse complement strand
CGGGGAGGGGGGCGCGCCCGGGCCGCCGCCGCGCCGGCCGGGAGGGCGGGGCCTTGGTGGGTGGGGCGCGCGCGGGGGGCGTGGCGGCCACGCGGTCGGGTGGCGAGCGGATGGCGGGCGCCGAGGCAGCGGCAGGGGCTCGCGGGGCGCGCGTCGCGGCGGGGTCTGCGGGCGGGATCGGGGCTCCCGGGCAGTTTCCTTCGCACTCGACCTCGTTTCTCTTTTATTTTCCGTTGGTTTCGGATTTGGTTGGTGGGCTTCGTGGTCGGAGCGTCCAATTCTGAGGTTCTCGTTCTCTCTCCTGCCTTGGTTTCCTTTTCTGTAGAAAGGCAGGAGGAACCGCGCGCTGCCTCCGAGGTGGCCGCGAGGATTCACCCCAGAGAGCGGCGGAGCGCCTGGTGCAGAGCCAGGTTGGGGGGTGCCCGACACGTTTTTTCTTCCTTTATATGTGTTTTAATAATGCGGAAGGCAGGATTGGGAGTGCGGGTTAGGGCTTGAGTCTGGGGAGGAGGGAGACCCCTGAGAGTGTCACGTCCTCAGTGCGTTTCGCAGCTTCCTGGGTCCCCCCCACGCTCCCGCCTGCAGCGGGAGCCGGGAAGGCTTGGGGGCGGGGGTGGGTTCCGCGCGACACTGTCACGTCTCACAGCCCAGCCGGGGGTGGGGAAGGGCCGCTAGGGAGCCGGAGGTAGGGGGGCTCTGGCCACCCTTTCACTGTCACCCCCTCTTTTTCCTCCTGTGGGTCCCCCCAGTCCTCCCCACGGAGTCCCACCCTCAACCCTGAGGATTTTCTCTTGGACTGGGGGTCTGGGGATGGTGGGCCTTGGTCACCAGCCTGAGTTTGAACATTGGAGGTGTTCCTTCTGTTGGGAAGGGCAGGGGAGCTGGATGGGCGTGCACTTGGACTTGGTGGTTCTGTCCGTTTGTAGCACATTACCTACCGCCTCCGGGCTGCCTTCTCCTGAGGGCCGTTATGGGGGTCACGTCGGGCAGTAGGGTGCATCAGCTTGGCTCAGTGGACACGTTCCCACTGTAGGAACACGTGGAGCGGGTGCATGGAAGCGGGGTTGGACCTACCGTTGTGGCAGAGACATGGATGGTGTGACCCCTGAGAGTGGCTCAGACCCCCTAGTGCTCTAGTTTGGTTTGTTTTTTTCCACATTCTGTTTGAGTCTCTGGGTCTGGTGAAGGGGGTGGCCACTCCCCTTCCCACTGTGGCTCTGTAGGGACACTTCCCAAGGGTATTCTGGGATCCTTGAGAACCTCCGTGGGCCCCCAGGCAGTACTGGCCGCCCCCCTAAGCCTTTGGAGGAGAAAGGACTCCTTGTTGAGGGCCTGGATGTCAGTATTGCCATTCTGGTTTTAAAGAGAAAGCGAGGCCCAGGGGACTGAGTTGGGGTGTCCCAGTGATGGGTGGGGAAGGGCAGGGTGCCATCCCCCCATGCCTTGCCCCCTGGATAATAATGGTGCTGGGCCCTGGGGTGGGATGGTGCTGCTCCTGAGAGTGAAAGTCGTGCACCCAGGCACCTTTGGTGCCGGTTTTGGAGGGTTTGGGGCACCTTCCTGCTCGGTGATTGCTAATTCAGCATCTGTCTAGTGCTCAGGACCACCAAACCCTACCCAGGGTTTGTGTCAAGGCCTTTGGGTTTTTCCAGCCCCCAGGGGAGGGGGCAGCTGTTTTTATGCCTGTTTTGGGGTGGGGAAGCCATGCTTGTCTTGGACCTCTTGTTGCCCACTGCTGGGGGCAGGCCTGGGGAGTGATCTGATGAGGAGCTTTAATTAGATGATGGCTGGCTGCTGCGCCGTTGTCCCCCGAGGGCCTTTGGGAGGGAGACCCGTTCCACCCGCCTCTGCCTGATGGCGGCTCTCCCGTCTGTAAAGTAAAGAGAGCTCCCATCCTGGCCTGGCCCCATTTTACAGATGAGCAAGCAGGCCCAGCAGGAGCCAGGCGAGTTTAGTGTGGCGCCTCATCATCCCTGCTCCATTTGGCACAGAGGTTTGGGGTGGGGAGACCAGGAGGGGCGATGGGGTCTTTCACAGGGCCACCCAGCTGTGGGGGCGCGGGGACGGCTGTCCTCCGGTCCCCTGTGTCTGGCCCAGAAGGAGCTCTCCTGCCTCCAGTGTGGGGCACAGAAGGACTGGGAAGCTGCAGGAGATGTTGACGCGGTTGCCGTGGATACCGAGAGGGAGAGGGAGGGAGGTGGGGCGGGGGCGGAGAGGCTGGCAATCTACTTCTCGCTCTCCCAACCTCCCTCGTCTCCAGACTGCTCCCCTGCCCCAGTGCCCCCAGTGTCCAGCACCTTCTGGGGGGCTCAGGCCCCCTCCCCGCAAGGAGCTGAGATCTGGAAGTGGGGCTGTTAGTCTAGGGTCTCCCCTTCAGCCCTGCTGACTTCGGGGCCGGCTCATTGTCTGTGTGGGGCGTCCTGGCTACTGTAGGGTGTTGAGCAGCCTCCCTGGCCCCCACCTGGAGCACCCCCCGTTGTGACAATGACATATGTTCTCAGACATCATCCAGTGTCCCCTGGGCGTTGCGGCAATACCTCCAGCTGAGACCCCCTGTAAAACCTTGTCTGCTTGAGCCACAGCAAGAGTAGCTGAGCCTTTACAGTGTGTGAAAGGCACTGTGGGGACGACCCAGTCCCCGTAGCCCGCGACTCCTGGAACACTGGGGGGACAGTGACAGCAGCGGTGATGGAGGAAAAGGCTTCCTGGAGGAAGAGGCCTCTGAGCGACACCGCGGGGTCAGATGTAGCAGGGAAGGGTGTGTCCCAGGAGAGGGGCCGGTACCCTGGCTGCAGGGGGTGGGGGCAGGGGCCCTGGGGCGTGGATTTGGAGGGCTGCAGCTGTGGTGGGTGGGAAGTGGGGAGGGGGCAGAGTAGGTAAGTGTGCCCTTTAATCCCAAGGGCA
>NW_006787630.1:856170-878421 GCF_000442215.2 Lipotes vexillifer | reverse complement strand
GGGGCGGGGGGGCAGGCAGGCCCGGCTTTGCAGAGGAAAATCCGTTTATGGGGAAGGGATTAGGATCCGGCAGAGGGATCGAGGAGGGGGGCCGCTGTGTTGGAGGGAGAGCGGTGGGCCACCGCACGAATTGGGTGGGAGGGGCAAGGCCCAGGACTTGGGGGACAAGAGGCGGCTAGGGCGACCCCTGTTTGCCGAGCGGCCTAAGGGGGGGTGGTATTCTTTGCTGAACAGGCCCCCAGGAGGAGAGGCAGACAGGGAAACTGAGGCCCAGAGGGAAAGTAGCCACCGCACCCCCCAGGGCTGTCTGAGTCAGCAGACCCCACCTCTACGCCTCGCAGAGCTGTGAGCGCCCCTAGCGCGCCAGGTGGGGCGCAGGAGACTGGTGGCTTATCTGGGGGGCCAGAATGGGGCAGTGCCAGGGCGCGGGGTGGGGTGCGAGTGCCCAGGACTGCCCGCCCCCCAGCCCCTTCCTCCCGCAGCAGGGTGCAGCGAGCAGCTGGGACTGCTCACCGTGCCGGTGCCCTAGCTGGGGGGTGGGGGAGGGTGCCCCCAACCTTGCAAGGGGTGATAACCACCCCCCACCCAGGCTCCCTGATAAAGCTGGCCCAGATGGCCCGGGAGTTGGCACACGATACCAGCCTGAGGAGCTGGCCTCCCGGGGAGGGAGGGGGGCCACCCTCACCCAGTCCCGTTTCCAGAACAGCGGAGCTCCGGAACACACATGCTCTGGGGGGCCTGAACACACAGGCACTGAGTGGGCCATCACCCCCGATGCTGAAGATGCCAGTCCGGGTGGGGAAGCAAAGCCAGGGCAGCCTAGGTTCCCCGGGAGGGAGGAGAGGTGTGGGGTGGCAGGTGGCCCGCTTTTTATGTAAACGGGGGTAGTGGTGGCTCCTATCTGGGGGGCGGGGAGGTAAACCAGATGACGCACCAGCAAGCTAGCTGGTTAGCTGCTGCTGGAGCTGTAGCAACCTGAGTGCCATTCTCGGGGCTTGTAGACGCTTTCCACGCATGTGTTAAGCACCCACGGTGTGCCAGGCCTGTGCTGTCAGCTTTATGGTCAGGTGGGGGGGCACATATCATACCCAGGAGAGACTGAGCATAAGCATAAGAAAGCCGAGAACGGGGACAGTGGGGGGGGTACCCCAGCGGGATAAGAAGCGTCTGCTCTGAAGGGTGACGTTAGCACAGAGAAGGGACGGAGTGATGGGGGAGAGATTCCAGGCGGCGCGTGAGGAGCAGCTACCGGGGCTGCAGAGAAGCGAGGCCACAGTAAAGACTTCAGCTTCGACTCTGAGCCAGGGAGCAGAGCGCAGGCTGGGCGGCCCAGGCACCCGCCGATGGGCTGCCGCCTCACTCCCGGCCTGAGCTGGGGGCTGGAGCCACGAAGAGCCGGGGGCGGGAGGTTGGACATATTTTGAAAGGGGCTCTGATGGGATTTGCTGCCAGGTACCACGTGGGGAAGTGAGGGCCTGCAAGACCCCTGCCTACGGTTTTGGGTGGCAACCGCAGAGCAATTGAAATGGAAAACCTACATGAGGGGCGGGGACAGAGAGAGAGATGGGGGTGGCTAATGTCTAGGGAGTATTTAAGATCACAAAGCAGATGAACTTCGCACGGGTTGGTCTTTGTTAAAGCCATCAGGATGGCCAGCCGCACGGGGACCCTGTGCTCTGACCCCTGGACCTCACCATCAATTTTCAATCCTTTTGGCTGTATGGCCATACTGTCCTTCGCGGCCTGCTCAGGCCTATCTCCTTTGGGAAGCCCCCTGCCCCCGCACCTGCTGCAGTCCCAGCCTTCTCCAGCTCTCCTGGGATGCTACCTTACCTGGGCCCCTCCCCCGGTGCAGTCCACCTGGTAGGTGGGCATTTACGCAAGGGTTGGCTGTGGGCCACGCACCCCCCCCTCTTAGGTTAGTGATGACCTCAGGAGGTCACAGTGAAGGTCAGCTGTCAGACCCTTGGCCCCCAGCCCCAGCCCAGGGAGGCGGGGCACTGTCCCCCGTGAAGGCCGAGCACACTGAGCCAGGCCTGGCGCACAGTCGCCAGGACCTCCTTTCCGGCCGTCCTGAGCTCACCCCTAGTCCCAGCCCAAGTCAGAGGGTCAAGTCCACCGCAGCCCCGCCCACCGCATCCTCCTCCGGCACCCAGGTGGACTCAGCAGACAGGCAGCTGCAGCCGGGCATGCCGGCTCTGAGCCTCTGAATGTTACCGCCCTTCCCGGCCAGAGGACTGAGAGAGTGGCAGGTCCTGGCATCCTGCAGGCATCTGCCCGACGTTGTGGGGAGGGAAGCCTGCGAGCCCCGGGCCGCGCCACCCACGTGTGCACGTGCGCTGCGCTACCCAGCAACCCGGCGTGGGGCGGGGTTGGCAGGCGGCCAGCCGGCGAGGCGACCCCCGGCCCCGGCGGGAGCTGGACCACGTGAGCGGGGCCGGCTGGGGCTGCGGATGTCCCTGCCGCCGCCGAGCTACGTGCGGCAGCTGTGTTCCCGGCGGCTGCAGGCGTCCGGCCCCTGCGGGCACTGGCACCGCTCTTGCAACCTGCTGGTGGCAAAGTAGAGCTGCGGGACTGAGGGAGGGGAGGGCAGGGCGGGAGGCGGGCCCCGCTGCCCTAAATGGGGAAGTGAGCCAACTGTGGGGCGCACCCGTGGCGGGCTGGCCCCCCTCTCCCCCCCTTCTCCCCCGCCTGCGTCCTGCAAGATGGCGACAGGGCCGCATGCCCCTCGGAGGGGCGTAGCTCCCCCAGGCCCCGTTTGCTTGGAAGCCAGCAGCCCCGCCCCCAGACTTAGGCCCTCGGGACCTGTCGGTTCCAAGTGGGGTGGGGGGCTGTTTTGAGCCCCGTGATTCTATGGAGGACGTCCCCGCTGGGGCCCCTCCCCCAGCGGCTGCGGACTCTGCCTGCTGGATTGTTGCAGGGGAAGCATGGGGTGTGTGGGGGGGGCAGCCCCAGGAATTTGGGGCCACCTGTGGTCTTGGACAGTTGCTCCCCCCCAGCACCATGATTGTGGCCTGTGACCCCTGGGGGAGGTGGCACCAGCGCGTCTGGGTCCCCAGCCTCCTGGGGCCTGCCCTCCCCCAGCCGTGAGTATAACCGACAGGTATCCCACAAGAAACTTTCTGGGGAAGGCTGTTGGCCTTTGACCCCCCCCTATTCTGCCTCGCTGGTGGTGTCCGAGTGCGACCAGGAGGAAGGGGTGGGGGAGGGGAGGTTTTAGTCCCGCTCTCTCCTGGGCAGCCCCTCTGAAGTCCACTGGTGCCCCTCAGTGGTTCGCGATCCCTTCCCCCTCCCAGCCCTCTCCCCAGGGCGGGCCTTGAGCTTCCAGAGCAGAGATGTCACTGGGTCACCCTGAGAATGCAGGTTCCCCCCACCCCACGGCTGCGGGTCTGTCCCATGGCCCCCACCTCCGGCTCCTGGTCAGCTGTGCACGCCCCCACTAGGGTGCTGCTTTTCAGGTGCTTCTCTGATCCTCGGCTGAGGACACCCTTCAGTCTGTCTCAGCACCTCCCCCACCGGTGGGCGTGTTTTCTGAGGCAGGGTTAGCCTGGGTCACCGCAGTCCCCAGTGCTCGGTGTGGGCCTCCCAGTGTGTAACCTACCCTGACCCCACTGTGGCTCCCCCTCCTGCCCCCCAGCTGGCCTCCCCCTCTTCCTCTGCTGGGTTCCGTCCAGTGCCACGAGGGGCGACCCTGCCCACGTGTCCACCCTCTATCCACCCCCAACACACCCTGCAAACCCCCTGGGCATTGGGCAACACAATGCCTGGGGATTCCAGGGTCCCAGGTACCCGGCGCTGGGTCCAGAAGGGTGCAAACTCTTGGGTACTTCACGGCCCCCGGGCCTGGGGCGTGGCGGGGGTCCCCCTGGGTCGGCTGGGGACACGCTGACAACACAGACGTTGATGTGTTGATGAGGGGGGTCGGGCGACCCTGTTCCGGGGCGGAGACCCCCCCCCCCCCCCGGGATTTCCTACTATGATCTTCCTTTTACAGATGAGGAGACAGGCTTTGGAAGCAAAGGGGGTGAATGGCAGGGGCCGGGGGGGGGGCCCCCCCCCCCCCCCCCAGGGATGGGCGGGTGGGGACTGGCAGGCGGGGATGGCGGTGGCCCGCAGGGGCAGGATGGGCGAGGCCGGCCTGGCGGTGGGAGGGGTCTGCGGAGGAAGTTGCCGGCGGCGGCCCGCCCCTCTCCTCCCCTCGCCTTTGCTCCGCTGGGGCGGGGCGAGTCCTGGGCTGCCTTGGGCTCCGCCCCTTCCCGCGCCGCACCCAGGGGCTGTCCCTGTCTCGCCTTGCGTCCTTCCGCACCCTGCGAGTGCGGCCCCGGGGTTGGCCGGGGTTGGGGGGGTCCCTTCACATGTCCCTCTGCTCGTAGAGGGGCCACGAGGGTCAGCAGTGGCGTCAGGCACGGGAAGCTGCCCAGACGGTGCCCCCCACGGGGTGGTCATTTCCAAAAGGAAGGGGCTTGACTGGGATCGCGAGCACCTGGGAGCCCCCGAATGCCCCCACAGGAAGGGCAGAAGGGAGTTTCGCGGGACTGGGGACGGCAGGATCCGTTTGCATAAGAAGCCTCTCCGAAAACTCGACGTGCGTTCGGAGCGGACACGTGTGTGCCAAGTACACAACACCGAGGTGGCGCCTTCCTGGGGGTGGGGGCGCACGGGTGCGCGGTCCTGGGAGAACGCGGTCTCTGTAGATTCTCTTTTCAACCCATGGCAGCTGCTCCCAGTCTGATTACCATCAGTCGTAGGAAATAGAGGGGAGAGTATTCACGGGGCTTCGCGAAATGAGTTGGGGCCATTTTCTTTAAACATCTACACGTTTTAAATTCACGCCCAGAATTCAGCCTCTAGAACGAGGTGGGGAGGGATGAGGCAGATGACGAGGATCCTTGGGGATCTGATGGGACTTCCTCCTCTCCCTCTCTCCCCCGACATTGACCGCTGTCTGTCTGTCCTCCGCCTCCTCCGCGCAGGTGAGCGCCCCTTCGCTTGTGACTGGCCGGGCTGCGACAAGAAGTTCGCGCGCTCCGACGAGCTGGCCCGCCACCATCGGACGCACACGGGCGAGAAGCGCTTCCCCTGCCCGCTCTGCTCCAAGCGCTTCACCCGCAGCGACCACCTGACCAAGCACGCGCGCCGCCACCCCGGCTTCCGCCCGGAACTGCTCCGGCGCCCGGGCGCCCGCAGCACCTCGCCCAGCGACTCGCTGCCCTGCAGCCTGGCAGGCAGCCCCGCGCCCAGCCCGGTGCCCAGCCCGGCTCCTGCCGGCCTGTAGAGCCCCAGTCCAGCCGCCCTGAGCGCGCCCCCGCTGGGCCTGGGCATGGAGCACCAGCAACACGCCTGCTGTCCCGGCCCGGGGCGGGGAACGGACTGACCGCCAGCCCGGCCCCTTCCAGTGTCCCCCTGAGGGCCCCCCAAGATGCCCTTGCCCCCTCAAGAAAACAAGGAGGGGTCTGAGACTGGACTGGGGTCATCCGGGCCTTGGAGTTTGCTCTCGGGAGGGGTAGTGGCCCTGTGTCTGTATATAGCCATGATCGTTAACTCTCTTCCCAGCTGTTAAACAGGGACCCCGGGTGGGTGGCCAGAAGGCGTCCCCCTTCCCCCTTCGCCACCTCCCTGCTTTGAGGGACGTGTGGGCCTTGGGGGGAGGTGGCCCAGGAAAGGCACCCCCTAACCGGTGTTCACACTTGGTCCCCAAGCCCCTCTGTCCAGGTTGGGATGAAGTATGCAAAGAGCCATAGGTGAACCAGGGGTTACCGCGGGCTGCCTCGTGTCCCCCCATCCCCCGCCCCGGGAGCCCCTCACCCCGCCGAAAGCCATTGGAGACGTTCAGGGAAACGGGGGTGTGGCCCGGCCGCCCCCATTCGGGTACTCAATCTCAGGTGTCCACAGGTTCTGCCCCACTGCTCACGGGAGGGGCCCCTCAGCTCCCCAGCCTCTAGGGCTGGGTGGGTGGGGACTGGGGAGGTCGTAGGGTTTCCATAGGGGTACTGGTTTTGCTTCTGAGACTTGGGGTAGGGAGGGAGAGAAAGGGGGTTCTTCCAAAGAGCAATTTGATTCACGGTGGGGGCGGGGTGCGGGGCGCGAATATCACCGGATGGGAGTTACTGCAGGCTTATTTATTTTCCTCTGTCTGCTGGCTTGGGGGGCTGCCCTGCCCTGCTGGGTGGGTGTGAGAGTGTGTCGGTGAGAGAGACTGGGGGGAAGCTGGCCCCCAGTTCGGATGGCCGGCTCCCCTCTCCTGAAGGGGAAGAGTCCCCGACTTTGGCCTTGTGCAGCATCACGTGACAATCAATCCCTCCTATTTGGGACCAGGCCAGCCTTCGGGCGAAATGCACCCCTTCCCCGCCCTGCGGATGGGGGTGAGGAGGCCCCGGGCCCTTGCTCCATCCTGCCCCGGGCATGGCCACTGGACCAGCGGTTGAGGTCCCGCCCACGCGGGTGGGCGGGCGGGAAGTGGGAGGGCTGACCCTCGAACCCCCTGGGATAGCTCGATTTTTTTGGACCGGGTAGAATATTTTTTCAGGCGCCAATCTCTTCCTTGATCTGGGCCCCGGTGGGTGGTCTGTTGTCCTCAGGCTTTGTGGGTGTGTGGGGGAGGTCCTGCGTGGTCTGAACTTAGGATGAGGAGGGACAGATGTCACGTCCCCTCCTGGTGTCTTCCCACTGTGGCTGCGGTTGGATTTCATTTTGGACAGAGGGACTGAAGACCCCGGCCCTGGAATGGGAAGGGACCCAGGCTCCCTGTCCCATACCCTGAAAAGGCTTATCCCGCCTTTGGCTGCACGAGGTCTGTGGCACCCCTCTGTGTTCCAGAACCTTCCCGCCTCCCAGTTGGCGGCTGGGGCGTTTGGATGGCACTAGCGTGGACCGGAACCGGCCCTGGCAGGATCCAGGGACAGGTGCCTGGGGTCCTGGGGAGGGCGGCGGGGCTGCGGAGGATCTTCCCGCGGTGGTGAGATGCCTTAGTCCAGGGGGCAGAGGGCGGGCCCGGGCCTTGTTTCCCTTTGTGTCTGTCTGGACGCCCCCCTCATTGTCCCAGCCCTGGCCGGTGCATGTCCGTGGGGGTTGGACTGTGGTCTGAGGACCCAGGGAGCTGAGAACTTGTCCCTGACCCCCCTCACCCCTCCGTGTCCAGGGGTCTGGAGGGACCGATGGTCATTGGGGTCTGGCTCCAGCCATTTTAGCAGTGGCCTCTCGAGGTGTAGGGGGTAGGGTCCCAAGGGATTTGTGCTTTCGGGTGACCCCCCTCCCCTTGCCCTGCCTGGCCTCATCCTGGTATTTAATTAATTAAACATGTCTTTTTTAAACCCGATTTCCAGAGCCTTGTGGTTTTTTCCGTCGCTGGTCCGAGCCGGTGGGCCCTCTGAGTCCCTCTGTCCCCCTCGCCAATGGGGTCCCCAGCCTCCTCTTGGGGAAACTGAGGCAGTGGGCTAGTGAATTCGGGGACCCGGTGGCGGTCTTGGCAACGCCCCTCCAGCCCCAAGGTGCGGGGAGGGGGCTGCCCTCTGCGGCGTGTGCTGCAGTCCAGCGGCACCCACGCCTCGCGCAGCTGCGCCCCCAGCCCGCCTTCCGGCTCGGTTACCCGGCAACCGAGGCGCGGTGACACGGCGCCCGGGGGCGCCCGCTGCCCGCCCCCTTCCGGAACCGGGGGCGGGGGGAGCCCGCGCTTCTCTAGACTCTAAAGGACTCGCGGTCTCGACAAGGCGCCTCCCCGGGGGTTCCTCTCTACCCCTGCCCGGCTTCTGTGCTCATCGTCTGGCCGCTCTTGTATCGTATGCCTGCTGTATGCCGGCTCCCAGTTGAGAGGGCAAGGGGCCTCGGGAGCGTTGAGAAACTGGTGAGGGCTCTGAACCCCTTCTTAGGAAAAGTGCATCCCAGGTTCCAGCGGTCTCCGGAGCCCGGAAGGCGTGTGGGGGACTGCGGTGGATGGAGCGCGGACCCTCCCCCCGGGTTTCCCCGCTTCCCGCCCCCGGGGAGGCGGCAGACCCGCCATCTGGTGGCCTCCCCTGGTACTGCACCACCGTCTCCGGCCCACCCCTCCCCAGGGTCCTGTCCTTGGGCCCGCCAAGGTCGCCCCAACCTGGGCACGGGGCCCTCGCCTTTACTCGAGGGTGGCCTCCCTCTGGCACTCCCCTTGCTCCCTTTCTCCTAGAATCTGGCCCGAAAGCCCGCAGGTCTCGCTTCTTGTTCGGCTCCCCTTCATCACTGCAGCTTCATCTTTCCAAGTGTACAGGCCAAAATCTTTGGGGTCACCCGTGACTCCCCTCTTTGTCTCACCACCCACATCCAGTCCACCCTGAAATCTCCCTAGAGCTCTAACTTCAAAACACATCCAGAATCCACCCACTTCTCCCCCCTCCT
Organism: Lipotes vexillifer; assembly: GCF_000442215.2. Taxonomy (NCBI): domain Eukaryota; kingdom Metazoa; phylum Chordata; class Mammalia; order Artiodactyla; family Lipotidae; genus Lipotes; species Lipotes vexillifer. The sequence goes on along the minus strand of NW_006787630.1, from coordinate 870,057 downwards.
CGGCCTCCACCTGGTCCCACCTCATCATGGCCCACCTGGACCAGCGTGGCCTCCCCTGTGGTCCTTGACTCCCATCCTAGCTCCTGAAAGTCTGTCCATCCTGTAGTGGCCACAGGGCGCGAGTGAGCACCTGTACCAGGTCCAGTCCCTCCTCTGCCCATAGGCCTGCAAGGCTCCCACCTCCCTGGGGGTAAAAGCCCATGCTCTCCCCGTGGCCCACAGGGATCTGCACGACCTGCCCCGTCCCCTCCCTGCCCTCCCCTCCTCCCTCTCTCCCCCTGGCTCACTCTGCTCCAGACACATGGACCTTCTAGCTGTTCCTCCAACATGCTAGGCCCGGCCCTGCCCCAGGGTCTTTGCACGCGCTATGCCCTCTTCCTCGAAAGCCCCTCCCCCAGATGCCTGCTTAACTTCCTCATTCGCTTCCTTAGAACTGCTCAAATCCCACCTTTCCCATAGGACTATGTGAACCACCCTTTGTCCCAGCCCCCTACCCTGTTCTACTTCCCCGGCATAGCACTTTTTACCTTGTATCAAGATATTTACTGATTTCCTGTTGTCTGTCTGTCTGCATCTGTAATGCTACAGCCACCAGGGTGGGGATCTTTGCTTTGTTCAGGAGCCCACCCTCCTGTTGGCAATGGAAGAGAGGCATTGAGAGACCCCTGGGGTGAGGGGTCTCAAGCCCATATGTCTGCAGGGCCAGGTGGCCGAGGTAGGGAGAGAGGTGGGTTGGGAGAGGGGGGAGGTGACCTGCACAGACTACTGCCTGCTCACAGGAGGATCCTTGGTAATTGCCAGCTGGTGGACAGGCTGGGAATTGTAGTTGTATGTGACATCTCCCTACATTTTAAAAATGGGCAACAGGGCTTCCCTGGTGGCGCAGTGGTTGAATCCGCCTGCCGATGCAGGGGACGCGGGTTTGTGCCCCGGTCCGGGAAGATCCCACATGCCGCGGAGCAGCTTGGCCCGTGAGCCATGGCCGCTGAGCCTGCACGTCCGGAACCTGTGTTCCGCAACGGGAGGGGCCACAACAGTGAGAGGCCCATGTACCAAAAAAAAAAAAAAATGGGCAACAGGCAAATTTACATCATTTGAAAAACTAGTACTGAAACAAAACTGGTACTCAGATACACACATGTTCACAACAGCACAATCCACAGTAGACAAAAGACGGAAACAATCCGAATGTCCATCATCTGATGAATGCATAAAATACGATTTAGGGCAGGGTCTTGGTATACAGTAGGTGCTCAATATTTGATGGACAAATGAGTGAATTGGAACAGGTCTCCTCTGGTAGACCTGGGGATTAGACTAGTGACAAGAGTCCAGGTGGGAGAAATGAAGCGCTTATTGCCAGTCAACCAGGGAGGAGTTGAGTTTCAGAGCCTGAACTGGGTAACTCAGGTGAGGGTTCCCAGGTGCAGGTGAGATGCGCCCGCAGGACTCGAATCGACCCGCAGAGGGCGCTTTAGGGAGACAAGCTAATAGAACGCAAATTGCATGCAAATAAGCCGCAGCCGGGCCGTGTGGGGCGTTTTTTTTTTTGATCAGGCGCGCCTTGGGCAGCCCAGGTGCCGCAGGGGCCTGGGGCTGAAGATGGTGCTTCTGCCGCCACAGAGGCCCGGGCGGCTGCGGCGGCAAGAGACCCGGAGGCCGCAGGCAGGGCAGCGTGCGCCCCCCATCACTCCCCCCGCAGCCGTCTGTCCCAGGCCAGGGGTCCGTGACCCACCTCGGTCCCGCGGGAGCAGCCGTTTCTGATCAGGCGCACTTCGGGCAGCCGCTCCCGGGGTCCCTTGCGGCGGCGTCCCGGGGGCCTCCGGGGACCTCGGAGCAAGATGGCGGCGGCGGCGGGGTCCGTGAGCCGCGGGCGGCGGCGACCGCGGCGCCAGTGAGGGGGCCCGGGGGCCCGGGCGGCTCCGGGCCGGGGCCCCGCCGCGGGACGGACCATGCTACGCTCCACCGGCTTCTTCCGGACCATCGACTGCCCCTATTGGGCCGGGTCGCCTGGGGGACCCTGCCGGCGGCCCTACTGCCACTTCCGGCACCGCGGGGCCCGGGGCCCGGGCTCACCTGGAGAAGGCGGAGCGGCGCCCCCCGCAGCAGGTAATGTCTACGCGCCCGCCCCGGGCTCCGTTCCCTGGCGCAGGCCTGGACCCCAGCGCCCGGGTTTCCATGGTTTCCTGTTCCCCGTTCAGCCCTCTCCCTGCATGATCGCGGGCTTCGTCCCCCCAAGCCGGGACCACCCACCCCTGGGCCCAGTGCCAGTCGCGGGACCTCTGTAAGCCACCGTTTCCATGAGTGTAAAACGTAAACAATGGGAGGACCTGCTCTCCTAGAGGTGTCGCGAGGGTGGAGCGCCCGGGGATCGGGAGATGAACGCGGCCGACAGTGGTCTGCAGGCCCGGGACTCCTGCCCGGGGAACCGTTCCCGCCGCCTCCCCGGCCCAGTGTGTTGGTTGCAGCCGTTATTTATTTCCGCGCTTCCTCCCCCGCTGCGCCTCTGCTCGTGGCCGCTCCTGTTTACTACAGCGGAGTCGAGAGGGTCTTGTTTAGCGGCCGGCGACTGTGTGTCGAGCCTGGTGTGTCATGCCAGGGTTAGGGAGTGAGTCAAACCCGGTTGATTGTGTGTTGTGTGTGTTTTGGGGTCGGGGACAGCCTTCCGAGAGAACGCTCAGAGACTGCGCATCCCATCAGTGTGGTGATTATCAATGTCATGGCAGAGTTCGGTGAGAGCTGTCAGCGGGCAGGCAGTGCTTCTCGTAGGAAGTGTGGGCCTTGAGCCGAGACGTGAAGAACGGGGGCAAAAAGAGGGACATCACAAGGAAAGGCCCGCCGGGAGGATCGAGTGTGGTGTCATTCTTTCCGAGGGGAATTCAGGCTCCTGCTGTGGCCCCTGTCCTCCGGGACTGGCTCCCCCTTTCCATCAGGGCCCAGATTTCCCCCATAAGGCACTGGTCCTTGTCTCAGAGCCTTCTTACTTGAAGAGAGGGGCGTCATTGCTAGGATGAAACCATAGGGCTGTTTTCTCAGTTTGCCAGAAAAAAAAAAAGGTAGAATTTTTTCAAATTTCCACTGTAAATTTGCTCAGACCACTGGCCCCTGTAGCCCATTGTTTGCTACAAGGTCGGGCTCCACACCTGCGTTGGGCTCCGGCCTGCCTCTCAGGAACCCCTCGAGGAGGGAAGACAGCCGTGCACACAGGTGCCTGAGCTTCAGGTCTGGGAGAGGGGAAGGGGGTGAGTGGGAGGCCTTTCGGTGGTCACCCTGTCACAGGGCAGTTTCTCACAACATCTGTTGAGTTATTGGCGCGGTGTGTGGCGTTCTGTAAAGAGCCCCTGGTGTCTGGGTTCCTCACCGTCGGGACAGACCGGGCGAGCCGGCTCCCTGAGACCCCGGGACTGACTCTTTTGCAGGCCCACAGGTGGCCTTCCAGCCGTCTGCGCTCTGGGGCGCTGACTTCTCTTCCCGTGCATTCCTCTCCTGCCAAGTCGGTCTCTTGATTGCTTCCTACACCACAAATGGCCATTTTCCCAAAGGATCGTTTTTGATAATCCATTTGGTGATGTAGCCCTGTCTGCTTCACTTTCCCGCAGGAAAAAGTGCAGCTGCCTACCCCTGACCCCAGTGTGTCTGCATTTTCCTTTTGCAGGTGAGAATAAGCAGCCCTCTTCCCATCACGGAGGGTGGGGCCTGGGGGGCATGCTCTGGTTACCTTCTGGTTGAGGGCTGCCTCGCCCTGCAGAGAGGCAGGGGCAGATCCCAGCTTGGCCTCTTTCTCGCTGCGGGGTCTCTTTGACACTCTCTTTCCTCCTCTGTGGCGTGCTCGTGGGCCAGGGGGAGTGTGTGCCTAGACTTCCCCCACCCCTTCAGCTCCCCTTGCTCCAGATTTTGACAAACCCACTTCCCATTGGGCTTGAAGAGACTGCAAAAATCCAGGCTTTGGGGGTCCGCTTTTGACCAGATAGGCACGGCCCAAGCACAGGTGCTTTGGCAAGGGTGGGCTGCACAAGGATGCTGAGGTGCTGGGTGATGGCCACCTGCAGGCAGGATATGGGGGTCCCTGTGTAGCCCAGCACCTCTGGCCTTGGGTTGATGGCCTCCTGAGGGCTGGGTGGGCATCCCGTTCTTCCCGGCCCTCAAATCTGCCCTCCTGTGCTCCAGGGTCCCCACCTTGGCACTCAGCTGGGGGATGCCCAGTTACCACCACGCACCCTCAGGCGTGCTCTTTAACCAGTGGTAGGGATGATTGTCCCCATTTTACGGACAAGGAGACAGGCCCAGAGAGGGGAAGCCACACACCTGTGTGCACATGGCTGGTAAGTGGGGGACACAGGGTTGATCTGGACTGTCAGGCCCTTGCCCTTCACCACCGACGGCTGCTTCCTGCTGCCTGGCACATGTGGGACCTGGGCACCTGGGTGCCCATTACATGTGTGCTCAGTGCTGTGCCCTGAGGCTGGGAGGTAACAGTGAGATCTGGGAAAGACAGTATAGCAGGGCCTGAGCACTGAAACCTTCCAAGGATGGTCTGGAAGGAGGCTGGAAGGTGGGGGTGGCCCCAGCTGGGTGGCAGTGACAGCTCCCTGGGCAACCCCCTCCCCGGGGTCTCAGATTTAGGCCTCGGCAGCGGCCCCTTGTGGTCTGGAATCCTGAGAGCAAGCCCTGCTTCTCCAGGGAAGGTCGCAGCCAGGAGTCAGGCAGGGAAGGGAGGATGCAGCCAGAGAAACGAGTGCTTCCAGCGGAGGGTGGGTTTTGTTTGATTTTCTCCGCGAGCTGACTTGGAACAGGAGGGGCCAGCAGCCCCTGCAGTATCGCTGCCCCGGGCCGCTGGCCACGCTGCCCCTTAGCTGCCTCCCCCGTGGGCTGGGTGCCAGCAGCTTTCCCACTGCCCTGATGACAGTGCTTTTCTCGGTTTGATACTTTCTCTTCCAGAGTGAACTGCCATGTGCACTTCCCTCCCTCCCCTTCCTGGGAGAGAACTGATACTGAGAAAACCTCAGCAGAGAGCAGAATTGCCTTTGTGTCTGGAGGCCCAGCCAGGGTACTTGAGGACCTGGGAGGGATTTTCCTAGCTGGTTGTCAGGTGTGGTCTTTGGTCAGGCCAGCCAGAGCCTCTCACTTCATCGGGGGGTCGGGGGGAGCTATGAAGAATAGCAGAAACTGGGGACATGGGGGGTTATCCTCTGGACCAGTCCTGGGCACTTTGGGGTGTGGAGCAGCCTCCCTGGCCACAGCCCCTCAATGCCAGCAGCCCCCCAGTCACAACATGCACAGATGTCAGATGTCCCCAGACGTGGCCCAGTGTCCCCTGGGGGGGCGGGATCACCCTGGGTGAGACCCCCTGGTCACAGGCTGCTTCTTGCTGAGGCCACTTTTTTTAATTTAAAGTCTCCTCCCTGCCCCTCCCAGGGAGCTGTGTGCCCAGGTGCAGCTCCAGCCCCCAGGCTCAGAGGACAGAAGCTGTGGCCTCCCAGAGGAGGGGCCTTCACTGCCATCCCGCGGTGGTTCTCTTCTATTGTTCTTGACTTTTTTGTAAAGAGGGAGCAGAGGAGAAGTGCTGTTGGATTTTCAGAGCAGAGTTCATCTCTTACACCAGGATGAGAAGAATCTAGGTTGTGTTGGTGGTTCAGCCCCACCCAGATGCAGCCCTTGTCTTCGGGGGCAGTGTCCCAGCCAGCGGCGGCCTGGACACGTTGTCTCTCCATTCAGAGCACTTTTTTTTCTGGACTCGGAGAATGTCCGTTTTAAAACCACTGGAGAATGCCGCAAAGTCAAAGGAAAGATGTTTCGCATGTTGTCGCAAGTCCTGCATCTGCCAGCTTGTTGTGTGTCCTCCCAGCCTCAGAAACAAAAGGCTGTGTGTCTCTTTCTTGTACTCGTGACCCTGCCTCACTGGTGAAGTTGCATTCTTTTGTGGAGGCTCCAGAGACACCAGTGAGGTGAGAGGCCATCCCCAGGCCTGCGGCCCCTCTTCAAGCACTTGGGGAACTTTAAAAACCTGCCTTCTTGCCCAGATCCAGGCTTGGGACATTTGAATAAGGGTACATCTGCCCTTAAAGCTGTTTTTGGTATTTTAGGATTCTTTGCTTCATGTCAGTAAAGCAGTGTCTCTCACCGTGGACAGTCCTGATCCCCTGGGGGACACAGGGCGATACAGGGACATCTGCGGTTGTCATGACTTGCGAGTGCTCCTGGCAACGAGGGGGCAAGGGCCAGGGATGCCGCTCAGTGCCCGCCGGTGCCCAGGATGTCCCCCTTCCCCTACACACACAGACTTTTCCAGCCCCAAACGTCAGTGATGCCAGGTGACATGGAGCATCCTGATCAGTATCCCAGCATCTGGCCCCTTTCGTATTTGAGAATAGGACGGGAGGGCTGGCCACACCTGCAGGGAGCCAAGAACTCTGAGAATCGTCGCCGCCCCAGCTCTTCCGGCTCTGGAGGTGAGGCAGGGCGGCCCAGGCGCCCAGGTTGGGGTGGACAGGGACAGCACCCCGCTGGGAGAGCTCAGAGGACCACGTGGGTGCCCGAGTGTACCCCCCACCCCCAGAGTATCCTCCAGAGAAGAGATGCAGGCGCCACGGCTGGCTTTCAGCCCTGCAGGTGGAGTAGGGCCTCAGATGAAGACCTTTTGGCTCCACCTTCCGTTGTGCGAAGAGCCTGGCATCAGTTACCTCTTCTGCAAAACGGGGTCACGACGCAGACCCTCTACACACAGTGCTCCTCTCTCGTCTCAGCTGTGCTGCTCAATGCTCCTGCTTTGCCGTCCTCCTCCACTCCCATTCTGCCCTCAGAATCCCCCGCACAGGATCATTTCCAGTGACGAGCGAGTGCTGGGTGCACAGGAATTTGGTTTATTATTATTTAAGCTGTCCAAGTGCGGAAGGTAGACTTCTGCTGGTCTGATCTGACTCAAAGCAAAACCTGGAACACTAAAGAGGAAAAGCGCGGAAGGAGGATCATGGGAGCTGGGAGGTGGTCAGGGCAGATCCGGCCGGAGCCCCACAGGGTTGTCTCCTGGTCCCCTGTCCTCCTTGGTGGTGGCAGGTCCTCAGGCTCCTGCGGTAGCCAGTCTGCCCTTTGAAGAAGCAGGCACATGTGCCAGAGGTTTTAGGGCGCTGGGTCCGTGGCTTCCTCTGAGCACTGAGGCTTTCTGTAAAGGGCCATGTGGAGCACCCTGCCCCCGAGGGCTGCACGGGTGGCAGGCAGTGTTGAAAGCCCAGGAACGTTGCTGGGGGAACTGCCCTCCTGCCTGCTGCTGTAGTTGCTGGGGGGAGCAGGACGGGTGGCTGATGGACCCGGGTGCTCTGGGGGCTGGGACTTGGCCATCTCACAAGCTGTGGCCTCAGCCTGGGCATGCACGCAGGCACGGCACAGCCTCTGTGTCATCCGTAAAATCAGGAGCTGGCTCTGGGGCCCTCCAAGGGCTCTTCTGGGTCTGTCTGAATTCAGTACTTATCTGGGGACCAGGCTGTGGGGACTCTGCAAGGGAAGGAGGGGTGTCCAGCAGCACAGATAACGGCCTAGAGTCCGGGAGAGCGAGCCGTTGGCACCTGAGGTTGCAGGGAGTCGGGCGAGTGCCCCCAAGCAAGCAGTTACCAAGCTGGGCTTTGAAGGATGAATAGAAGTTTGCCTGGTGGCTGGAAGTGGAATGTCCTCCATTCTTTCTCTGCCTTTGAGGCCTCTGCCACTTGGGTAGCTTCCTGGGGCAGGGGTGGTCTAGTTGCTCTTCTTTGACTCATCCTTGTGTCCTGCTTACCTCTCGTGTGGCGGGATGGTGTCTGTCTTCTCCTGGCCCCCCTGCCCACCCCCTTGTGTGTGACCGTCCCCTGGGTTGGAGGAGTCCCCGCTGATGTCTAATCAGAGCACAAGTGGGCGGGGTGGGGGGTGGGACCACTGTGTGCCTCTTGTCTTTGGAGGTGCAGCGGGGAGGAGGGGTGGGGTGATGGGGAGTCTTTCGGGACCCGGAAAGGATCACATGGCGCTGGGTCTTCTGGGGCAGGGAGCCAGGGTTTGGGGTTAGGCAGATCCCTCGCTCGCCCGCTGCCCTAGACCCAGCCTCCTCTTTCCTCTGTGAAGGGGGCTGACGCGAGCAGGGCGAACGTCGAGATTAAAGGGGAAGGCCTCGGAGCCGGCCGGGTGGGGGTCACGTGCCTCCCAGTGGGGTCTTCACGCTCATGTGTCTGCTCATTTTCGCTTGTCGTTAATTTTACGTGCAGCTAGAGCTTGTGGGCCGGGCGTCTGCGCAGTTATGGAAGGGTGCGGAGTGTTTTCTGGAACGGAGGGGCGTGGTGGGAGCAGAGAGGAGCAGGGGGAAGGCTTGGAGGGGTTGGAGGTGGCCACCACCCCGTGTTGTCCTTCGACCCGCCGTGGGCTCCGCGTGACCCGTTCCCTGAGCGCTGTGGCCCCGAGTGTTTGCTTCTCCCGGTGTGGAGGTGGGGCAGCTGGCCTGGGCCCCGCTGTGCCGGATGCCTGCTCAGAGCTGGTGATCAGAGCTGGTCGGGACTGGGTCACTGGGAGAGTGTCCAGCAGCACCAGAGCCGGCAGTGGGCGCTGCGCACACAGGACTGGGCACAGGGACGGCTGAGGAAGGCTCGGCCCCAGGCGCTGGCCGGGAGCCTTCCCAAGGGGCATCCTTCAAGCGGTGGCCCGCCTGGGCAGGCCCTTGGCCTTGTGGGTGTCCCTTGAGCGGCAGTAGCCGACCCCTCCCTTGCCCTGGGCCGGGGGCAGGAACTTCTGAGAGTGTAACCCCAGCAGCCAGGCCCTCAAGGTGCTTTTTCAGTCATCCCGAGGTTCGCCCCCTTTCCGAAAAACAGCCCAATTAATCTTGTTTACCAAAGGCATGCTTCCCTGGTGCAAGCCCCTAAGGAGCTCCCATTGGCTCCCAGCCAGTTTAACTCCCCAGTAACGGGGAGGCGCTTCTGAGGTGCTCCCACGGCCATTCCTGACCTCTTGAGGGTCACCTGTTGCGTCACTTGCAAAACATTTTCTCGGGGAGCTTCTCCAGTTCCTACCGGTCCCTGAGGCGGAGTAGGGCGGGGGCGCTAGGTGGCGTCACAGATATCTTCTCCACTTGCCCGCCTCCCCCCACGAGCCTCCAGTAGCCTTGGCAGGGGCTTGGGGCTGCAGCTCCAGGGACCAAGCTCTGTGCCCCGCGCACTAGCTTCTGAGCTGCAGGGGGCTGCAGCCGAGCCCCTGGCAGCTGTGTCCTTGACGCGTCTAGACCTGTCTGGAGCTCCTCGGGCTGGTGATTTGGCCCTTATGGTACCTTGGGGACACTGAGGCCCTGGAGGAGAGGGTGTTGGCCTAGACCGGCTCACACCCACCTTGGGCTGTTTCTTTTGCTTCTTGGTGTAGCCTGATGGGGTGTGAGAAGGCAGCCTCCCCTGGGACTGAAAACCCCCCACGCCGACAGAGCTCCTGGAAGCTCAGATCTAAGGGGCTGGGGGCTGGGTCCCAGGGCACCTCCTTCCTCTCCTTGCTTCCAAGGCACAGGCTTGTTTGTGGGGGGATCCCTTTCAAAATGCAAAGTGCAGGGGTTTGAACTCTGCCCTTACTTGGGAAGGGCTAGAGGCACTCCTGGGTGATTGCGTGTTGTCTGTGGCCCTTTGTGACCTGTTCCAGAGCAGGTCAGGGGTGGGGAAGGACCCCCATCCACTTGATCCCCACCCTGCCCTGCCCACCTCTCCTGGGGGAGGGCATTCCCACCAGCTGGGCCCTTGCTCCCGTCCCCCACCTAGGGGAGCCGGCTGGGGTGGGAGCCATCTTGGCCTCAGGAGGGAGGTTGGGAGTGAGGTGGGTTGGGCTGGAGGCCCCCTGAGACCGGCAAGACCCGACCCACCCCTCATTTGAGATGCCTTGTAAATGCCCCCTGGCTTGTGTCCTGGGCCCTCCACTCCGAGGGGACGGCGTGCGGGGGCGCTGGCTCTTCTGTTCATCCGGGTGGGTGGTGGGCTAGGGGTGGGTCTGCTTTAGTGCCTTCAGACCCATTGAGGGTTAGGGTGGGCTGGGAACAGGGCCCTGGATCTCGCTGTTGGGGTTTCTAGCCTTTCCTGTCTGTGGTGCCTTCATCTTGAACCTTGTGGGGGGCAGAGGGCCCAGTGGCTGTGTGTCCTGACCTGTCCCCCACTCTGCCCTTCACCCTGGCGTCCTCAGCTGGGAGGTGGGGGCATGAAGTGACTGCTCCCCGGCACCCCAGTCCCGCTGCCCCCTGTGGCCTCTGCAGCTTGGTTTTACTTCCCCATCTATAACCCGCAGCCTGGGTGTGTCCTCGGTGTTCTGAAGCACAGGTGTACTTGCATCCTTTTTCCTTTCTAAGCATTCTTTGAGAAATAGGTTCCAAGGTACAAGCCAGACAACAGGCCTGCAGTGGGTCCCGCCCCACCTTGGGCCCCCAGACGGCCCAGGCCCAGCCACCGGCCCAGGCCCAGCCACCGGCCCCGGCAATGCCGGGTTCTCCAGTGCTTCATCAGTGATGTGTGCGTTTCCCGGGGCTTCTGCAGCAAGACCCCACTCACCGGTGCCTTAAAACAACACAGGGTTTTTTCTCTGGTGGTTCTGGAGCTCAGAGGTCCAAAGTGGGTCCCCCTGGGCTACAGTCCAGGTGTGGGCACGGCTGATCCCATCTGGAGGTTCTGGGAGAATTGGCTGTTACTCTGCTAACCAGAAAGCACCAAATCGATCCACTTTTTTGTCAGGTTTTACAGATTATGTCTGGCAGACGCTCTAACAATGAACCGTCTTTACATTCTGGAATATTTGAACACGTTATTCCTTTCTCGGAAAGTTGGGCTTTATTTGCTTACATCTTACCGAGAATTTCCGCATCTCTGTCCTGAGTCTCCCGTAAGCTTCGTGTCAACGTGGGTGGTGTTGGGGTTGGACTGGTCTCGTGGAATACACCCTGGAGCCAGGTAGCCCGCCAACCGCTCCGCCACCCCTGTTCAGATTGATACAAACCTAAGTGTGTCCTGTGCCCGCCTTGCCGTCCACCCCACTTCGTGCTTCCCTAACATTGCCCATTGCCGGAATGTCTTTCACGTCGTGGCGCTGTTCCCTGGACATCATCGTGCCTCGCTTCCCCCCGTGAAATGTGCTGTGCTGTCCTTCGTCCACCCCACCCGCTGCCCCTTCCCAGTGTACGCTTCGGGGCTTTCTGTGTCCTCACTGGTACACGCACAGCCGGTGGAGTTCTCTGTGGGCGAGAGCGCGTGTGGGGGACAGAGTCCTAAAGGCGCTGTCACCAGGCAGGGCCATGTGCATCTGCCCGTCCACCCGCTGCTGTGGGTGGGCTGTGTCGGCCCCGCCTCCCGCTCCCTCTCGCACCCCTGTTGCCCCCCAGTCAGGCGTCTGTGCGCCCTGCGCTTTCTGCCCTGGCTGGGTGTCCGGCCTCCCCGGCTGCAGGGAGCAGCGTGGTGTGTCTTCAGTGTGGACTGGGCCCTGGGGGGAAGCCACCCTCTCGCCCAGCTCCCCAGGCCTCGCCATCCCCTGTCCCAGGCGGTGAAGTCCCCGGGATCTTGTGGCCTCCTCTGGGGCCTGGGCTCTGTGCCCTCACCCCACCTGGCAGCCTCTTCGGGGCAGGACCTGCAGGGAGGGGCCCTCTGGAAACCCTGATTTGCTGCTGGAGCCTTGGTGGGGGTCGGCCGGAGGCCTGGCCCCCGGTAGGTTCTGGAGGCTGGTACTCTGCTCTTCCTTGCTGGCGCCTGGGGTTGAGGCCCGGGACGAGGCAGTGACCGGTCACTGGCTCATCTGGCCTGCTGCTATAGCCGCCCGCTCATTGCTGTTTTCTCCCTCTCCATTTCAGGGCTCGGTTATGACCCGTACAACCCCGAGCTGCCCAAGCCCCCTGCCCAGAGGGAGAATGGCGCCCTGGGCAGAGGTGCCGAGCCCCGCTCAGACATTCTGGAGCTGGAGCTGGTCAACCAGGCCATCGAGGCCGTGCGCTCTGAGGTGGAGCTGGAGCAGAGGCGCTACCGGGAGCTCCTGGAGACGGCCCGGGAGCACGGCTCGGCCGAGGCCCCTGCCCTGGCGCCCCACGGCCCCACTGCCGGCCTGGATGGGGACACCTTCCCTCTGTCCTTCGAATACAACCCTGGCGGCCATGGCCTGTTAAGCCCTGATGCCAGCTACCAGCCCACGCCTCTGGCCAGCCACACCGAGCCTGGCACCAAGTACTCGCTGGCCTCTCTGGACCGGGGTCAGGGCCATGGTGGAGGGGCTGGTGGCACCCTGGAGTACGTCCCCAAGGCCGTGGGCCAGCCCCGGCGGTATGGCCGCCCCGTCTCCAGCGGCAAGTACGTAGTGGACAACTCCAAGCCATCTACAGACCTGGAATACGACCCCCTGTCCAACTTCTCCGCCCGCCTGCTCAGCAGGGCCAGCACCAAGGACGACAGGGCCCCCAAGCGGCCCCGGGGCTCCCGCGGCAGTGAGCCCTACACACCTGCACCCAAGAAGCCCTGTGACCCCTTCGGTGGCTGCGACGCCAGGTTCTCAGACTCTGACGATGATACCGCTGCTGCTCCGGGCGACAGGCCCGCCACCGCCAGCCCCCCGAGAGCCCGAGCGGGCCCTGAGAGCAAGGCCCCGGGGAAGCCGGGCTCTAGGGAGGGCCCAGAGCCTGAGGAGGGCAGCCTTCGGGAGACCAAGGAGATGGCCGTGCAGTACGACGTGGGGGACCTTGGTCAGCCTGCCAAGGGCCCAGGCGGGCTGCCTCCTGCCAAGCCCAGCTCCCCGGGCAGGGCCTCGCAGGAGCGCAGCAGCCCCAAGGAGGGGAGACCCAAGAAGAAGAAAAGCGGGGGGCCGCCAGCCGCCGGCCGCAAGGATGGTGTTGGGAAGACAGGCAGGGGTCAGGATGGAGAGCATGGGAGGCCAGCCGAGAAGCCCTGTGTGGACAGGAGGGGCCCGCGGGCCGGCAGCCCCCGGCACAGGGCGGAGCGGCCCCAAGGGACCAAGAAGAAGCCATCTTCAGCCACTCCGGTGGCCAGCTCAGGGAAAGGCCAGCCCGAGGGGCCGGGACCGCGGCCCAGCCCCGCACAAGGGGCCGCCCACCAGCTGCCAGACAGGACGGGCAGGAAGACCCCGTCAGGGAAGCTGGCACAGCGGAAGGCCCGCTCGCTGGATGAGGGTGCCCCCCGGGGTGCCCCCAAGCTGCCGAGGCGGGCCCTGAGCCACGCCGAGCTCTTCGGGGATGAGAGCGAGGACGAGGACCCGGGGCCCGAGGCGCCCACCCCGCGGCCGCCCGCCCTCCCCAGCCTCAGCTCCAGCTCCGATTCGGACTCGGACTCCAGCCTGGGCCTCTGCGGCGCGCGGGGGCCGCCCAAACGCCTCAAGGCCTCCCCGCCCCCCTCGGCCAGCCGGTCCTCCCCTCCCCCCCACTCCTCCTCCTCCTCGGGGGCGGGCTCCGACGTGGGCTACTCGGCCCTGGAGAAGGAGGTCGACTCTGACTCCGACCCCATGGAGGAGTGCCTGCGCATTTTCAACGAGTCCACCGCTGTCAAGACGGAGGACAAGGGCCGCCTGGCCCGGCAGGTGAGGGCGGGCTGGGCTTGGGCAGCCGGGCTCCTTCCCGGCTTCCCCCGTGACTGGAGTCCCAGTGCCCTGTGGAGACGGCTCGCTCAGCGTCGGCCTCTCAACTCGTTCAGAATTCAGGACCCCTCGCTGGCTGCCTGATGCCCCCCTGCACCCCGTCCAGAAAGAGGACGCTGGCTTATGGCCCACCCGGCGGGGTTCCCACAGCAGCCTTCTGAGAGCATCCTGGCCAAGGGGTATCAGGCACCAGCATCCCACCTTCCCCAGCCCTCTCTCCCCCGTGAAGCGTTGCTTCTCCCCTGCCTCTCTTGCCACTCCCCTCCTCCCTCCTTCCCCGGCTTCCCCGTCCGC
>NW_006787630.1:853629-855019 GCF_000442215.2 Lipotes vexillifer | reverse complement strand
CCCCCCCCCCCCCGCCGTCCCTGACCCCCCAAACTCAGCCAGCCTCCACCTTTCTGGTCTCCTGCTGCAGTGTCCCCACTTCGCCACCAGAGGGAGCCTGCTCTAAACAAAGCAGGCTGAGCCAGTCCCTGCAGAGAACCTGTGGCTTCTGAGGGATCCCAGGGTGGGACCCTGGCCCCGCCCCTTACTCCCTCCCTTAGTGCCCCACCCTGTTCTTGGCCCTTTGCTTTTCTGATTTCTTCCCCTTCATTCCCACGATTCTGAGCTCGTCCCTGTGCTGGCTGGGTGGGAGGGGAGCAAGAGGCAAGCGTGAGCGTGGGCTGGGCCAAGTCTGCAGAACTCACCATCCGCAGGGCCTGGGGGGGGGCCCGGGGTTCAGGCAGCAACTGGGGGCCTTGGCTCCAGGGCGCCAAGTCTGTTTGCTCACCTGGGAGGTGGGGCAGATGCCCCAAATCGCATCTCTAGGCGCGGCAGCCCTCCCTCAGCACGGTACTGTCTTCCACCCGCTCCTCGGGCCTGGGAGTGAGATCCTCCGCGTGCTGTGGGCCAGGGTGAGAGGAGCCACAGCATCGGTGTGTGGGGGGGGCCTCGCTGAGGGCTGGATGTGTGTCTCAGCCCCCCAAGGAGGAGAAGACCGAGGAACAGGGGCGCCCGGGCCTGACCACTCTGTTTCCTGGGCAGAAGAGGAGGATCTCTCACCTCTCCAAGCAAGGCAAGGAGGTAAGGGAGGGCCCGCTTCTGGGTCCTGGGTAGAGGCTGGCAGGGGGGAGGTGGGCCTTGCTCTCCCTTGCCCATGGATGCCTTTGGCAGCCGTGGCTCCAGCACTGCCCATGTCCTGCAGAAAAATGCCTGGGACCCATGTCCAGTCATCAAGTTGCGCTTAGTGCGCAGAATGGGGCACAGAGCAGGGACAGCGAGATGAGGGGCAGCCCTCCAGCAGGGTCACACTGCCCCATCCCAATCCCAGTTCAGAGGTACGCTGTGTGATCTTGGGCAAATGGTGTGACCTCTCTGAGCCTAGGTTTCCTCCCCTGTGGTCCAGAGACAGGATCAATTGTCAGTCACTATGGGGCTGCTCACTTAGTTAGCACAGGGAAGGCTGGAGCAGAAGACAGGGCTCCTGGCTGAAGAACTGCAGGTGATCCAATCACCAGACCCCTGCCCCACCCAGATGGGGATTTTGGAAGTACAGTTCAAAGAAGATTGGTTCAAGCAGGATCTAATCTAGGTGCGGGGGGGGGGGGGGGGGGGGGGCTACTCTTCGTTGCGGTGCGTGGGCTCCTCACTGTGGTGGCTTCTCTTGTTGCGGAGCACGGGCTCTAGGCACGCAGGCTTCAGTAGTTGTGGCGCACGGGCTCTAGAGCGCAGGCTCAGTAGTTGTGGCGCACGG
>NW_006787630.1:848580-852618 GCF_000442215.2 Lipotes vexillifer | reverse complement strand
TCGGTGTTCCCACCCGCTCTGTGTCTACATAAGGGCTGAGAGCACAGTCTGGGCACTTAGAATCCAGGACAGCAGGGCTGGGAAGGGACCTGGGATAGTGAAGCATCATGGTGAATTTGAGAGCCGAAGCACCAAGCTGGTTCCCTCCCGGGTATCTGCAGACTTGGGGGGAAGCTAGTTGCTTCCTTCCAGGGTATCAGCAAACTCAGAAGACCAGCTGGTTCCCTCCGGGGCCCCTGCACACTCAGGAGGAGGCTTCTGAGGTGGCCTGCTCCATCCCAGCCCTGGAGCACCTGCCACCTGCCCCACAGTACTACCCCTCTCCTGACACCCTGCGAGGCCTGCTCTGGGTACCTCTGATGTGCAGTCTGGACTTGAAATTTGTCACCCAGGCAGAGCCCACAAGCAGAGGCCCAGCGCCTCCTACCCGTCCCCCGACTGCCCAGGAGGTGTGCTACCGCCGGGCCCAGCAGGCACAGAGGGAGTCAGCCAGCCGGCTCCAGGCTGCCCAGCCACTGGCCGAGAAGCAGTCCTCCGTGCACATCTCAGCCCCCGGAGAGAAGAGGAGGATTGCCCACGTCCCCAACCCCCTCCTGGCTGCAGGTGGGTCCCAGGGTTCTGGTCTCGGGAGTGCTTCTTGTCCAGCAGGAGGACCCCAAGGCCGAGCTCCTTTTATGCCAGTAGTGGTGGCCTTGAGCAGGGCCTGGCTGTGTCTCGGTGATTATCTGTCAAACGGGGATAAAAGTCTCCCAGCTGCGTGGGAGGCTGAGGCAGGCCTGGTGTGGCGCCCGGCGGCTCTGGGCCTCTGTGGGCTTTGGTGTTAGCAGTGGGGCGGGCCGTAGGGAGTCTGAGGGGTGTCTTCCTCCCTTCCCTGTCTGTCCACCAGCCCCAGAGGTCTGCCTGTGACTCCGCTCTGCCCCTGCTGCCTGCTCTGTGGGGGGCTCCCACCCAGGTGTGGCTTGCACCTGGTAAGGTGTTAATGGGGGGGTGGTCCTGGAGGCCTTCACCCTTGAGTCAAGCCAGCTGATCTGGGGTGGGAGTTGGGGGCTGGTTTTCCTCCCCCTCCCACCCTGAGGGCCACTTTCCCCCGACTTGGGCTTGTCTGAAAGCTGGGTTGCCCTTCAGCAGTCCGATGCGTGAGGTGCTCAGTGGTGTGTCTGGGGTTGAGGACGTGGGACAGGAGGCGGGGCTCTGCAGCCACCTGGAGGCTCGTTCAGATGCAGTCATTTGCCCCCTTGGGCCAGGGGGACCCCTACTGTCTGACCAGCTGCCTGGGATGTCCTTCCTCCTGGTTCCAAGACCCGTTTGAGGAGCCAGCCCCGAGGAGACGGCTCCACACGCTGGTCCTGCGGATACAGGCTTCCGCAGGCCTCCTTGGTTTCCCTGGGTGCTAGAGCCTCCTTTAGGAGAAGCTGGCCAGATCCCCATCCTTCCCCCCGCCCCAGGATGCTGTAGGGAGCGCTTGCAGCCAGGCGGGCTTGTCAGCCAGGGGCTCTGTCTCCGGCATGGGCTTTAGCAGTTATTTGGCCCTGGGGATGTGAACAGAGATCGACCTGAGCTGTGGACCTGAGACACACACTCTCAAAAGCCTGCACCTGCTCTCAGGTTGTCTGGTCATCACCGATGGCTTGGGACAGTCCTGCCACCGTTGACACTGCACGCGCTCGGGTTGGGTGGCGGCTCTCCTGAGCCCCAGGGGGACTCACCTGTCATCCGACGCCTCATGCTCCAGATGACCGTAAAAGTGTTCCTTCCTCCATCACTGAAAAGTGTGCATTCTTAGAGCCAAGACTGGTCAGCAACTGGCCTCCTTTGGCCCGAGAGTCTGGGCCTGGTGTGGGCCCCGCCACTCTGTGTCTGTGCCTCGGTCTCCTCGCTGCTCCTGTCCTTCCTCGGGGCTGAGCCCTCCCGCCACCCCACCCACCCTCCGGGCCCTTGGAAACAGCCCTGCTGGTGGTCACAGGAGACTGTCTGGTTTGTGACCTCATCAAAGAGAGAGACAGAACACAGAGGCCGCTGGGGGCAGGCTGGCCGGTCACAGTGAGCAGGCCCTCTGCCCAGGAGCCAGGGCCTTTCGTCCCTCACACTTGAGCGCCTCGGGGTCAGGGCCACAGCATGTGGCAGAGGCTCCCCACACCCCCCGCCACTTGCGGGGCCACCCCAGTGGCGACCTTGCCTGAGCCGGCCTCTGAAGCCCCGTTTTCGTCGCGTCCCCTCTCGATGGACTTGCCCGAAAGCTGATAGAGCCTAATGGCATTCCACAGCCCACAGGCCAGACCTCGGCCCTTCCGCCTGTGCTCCGAGACGCACGTCCTGCTGGCGCTGAACGGCCGCAGCTGCCTGGTGCTCTGCAGCTCAGTGATGGGCGTGCTCTCCTCCCATACTCACGTCCCCTGTCCCCCTCCAGCCCCTACAGGTGCCAAGAGGACCCTCTCGGCCAGCAGCAGCCAGCCCCCCAGTGGCCCCGAGCCGGGCAGCCAGCCCCTGAAGACGCGCACGTTGTCGGGCATGGCGTCCAAGACTACTGCCACCGTGGCCCCCAAGCGTGTGGCGCACAGTCCATCCTTACAGGTGAGCCCTCTGCTTAGCTTGCCTCTCCCTGCTCCCCTGTTGTTTCCATTTAACCCGTAGCCTTATTCCGTCGAGCAGTTTCAGTTTGCAGACCCTGAGCGGGGTGCAGGCGGGAGCGTGCCACACTCTGCTGGTCTCTATTCCCCAGAGTTTAAAGAAGCCTGTTATCCCAAAAGAGTTCGGGGGCAAAGTCCCCACTGTCATCCGCCAGCGCTATCTCAACCTGTTCATTGAAGAGTGCCTCAAGTTTTGCTCTTCTAACCAGGAAGCCATAGAGAAGGTGCGTGGGGCGGGGCTGGTGGGAGGCGGGGCTGGGCGGGGCTGAGCCGAGTGCCCCCCTGCAGGCGCTCAACGAGGAGAAGGTGGCCTACGACCGGAGCCCCAGCAAGAATATCTACCTGAACGTGGCCGTGAACACCCTCAAGAAGCTGCGCGGCCTGGGCCCTGGCACCGGGCCTGGTCTCAACAGTAAGTCGCCTTTGGAGGACCGGGGCCCAGCCCTCCCCGAGCCACCGGCAGGTTGTCAGACAGAGGCTCTGCTTGCCGGCCGGCCACCCGGTTGCCAGGCTCCTGTCAGGATGACGCTGGGCCCATGCCCTCAGAACAGCCTCCTCTCGCTGTTAACCACTCTCCTCAGCGAGCCGAGGGCCACCGCTAATGGGGGCCTCTTCAAAGCGCAAGGCAGGGGGGGCATTTCCTGAGCCCTCTCGAAGGATGCCTTAGCGCCTGTCCACTCTGCCTGCTCTCCGGCTTGGCCTGCTTCCCTGGCAGGCAGCTGCACACAGCGCCCGAGGTGGCCGTCAGAGCCTGTGTGGAGTCCTTTCCCTTCCTTCTCCAAGGGGTGAAGACTCCCGGGGGGTCCAGGGGTGGTGGAGGGGCTGCCGGGCAGCCTGCTGCTCCCCAAAGAGTGCAGGTCGCAGGAGGTCAGGCCGTCCCCTTCTGGAGGAGGGTGGAGAAGCACTTGGTGAGGGCTGAGGTCTGAACCTCGTTTACCCTCCCCTCACCTTCCAGAACCCAGCGGCCGGAGGGTGGTGTCCCATGAAGTGGTGCTGGGGGGCAAGTTGGCTGCCAAGACTAGCTTTTCGCTCAGCCGTCCCAGCAGCCCCCGCGTGGAGGATCTGAAAGGTGAGCCTGGCTCCTCCGGGTGCGGCCCCTGGAGGCTCTCCCACCCTCCCCGGCCCCTGGGTCCAGCCCCAGCCCTGCTGGGGGCTGACCCCCTCGCCCCTGTCCCCAGGGGCCGCCCTGTACAGCCGCCTCAAGGAGTACCTGCTCTCCGAGGCCCAGCTCAAGGAGAACGGCTACCCCTTTCCGCACCCCGAGAAGCCAGGCGGCGCCGTCATCTTCACGGCCGAGGAGAAGCAGCCCAAGGACCGTGAGTGCCTCCTGTGCCTGCGCCCTGGGCGTGGGGGGCCATCTGGGGACAGGGGCGGCCCGGCCCAGGCTGGCCTGATGCACCCCTCTTCCTCC
>NW_006787630.1:843083-848559 GCF_000442215.2 Lipotes vexillifer | reverse complement strand
TTCCTCCTGCCCCGTCCCCACTCGCAGCCACCTGCAGGGTCTGCTGCCGCTGCGGCGCCGAGTACCTCGTGTCCTCCGCCGGCCGCTGCATGCGCGACGAGGAGTGTTACTACCACTGGGGGCGGCTCCGCCGGAACCGAGGTGAGACCCCCGCTGGGCCGGGCTGGCGCCAGCTCTGACCGTTTGTAACTTTTTTCCGTTGGTTGTTCTTCATGGGAAAAGTAACACAAAGGTCTTCCCGTGACAGTGTTCCCGGGTAGATAAAAGGAAGGCCTCCCACCCCATGAGGCCCCCACGCATCCTTTCCACGACTGTCCCCGTGGAACTACGTGGGCGGTTCTGCCCCAGTGGGAACAAAGTGTTCGTCCTGTCCTGCGGCTGCTTGTTTCATTTTGTCGCTGATGTGGCCAAATTCCCTCTCCTGCGAACACACGGGGTGGAGCTGCCGGCTGGCCGCCGGCAGACCCATCTCTGGGTGGGCAGGCCTCCCTGGGGGCCGCGCCAGGCGTGTCCTCACTACCAAATGCGAAGGACTTGTGCTAAGCCTGGGCAGGGCGGCGGGTGTGTAAGCTGTCCTGGCCTCTCACTGCCTGGTCGGGCCTGGCGCCCCTCCTGGGAAGCCCCTGCCCCGCGCAGGCAAACTAGCCGGCATTTGTAGTTCCCTGCGGGAGGCTTGGGCCCAGGGCATCAAAGAGGTCTGCTGACCACGTCTCCCTTGCAGTGGCAGGGGGCTGGGAGACTCAGTACACGTGCTGCTCGGCCGCCATTGGCTCCGCTGGCTGTCAGGTCGCCAAGGTAGGTGTCCTGGGCCTTTCCTCGTCCTGGGAAGCCCCTCCCCCATTCTGGCCAGAGCCCTGACCTCTGAGCTGCCCTTTTCCCATCCTTGATCTACCTGCCTGGTCTGGGGGCTTTGGGAAGAGATGGACAGTCTGTGAAAGCCACCAGCACAGCCCAGCCCCCTGAGCCCGGCCTTGCCCTTCCAAGCCTGCCGCCTTGACCTTCCTTCCCTCCCACCCTCAGCAACACGTGCAGGACGGCCGGAAGGAAAACCTCGAAGGGTTTGTGAAGACCTTTGAGAAAGAACTTTCAGGAGATGCACACCCAGGAGTCTACGCCCTCGACTGTGAAATGGTGAGGCGGCCCGGCTGCCCAGCGGGGCTGACCCGGTCTCTCTACCCAGAGCCTCGGGCCAGCGCAGGTGCTGGAATAAGAGCGTGAACGGCAGCCGGGCCCACCTGCCCGCTGAGCACCCGTCACAGCCTTGCCTGCTCCCGAGGGCCTGGCACACAAGGTCCACCTTGGCGCTCGGAGGTTGTGTGGGCCTCATGAGCACAGCTCTGGCTTTGGGAGGGTGCCTGGGCTTCCGCCCCCTCCGACCCGCAGAGAAGCCCCAGAAGGCCTCTGGCCTGGTTTCCGTATCTGAGAGTGGGAGCTGAGCCTCCGCCCGCAGGGTTCAGGGACAGGGGTGGCCTAGGCGGGAGCGCTGGTGTGTGGGGCCAGGGATGGCCACCGGCCGCTCCGTCTGAGGCCTGTCCTCTGGCCCCCCAGTCTTACACCACGTATGGCCTAGAGCTGACGCGCGTCACGGTCGTGGACACGGAGCTCCAGGTTGTGTACGACACCTTTGTCAGGCCGGACAATGAGATCGTGGACTATAACACTAGGTGTGCCCCTCCCACCCTGACCCCCGACCCCTTGACCAAGGAGGTGGGAGCCCTGGCAGGACTCCCATTCCCCACCACGGCCCAGCCTTCCTGCCCACAGCCCAGCCCCGGGTTGGGGTCCCCGTGCCCTCCCCAGCTCCCTAAGGCCTCCATCCTCCCGCCCCAGGTTTTCAGGGGTGACTGAGGCCGACCTCACGGACACGAGCATCTCGCTGCGGGATGTCCAGGCCGTCTTGCTGAGCATGTTCAGTTCAGACACCATCCTCATTGGCCACAGCCTGGAGAGCGACCTGCTGGCCTTGAAGGTACCCGCCCACCTCGTCTTAGGCTCCCTGAGGGTCCTCAGAGAGTGGGTGGGGCCGTCTGGGGCCCTCTGCCCTCAGCCCAGGGCGGGAGCTATAGGGTTGGGGACCAGGCACTTGGCGTCCCCCTCCTCCCTTTGCCACCCCAGCCCTCCTGGGGTCCCTGACCGTCCACCCGCCCACCCGCAGGTCATCCATAGCACCGTGGTGGACACGTCCGTGTTATTCCCGCATCGCCTGGGCCTTCCCTACAAGCGCTCCCTGCGGAATCTCATGGCCGACTACCTCAGACAGATCATCCAGGACAATGGTGAGTGCCGGGCCGTGGGGCCGCGGGGGCTGCGGGCTCCCTGCCCTGATGCATTTGTCTGCTCTGCAGTGGACGGGCACAGCTCCAGTGAGGACGCCAGCGCCTGCATGCACCTGGTGATCTGGAAGATCCGCGAAGACGCCAAGACCAAGCGGTGACCGCCGCCTGCCCGCCCGCCCCCCCGCCCGCCTCTCCTGCCGCCCCGGCCCGTTCTCTACCCTAGGCCTCTTCCAAAACAGTGCAATAAATCTCGAGATCTAACCCTGTCCACGTCGCCAAGACACAGAAAACCGAGAGAACGGGACAAGCCGGAGGCCACGAGAGCCCAGCGCCGAGACTGACCCCGGAGCCCCGAGCCCCCGCCGCAGCCCATCGCCCATCCCTGCCTCTCTGCCCCAGACCTCTGTCCTCTGGAGACTGCTGCTGACTCGACGGGCGAGGCCAGGGCCCTCCCGCCCGGCACCTCCAGCGGGCCCTGCTCGTGCCCCAGGCAGCGAGACCACCTGCCCCTGCTCCTCCTCGTGGGCGGGGGGCGGCCGGGCAGGCTTGTTGAGGGTTTGTTTGTGACAAGAGTTGTCTTTTTATTTTGTATTGTTATTTTTATTATTTGTAATTGAAACCTGATAACTTGCACAGTTGTCTTCCCCCACCTGGAGAAGCAAGACCCTGGTGCTGCCTTCCTTCCCGGTGGATGGGGGTAGGGCTGGGAGTGGAGCACTGGCACCCCAGCAGCCGCCAGGACCTGGGAGTTCTGAGAACCAAGCTGGCCCCTCCATCAGCCCCCAGGGCCTTGCCTTCTGGACGCCCCAGGGCCCGTCGGCCTCTGGACACTTGTCTTCCCGCCAGAGCCCCGCCCTCCTCGGGGGGGGGGGCTGTCTGTAAAGGCCCGCAGCGCCCCAGTTCCTGCATCCCCTCTCTCCCACCCCCAGGCAGGGGCAGAATAAACGTTTGTATGGATTTTAGAGCTCATGGCGTCTGGAGGTGTTTTTGGTGCCAGGTGTGGCTCTACACACACAGTGGAGGTCACCGTCACCCGTAACGGGGGGAATCAGGAATGGGACCTTGCTGTCCTTCACAAAAACCAGCCCAGTGCTTGGGTTGCCCCCAGGACCAGTGTCCAGAGCAGACCAGGGCCCCATGCTTCCAGCCCCTCGGGGTGCCGTGACAGTGGGGCCAGCGTCCAGGCCCTGGGACTGGAGTTGCCTTGCCCACTCATGAGGTGGAGCCTGCGTACGGGGCTGGGAGTGGGGAGACCCCGGCCACCGCTGCATGTTCCCTGTCTGAGCAGCTAACTTGGGAAGGGAAGAGCAGCCACTCGGTAAAGCAAAAAGTGAAGCCCAAAGAGCCTCATGGGTCGGGGAGATGCTGGGGGCCCCAGGTCCCAGTGCAGGAGCACAAAGGTGCTGGAAGGAGGGCTGCCTGGACGAGGCCCCCTTGCCACTCCACTTCGGCAGAAGTTCCTCTGGCTCCTGCTAAAGGCCATGAGGGCAGGCTCCCATCTGAGGACACAGCAGCCAGGGCTGCAGAGTCCAGGGGGCGTTGACTGAAAAATACAAGACCTGAAAGCTGTGAGTTATGTTTTATTCCAGGAACTTACTGAGGACTGTAGCCCAAGACATTGCCTCTCATATAGCTCTGAGGAACTGTTCCTCGGAGTTTTTGCTGAAAAAAAACCCCATAGAGTCAAACATCAAAAGGTTCCTGCTAATCACAAAAAGCTGACATCTCTAGTTAATGGTTGCAGTGCTTTTCTGTGTATGGGAAGATGCTAGATGCTGTCTGGGCTCACTGAAATCATTCCTTTGATATGCACTTCAGCTATCCAGGGCCAGTATCTGGTTTTTCTCCATCCTGAATCCCCTCACAGCGCACCACTGTGGGGAAGGGGGGTGGCGCTGCAGTGGCAGAAGCCTTGATGGTGAGCAACATTCTCTGTCCACAGGGGCCCTGAGGGGAGGGTTCTTGGTGAAGTCAGGCCCCTGCCACTGTCGTGTCCCTCCAGGGCTGTTCTTGTGACCAGTTGACTTTCCCCCACCCTCTATGAACGAGGAGTGTTCTTCTAGAGAAAGGATGCAGGCAGCATCCCAGGAGCCCCGTTTCTGTGTGGTCTGTCCCCCTCCCCAGAGCATGAGGGCCCCAGGGAGGCCTTGGGCAGTTGGGGGAGGAGCTCCCGGGTGTGTGTGGGGGGGGTTGGGGGTGGGGTGCAAGCTTTCAGCTTGCCGAAGAAACTGCTGCCTCTTGGAGGCCAAAGAGCCTTTGCAAACCCGCTGCTTAGGAAATTCCTCTCCCTTCTGTCACCGTCCCAGGGGGGAGAACCGATCCCGACCCCCTCCTCACAGGCGCACACCGGGTGAGGCGTCTCCTAAAGGCTGTTAGAGCAGTTTGTCCAAGCCCCTCCCTGCAGTGTCTTTCTCAGTAACCGCTGGGTAGGGCTGGATGAACGTTTCCCCGGTGAATGAAGGAAAGGAGAGGTTTTACTTGGCATCCCCCAGAGGCCGCTGGGTGTGCAGGTCTTCCCGAGAAATGGGAGCGGGAGGCTGCTGCTCTAATGGGGGTGGTCAGCTCCTGGGTGCTGTCACCATCCCCATCATTCATTCCTTCACCCAACATCAGCTCAGAGGGGATGCCTGTGCCCCAGGCAGGGCACAGTCAGACAGGCACCCTCGGTCTGTTGGGTGGCGGCTGGGCCAGAGGGAGAGAGCAACCCCGAGGCTGGGCGAAAGGGTGGTGGACGTGTCCAGTACCTTCCTACTTTCTGCGCTTCAGAGGGTTCCTAAAAGAATATGAAAAACAGAGCTTAATCACCTCCCCTGAACCCTCAAGTTTGACCCTCCTAGGAGGACCCTACTTTCAGTAGCGCCTCCCACACACCCTCCCCGCCCTGGCTCAAGTCCCCCATCTCCGGCCTGGACGCTGCCCCAGCCTCATCGCTGTCTCCCACCCCTGTCACCACCTCCAGGAAGGCCTCCGGAGTCCCGGCCGCGTGCTGGATAGACACACACCGGGCTAGAACCCTGTGGGCTTCTTTCTGGAGGGATGATCTCTGTGGTTCTAACAGCCTCCCCCAGCCCGAAGCCCAACACTCTACCTGCGCGTACGACATGCTCGCTGAACTGGAACGCGCACACAGCTCAGACTCACGCCCCGCATACCTCTCCGTCCTTTCTCCGCCCTTAGCCTCTCCCCACCACACACACACA
>NW_006787630.1:819934-842816 GCF_000442215.2 Lipotes vexillifer | reverse complement strand
CGATCCTCCCCAACCGTCCCCGCAATGGTTCAGTCGGGTCCGGTCTTTGACACACACACACACACACACACACACACACACACACACACCCGGCCCCGCCCAGCTTCAGCCCACCCCCGCCAGCGACTGGCCCCTTAATACCCAGGCCCAGATTAAGACTCCATCCCACCCCAGCTCCTCGAGGTCACGCTCGGTCCCGCCTTAGGCCCCGCCCCTTTTGGCCCTGTTCGACAAGGAGGCCTAGCTCGGCCCCGCCTCTGTCCCGCCCCGCCTTGTCTTGGCCCCACCCCTGGGGTCCCACCAGAATGCCCCGCCCCGCCCCTAGGCCCCAACTTCCGCCCCGCCCCAGCCCGCCCCGCGCCGCCCGTTTCAGGCCCGTTGGCACCGGGCTAACAGTTCCACCGCGTCTGTCGCCCTGGACGCCTGCGGACCGCCCCAGGAAGCCCGGCCCCGCCCGCCCCGGCCCGCGTAGGTGAGCAGCGGCGCTCCCGCAGCTGTGCGTCCCCGGGCGCCCGCGCACCCTCTCAGGATTCCGCCCGGCCTGAGGGCGGGAGGCCGCAGCCGCGGCGGCGGGGGCGCCCACTAGAGGTTCGCGTGGGCCAAGGTCCGGACGGGCGCCGGAGCGCCTGGTGTCGTGTGGGCCCGGATATCCAGGTGCATTTCCCAGGGGGCTGGGCGTCGAACCCTGAGCCGCTTCGCTGCGGGAATGCTCAGGGCCTCCCGGGGGGTAGTGGGCGTTCCGGTGAGCTGAGAATGCGAGGGAGGAGGGCGTGTCCCTGCCTCCTGATACGCTTTGATTGGATTCTGGCCCACAGCCTTCGTCTAACTCCATCTGGCCCCGGCCGGGTTTCCCCCGGCTCTGGCTCCTGTGGGACCAGAGCTCATCCCGGCTCTGGCCCCACGAGATGAGCCTCACCCTGAGCCTCACTTTTCCTCATCTGGTGAATGGGCACTGGCCTTGCCCGGGCCCCCCAGGAGCATCAGAGCTGGCCCTGAGCCAGGCCCTCCCTCCCCCTGGGGGCCCCGGGACCAGTGACCCAGACGCCAGCAGTCCCTGCCCTGGGAGGTTCCAATTTCAGCAGGCAGCCCAGACAGGGGAAGAAGCAGAGGAGAGAGGGTGATCAGAAATGGGATGGGGGATCCCGCAGGCAGAGGGGAAGCCCAAAGGAGGCGCCAGAACAAGGCTGGGCAGTAGGAGAAGTAGGGGCTGAGAGCCGAAGGGTGAGAAGGCTCGGGCCACGCGAGCGGGAATGGTGCTCCCGGCAGAGGGAACAGCGGGGCCAGGGCGTGGGGAGTACGGAGCTGCTGAGTGCTGGGGGTGGGAGTCATTTGGGGAGCTGCCAAGGGCATCGAAGGACTAGGAGTGACCATGAACTAGCTGGTAGGAAGGCTCCGGGCTCTGTGGAGGGCTGGTGGTCCCTGCCCCAACGCCACACTCAGACATCTCAGCCCCTTGGTCCTCAAACACACTTCGAGACATGATGGGGAGCCCTGGGGCCCCATTTAGTCTGTCAACAAACATCGACTGAGCACCTGACCAGGCTGGGCGTCGTGTGCCGTGTGGGGATTGGGGCAGGAGGGGCAGCAGGGGGGCCCGGGAGGATGTGGGTGCGATCAGCCCCAGAGAGGTGATGGGGGCCGACCATGGGGGGCCATGGGGGGCGGCCATAGGGGTGGGGAGCAGCGGCCAGGTGACCGGCTGTAACGGGGAAGGACTCACAGCTGGTGACTGGACCTCCAGAGCCGGGGGAGGGGACAGCAGATGGACGTGGGAGGTGACATTTCAAAGAAGGTGGAGTGGTGGGCACTGTCCGGCGGCCAGTGTGACCTCAGACCCCTCCCCTCGACAGCTGCACGAGCACGGGTGGCCTCGCATACCGGGAAGACCTCGAGGGGGAGAAGCACTCGGGTGCGGGTCTGGCCAGGAGCGGGCGCAGGGCTGGGGGCAGAGTGAGGGGGTGCCGGGGGACCCCAGCAAGGGGCGTTAGAGGGCAATGACTGAAGTGGGGAGACGGGAGGCCCATCGCGGAGTTCTCAGTGGGTTACAAAGAGTTCAAAATCCTATCACTGAAAGGTGGACTCAGGATCTGTGGGCCTGTGAGCCCAGAGCTATCTGGGCAGGGAGTGGAGCCTCGGACACCTCGGCGCCCATCCCTGGGCCTCAGTTTACCCCTCTGTAGAAGGAGTGTGCGTGAGTGGGTCTCCCAGGGCCTAGGGATTGGCTCAAGGGGAGCCGGATGCTCAGGTCCACCTGGGCTCCCCGAGTGCCTCCTGTCGTGCGGGGGCCACGTGGGCCCTCTCATCTGTTTACCGGCTGGATCCCTGGGGGGCCCCTTAGGCCTCCTCCGGGGTGTCGTTAGCCCGCGTCTGTCCTCTCGGGCCTCAGAGTTCACCTGGGAGGTGCAAGCCAACAACCGGTCCCACAACAGCCAGTTCAAGGAGAAGGCCTTCCTGTGCTGGCAGAGTAAGAAGTAACGAGGTGGGCAGGCCCGACCCCCGCGGGCTTTCGGGACCTGCCGCCAAAGCTCTGCGTGCTGGGTCAGTCCACTTAGTCCTGAGGACCGTAGCGCCGCCCTCGCCGAGTCGTGGGGTCCGGTGCTGGCGCTTCGTGTGTCTCCTCCGCCCTAAATAAGTTACTAGGCAACCTTCACGGTACAGCGTGTCCATTGGGCTCTACCTGAAACCCCCGGCCTGCGTCTCACGCGGGGAGTCCTGGGGTCACAGCTCGGCTCACTGGGTCTGCACCCGCGCTGGTCATGGCCGGAGGGAAGGGGGAGGCAGTTGGGGCTGGGTGGGAACCCGGGCCCTCCTGGGCGGCTCCCCCATGCCGGCTGCCGGCTCTCGTCCCAGAGGAACGTCATCCACACGGCCAAGTACAACGTCTTCTCCTTCCTGTCCTTGAACCTGTACGAGCAGTTCCACCGCATGTCCAACCTCTACTTCCTTATCATCATCATCCTTCAGGTGGGGTGGGTGGGGGAGCCCCAGGGGTCAGTGCCTGTGCCCACTCCACTCCTTCTACCTGCTCGAGCCACCTCCTCCAGGAAGCCCTCCCCTCCCACCTTCCCACGTGGCTCTGTAGACCCAGGGTGGTCCTACCCCGTGTTTGTCTGTGTGGCTGGTGGGTCAGTGTCTGGCCCCCCTCACACTGGGAGCACCCTCATGGCTGGGTCCCCACTGCCCAGCCCAGGGCCTGGCACACAGGAGGCCCTCAATATATGTCGGATGCTGAGGGTGCATGGTGGCCCCTCCAGGTCTGAGGCGGCCTCCTGACCCCTTTGGCCCCAGCAGGCTGAGCTGATCCCAGAGGGCCAGGAGGAAGGATTACGTTCTTGGGACCCGCCGGGTCACTTCCTGGCATCAGGCCAGTCATGGGTGGAGATGGGTGAGGGATGGATAGTTTCCAGAGCACCCCAACCGCACCCAGTTTCTCATGCTGTTCTGAGTGAAACGAGACACTCTGCTTTTATCCGTTGATCCGATAAACTTTTATTGAACACCTACTGTATGCAGGTCCTATTCTGGGTACTGGGGACCCAGCAGTGGCCCTAACACCTGTCTTCAGGTGGCCCAGGGAGTGCGGGAGGTGACTGTCATTAAACCACATGGTGGTTCCGCAACGCGGAGCTCCTGCAGGCCGTGTGGGCGTCTGGTGCGTGCTGGCTGTCTGGCGCGCGGTGATGGCGCAGGAGGGGAACAGTGAGCCTGCCCCCAGGCTGCCTCTGCCCTGGGCTCCTGAGACACTCCCGCCCGACTCCCGCGGCCCTCTCAGTCGGGTTAGAGGGTGCGCAGGCCCCTGGCCTGAGCCCCAACCTCTTCCGCAGAGGGTGTCCGGGCCTGTCATCGCGCGGGGAGGAGGAGGTCATGGAGATTGGGAGCCAAGCTTAGAGGTGGTGCCGGCGCAAGAGACCGTCATCCCGCAAATACCTGACTGGCACCTCCTGTGTCCGTTTCCTCCCCGTGCTAAGGCCGCACAGATGGGTGGGTGGTGGGTCCCTGACGGAGGGCAGGCTCTCAGCCCCCTTCCCCTCCTCCACCCCACCCCCCTTCCCGGGCCAGACCAGCTGTCGTACCAGGCAGCTTCCCCAGACAAGGAGGCGCTGGTCATGGCGGCCCAGAATTTCGGCTACGTGTTCCTGGCACGCACACAGGACAGCGTCACTGTGATGGATCTGGGAGAGGAGTGGGTGTACCAGGTCCTGGCCATGATGGACTTCAACAGCGTGTGCAAGCGGATGTCGGTGCTGGGTGAGCCCCCGTGGCTCCAGGTGGGGTGGGGGCAGGTGGGGAGGGGAGCGTGTGTGGGCAGCCAGGCCTCTTCCTCCACAGTCTGCAACCCCGAGGGCTCCATCTACCTCTACACCAAAGGGGCTGACGCCGTCATCTGTGAGCGCCTGCAGAAGAAAGGCCTGATGGAGTGAACCACGGAAGAGGCCTTGGCCGTGAGTCCCTGTGGGGAGGGAGGGTGGAGGGGCAGGTTCAAGGGCACAGGGACAGGAGGAGAAGGGCAGGAGAGGAGAGTGTGCAGAGAAGTGGCCTCAGGTACCCAGGGCAGCCATGTACAGTTGATCAGGTTGTGCACTGTTCTGCCCAGCGCGCGCACGCACGCACGCACACACACACACACACACACACACACACACTCTCCCTCTCTCTCTCTCTCTCTCTCTCTCTCTCTCTCTCTCTCTCTCTCTCTCTCTCTCTCAGGCTGGAGAGGGAGCCAGACTCCAAGCTGCACCTGCCCAAAGGGAATACCTTTTTCTCAGTCACGCAAGGACACCCTGTGGTTGGGCTTTTGTTCTGGTTGCTACCCCCCTATCCCAGCCAGGCCTAGTTTCCTGGACGTGCTTAGCCCTCTCTGCCCCAAAACTTTTGTCTCCGTGGGTGAAGCCCAAACGCCTTGGCCCAACTTTCCAGGCTCTTTCTGTGTTCTGCTGTCCTGTCTATCCTGGTCCCTCCTTGACCTCGAGGGGTTCCCCAGAACCCCAGTTTCTGGCTTGCAGTTTTCTCCATGCTCAGGTGTTGCCTCAGGACCTTTGCACACGCTATTCCCTCTGCTAGGAATGCCTTCCTCCACTCTGGCGCTCAGTCACCATCCTTTGGTCCTCAAGGTTCAGCCATAGGTCCCCACCTCCAGGGAGCTGTTCCCGCCCCGACCCTGACATGGGGCTGTCCTGCCGTGCTGGCCCAGCCCTGACCCTGCAGGTCCCCAGCCTCATCCAGCACAGGGGCCAGCGGGACTGTTTGTGGAAAGAAATATCCTGTGTCCCTCCACACGGGGGCCTCCCAGACTGCCCTGTTCTACCTCTGCCTGGAAGCGGGTGGGGGGTGGGGAGCAGGCAGCTGGTCTGTGACCCACAACTGAGGAAGTGCAGTCAGAACCATGACCCAGAGCCTAGGAGCTCGGCAAGACGGCTTGGCTTAACCGCCTATGGAGTGGATGGGGAAACTTTGGCACGAGAGGAGCACAGGCCTGTCTGGAGCTCCTGACCTGTCCAAACTCAGCCGCTCAAGCCCACCTCCAGTCAGGAACAGAAGCGAGACCCCGGGCAACAGGCAAAAAGCCTGGGGGAGGGTTGGGGCATAGGAGGGAAGGAAGGAGCCACGATGGGCCCCCTGGGGCGAGCGAGCTCGGGGTCTTCCCTGGGGTCTGGAGACAGAGTCCCCAGGATCCTTACAGTTCCACCCACCCCAGAGGCCTCAGCTCCTTGAAAAATGAGGCAGAGGGAGGGGGCTGGGGCTGGGGGAGCCCTGACGGCAGAGGGTTCTGGCAGGGCTGCACCGAGTGTCTTGCGGAGTAGTTAGAATTTGCCTGTGAGGTCTGGGGGCAAAACAGCTGGGCATCGGGGTGGGGGCGGGGGGCGGGCTAAGACAGAACGGGTGTGGAGCAGGGCGGTATGTGGTCCCAGCTCCCCCTGCCCGGGAAGACAGACTGTGGGTGGCGGGTAGGTTGGGTGACCCCGGGCAGAGGGAGAGGGCTGGAGGGGTGCCCGGGTGAGGGGGCAGGGGTTGGCGGGGGTGCCAGCGCCGCCTACCCGCCCGGGGCCCAGTCCTTCGCCAAGCAGACCCTGCGGACACTGTGCGTGGCCTGCAAGGAGGTGGACGAAGACATGTACGAAGAGTGGCGCCAGCGGCACCAGGAAGCCAGCCAGCATCCTGCTCCAGAACTGTGCCCACGCCCTGCACCCGCTGTACGAGGAGATGGAGCAGAACCTCCAGGTGGGTGGAGCTCAGGGGGAGGGGTGCCCGCACCCCAGCTCCAGCCCCTCACCCCCACCAGGGAGCTGGGTCCCTGCTCAGGCTGTCCCCACGCCCACCCCCAGCTGCTGGGAGCCACAGCCATCGAGGTCAGGCTCCAGGACGGTGTCCTCGACACCATTAAGTGTTTCAAGCAGGGGAAGTGTGGGTTCTCACAGGGGACAAGCAAGGTGGGTCCCAGGGTGGCCACCCCCAACATGGGGAGAAGGGAGGCGTGGGGAGAGCTCACCCCTGCCCGGGCACCACCGTCAGCCCATCCGTCTTGTCTGAGTTCAGCATTGCCCTCCACCTTGTCCCTGGGAAGGGAAGACCAGGAACAATGGACTGGGGTCCCCTGGGCGCCTCCCTCAGGCGGGCCGGTGCCATGCTCAGCGGCTCCTTGGGGTTTGGCCCCCTGGTGGCACCATGCAGTGGGGCCCTCATTACCCCTGCCTCATAGATGACCCAGCAGGGCTCAGAGAGCATGGGCACCTGCCACAGTTGCTCAGCCACCCAGGAGCCAAGCTGGAATGGAACCTCAGGTCCTGTGGCTGTGGAGCCCTGACTCCACCCCACTGAGGCTTCTCCGGGGCCCCACTGGGCATGGGTGCCTACAGGGCTGCATTAGAACTTCTGCGGGCAGGAAGCATGTACACACAAAGTATTTAGAATGACGTTTAACAGCTGTGCTGGTGTAAAGACAAATATCCAGGCTGCATTTTTGTATTCATTTTTTCCTCTCTTCTTTATTTTTTTTAAACAAATTAATTCATTTTTTTGGGTTCCTGGAAGTGCCCTGGGGCCCTAAGCACGTTATATCTAACGCCCCGGACCCACCTCGCACCAGCAGCCCAGCTCCAGCCAGGCGAGTGGAATGGAGCCCCCTCTGCTCAGAGCTGCAGCCAAAGTCTCAGGGCTGACTCTCATTGGCTGGCCTGGTCACATGCCCTCCTCCAAACCAATTGCTGTGGCCAGGGGGAGGGGCATGCTGCTGTGATGGGCAGAGTGGGCATGGCCGCCAGGCAGGGGCCCGTGGAGGGGCTGAGGTGGGCTGGTTTGCAGAGACAGCGGTGAACATCGGCTTTGCCTGCCAGCTGCTCTCGGAAAACACGATCATTCTGGAGGAGGAGGAGATTATGTAAGACGTGGGGGTTGGGTGGTTGGGTGCGTGAGCCTGTGTTGGGGGGGGTCAGGGTTGGGGCAGGGTACCACCCATGGCCCAGGCATGGCTCTGGGGTCTGCAGAATGCCCTCAGCCTCTGCCTGGTGGGGCTCCCAGAGGGGGAAACCAAGGCACAGCTGGGGAGTGGGTGGAAGGAAGCCTGTGTGGCTGGTGTGGCTGAGCCCCTGCTGGACCCCTGCAGGCAGATCCTGGAGGTCTACTGGGAGAGCAACAATAGCCTGCAGGGTGGCAAGAAGGGCCACCTGAACAAACAGCTCCCCCTGCAGGTCAAAATGGCCTTGGTCATTAACAGGGAGTTCCTGGTCAGTGTCAGCTCAGGGTGGGCAGCGGGGCCCTGGTACCTGGGAGGGGGCTGGGGACGGCCTCCACCAAAAGGCCCCCAGATGTGGTGTTGGACCAGCCAAGGGGAAGGGCCTGAAGCGTCACACCGAGAGATGGTTCTCAGCAGGGCGAGAGCAAGGGAAGGACGCAGTCAGGTCCAGCCGGGAGGAGGGCCCAGTCGGGGCGTTCCTGGAGGGCAGCGGTGCAGCTGAGTGACGCGCCCCCTGTCCCCCGCGGGCCAGGACCAGCTGCTGCTGTCCCTGCGCACAGAGCCCTGGGCCCTGGTCCAGAACGTGAGCTTGGAAGAGGAGGAGCCCTGGCAGGAGCCCAGAGAGGAGAGGGCGGACTTCCTGCAGGCCAGACGCTTGTCCCTGGTGTGGCGGGTCGTGGGTGGTGGGCAGCAGTGCGCGGGGAGGCCGGCGGCCGGCAGCAGGCGGGGGTGGTAGCTGAGGGGCCCGGGGCCGACAGGCTGTGTGTGCCCCTGCAGCTGCGGACATCGGCGTGGGGCTGGCGGGTCAGGAGGGCATGCAGGCGGTGCAGAACAGCGACTATGAGCTGGCCCAGTTCTGCTTCCTGGGGCGGCTGCTGCTGGTGTATGGCCGTTGGTCCTACATGCGCGTCTGCAAGTTCCTGCGCTACTTTATCTACAAGATGCTGGCCAGCATGATGGTCCAGATCTGGTTCGCTTTCTACAGCGGCTTCACTGCCCAGGTGCGCTGGAGGGAACTCCCCTCTTGGGGCTGGGGTGCCGGGGCGGGTGGGCTCTGGGATTGCCGTGTCCTTCCCATAGCCTCCAGGAAGGCAGCAGGCAGGCTCACACGCTGGGGTCATCACGGGGCAGAGTTGCCTGAAGTCACAGAGCGACACAGACTTTTATTTGGCTGCATTCATAGAGGTATAGATTCCAGATGAAGGGAAGGGATGGTTCCACGCCCAGCTGAGTGCCAAGCATTTTCAGGGATATTTGGCAAATTTGAGCTTTGGAGCAAGGGCAGGACAGGTGCTCCAAATATACATCCTTCAAGGGGAGAGAATGAGAGCTTGAACTTGAGAGAAGATAAGACTATGGGGGCTGGTTCCCTAACTTCAAGACTCTTGACAGTGTCATGGTGAATACTAGCTGTGCTCTCCAGAGCGTTAGAGGAGTTGTAGGGCAGTGATGTCCCCTGTGTGTAAGGAAATTGTCTGAAGATAGACTACTGTGAGAGGGAATGAGCTCCCCATCACTAATGCCAAGGTATTTGAGAGAGAGCTTTACAGCAGCAACCCTCATAAATATATATATATATATTTTTGTTGTTGTTGTTGTTGTTGTTGGCAGTACGCGGGCCTCTCCCTGCTGTGCCCTCTCCTGTCGCGGAGCACAGGCGCTGGACGTGCAGGCTCAGCAGCCATGGCTCACGGGCCCAGCCGCTCCGCGGCATGTGGGGTCTTCCCAGACCGGGACATGAACCCATGTCCCCTGCATCGGCAGGCGGACTCTCAACCACTGTGCTGCCAGGGAAGCCCCATAAATATATATTTTTGTTTTACTTTTTATTTCTAGATATTTTCTTCTTTTAGATGCTGCTATAAATGGAATTGTTTCTTTAATTCACTTTTGAGATTGCTTATTGCTGGTATATAGAAACAGTTTTTTGTGTGTGTTGATCTGTGTGCCCTTCAGCTTTGTTGAATTTGTTTATTGGCTCCAGTAGCTTTCCTGTGAATCCTTTGAGATTTTCTGCATATAGATCCTGTCCTCTGCAAATAGAGATAGTTTTACCTCTCCCTTTCCAATTTGGATACTTTTTATTTCTTTTTCCTGCCTAATTGCTCTGGCTAGGACTTCCAGTGCAATGTTGAATTGCCATGGTGAAAGCAGGCACCTTTGCCTTGTTCCTGATCTTAGAGGGGACAGTGTCTAGTCTTTCTGTATTTGTTAATTGGAATTCTTCCATGGGAAGAACTGTTCCTTCTCCCTTATTTATTTATTCAATTATTTATTCCTATCAGTGTGGACTCATGGGTGTTTATTTTATTCTATGCTTTGTTGCTCAAGTTGTCCCCGATTTGCCCCTCTGCCATGTGCCTGCTCTTCTCTGAGTACATCCTCACTTCCTGGTGCTACAAGAGGTTCCAGGCCCATTTTGTCTTTTCCGTGCCCCAACCCTGGAATGAGCCATTCCCATATGGAGCCCTGGTTCTTTTCACCAGAGAATGGTAGTTAGACACCAAGATCCAAGTGCTTAGTGTGGTCATTTTGCTACTGGGATGCCATTATCCTCTCAGTAGACAGAGCTAGGAAATACACACATATTAACCCATGTTTAGATGCAAATCTATATCTCTCTCGACACCTATCCATCTCTCTATTTTTGTGTATGTGAGTTCACACTGATACCTCTGCTTCCTGACCCACAGAACAAAGCTCAGCTTAGCCTTTTCCTTCTACTGCTTTGTGACTCTTATCTCCAATGGTGAGAAACTTGATTCTGGTAAAAAGTTTGATCGTTACTTATTTGCTCAATCCCAGAATGCACATAAAGTGGTTTTTGGAACTGAAACTGATATTCTTTTAACTAGTCTGGATTCATGCATTCCAGAAGGGAGCTGGGCTATTTGTCTGTGAGGTCTCTTCCAACTCTCCTACCCATCAGTGATTTCCTAAATCGAAAATGACCTGAAAACACACTCTCTAGCCGTTTTCCCTCCTGTAGCTTTTTTTTTTTTTTTTAACATCTTTATTGGGGTATAATTGCTTTACAATGGTGTGTTAGTTTCTGCTTTATAACAGAGTGAATCAGTTATACATATACATATGTTCCCATATCTCTTCCCTCTTTGTCTCCCTCCCTCCCTCCCACCCTCCCGACCTCCTGTAGCTTTTTATTGAAGTCATCCACTTAGAACAGGCTCAAAGGTGCTGCTTTAAAAGAATTAGACCAGGGCTTCCCTGGTGGCGCAGTGGTTGAGAGTCCGCCTGCTGATGCAGGGGACGCTGGTTCATGCCCCGGTCCAGGAAGATCCCACATGCCGCGGATTAGCTGGGCCCGTGAGCCACGGCCGCTGAGCCTGCGCATCCAGAGCCTGTGCTCCGCAACAGGAGAGGCCACAACAGTGAGAGGCCCGCGTACCGCAAAAAAAAAAAAAAAAAAAAAAAAAGGACAAATACTGTCTGATCCCACTCACAGGGTGTCCCTGGGGGAGTCACATCCATAGAGACAGGAAGTAGGTGGTGGCGGCCAGGGCCTGTGGGAGGGGGTGGGGAGTCAGTGTTTCTTGGGGACAGAGTTTCAGTTTGGGAAGATGAGAAAGTTCTGGAGATGATGGCGGGGATGGTTGCACGACAGTGTGAGTGTACTTAATGCCACTGAGCTGTGCACTTAAAAATGGTCGAAATGGTACATTTTATGTTATGTGTATTTTACCACAGTGAAAAAAGGCGGGGGAGAGGACTCACTGGCTCATGGAATCAGAATCTAGCAGGATGGGTCGCAGCTGGGCTGGGCCCCAGAATTGACTGGAATGGTGGACTAGGACATGGCCACAAACCTGCCACCTTCACCCACACAGGCTGGACATTGGGCTGCCCCAGACTCTGATTGGCTGATCCAAAGTCAGGTTCTAGGGAAGGAATCTGATTGGCTGGTCCAAAGGCATGTCCCATCGGACTTCCCTGGGGGTCCAGTGGTTAGAACTCTGCAGTTCCATGGCAAGGGGCACAGGTTCGATCCCTAGTTGGGGAACTAGGATCCCACATGCTGTGCGGTGTGGCCAAAGAAAAAGAAAAAGAGAAAAAAGTCAGGTCCCATGGAAGACTCCAGTTGGGTCAACTTGGGTAGGAAAGAGCCTGTCCAATCCATGGTGGCAAAGGGCTCTGATTGGCCCCCGCTGGAGGGGCAGGTGACCCAAAAGCAGTCAACATGGCTTAGGAGGCTGGCGACTCCTGCTCTCCCCTTTGATCTGTAGGAGGAGGAGGTCATCACCGTGGAGCCCATAGCCCGTGTCCCCCGGGAGGCACGGACCCAGCACTCCAGCTATGCCTTCTCCCACCGGGAGGGCTATGCGGACCTCATCACACAGGGCACAATTCTGTGGAGGTCACCAGCGACATGCTGGTTGATCACACGAAGCCACCTGATGAACTGCCCTGGAGCATGGAGGAGTCCTCCTGGTACCCCAGGAAGATGTCGTTCCTGGGGAGGAACAGGCGCCAGCACCAGGGGAAGGTGTCCTCTGAGGATGTTCAGCCTGCCTCTGAGGTGAGCTCATCCTTGCCTCTGGATGGGCAGTCCTCTCCTTATCAGGAGAGCCAGCACTCTCTCACCAAAAACCGGCTGTCCGGGTCTCTCCAGGAGAAGTTGCCGAAGAGGCAGGAGAGGTCACTGTCATATGAGCCGTGGCCATATACTCCCCAGAGTCTGCCACCAACCAAGGAGACACCACTATCAGCGGAGGGGAGCCAGATGACTTCTGAGAGCCAGATGCTACCTTCAAGCCAGCTGTCTTTGAAGAGCCAGTCAGCACACGTGCAGGCGAAGACATCCCTCTGGAAGATCTGGAAAGTGTCCTGGAAGAACTGGCCATACACCTGGCAAAAGGAGTCCGGGCCCCCCCAAGGAGGGGACGGTGCCAGTTTCCAACTCGAACCTCACCGCTCTGATGGAAACTCCACCACCAACTGCGAGAGGATCATCCACCAGCGAGCAGCCAATGGAGGTGGAGCCCTCACCTGTGGAGAAGCAGCTATCGCCCATGGAGTGGCTGCCAGGGCCCAGCGAGGGTCAAATTTCACCTGGTCTGGCAGGGCTGCCGCCCTCACCTGAGGAACAGCAGTGACTGCCCAGGCTTAGTAAGTGTCACCCAGCATTGTGAGGCCTTCCCCCAAAGACAGGGGCTCCACCTGCTCTTCTTTCTCTAATAAACCACAGTCTGTCTGACCCCACGTCTCCTTGAGGCTCTCTCTTCCTATACTTCTTTCTGTGATGTCCCACGGAATAGTTCTTTTCTGGTTTTAAAAATCAAAACACTGACCTCTAGTGGCCTGATAGGGGATTTGCAGGGAAAGCTGGGTTGCTCTGGGTTTCTTTGGGTTTCTTTACCCTGGGGTAATGTGGATAAGAGCTTTATTGCTCTCAGAAGGGAGAAAGGTGCTGAGCAGACTCTGCTTACCAGCCCTGGCTTCCTGCCTGCAGCCTGCTGGCCTATCTCAGGGCAGTTTATAAGGTCCAGTCCTGACACCACCCAGCCTTTTCCTCCACCGGGCTGCCCTGGTTTCTTCTCAAACAAACCACCTTACACTTTAGGCTCCAGAAGACAGCGGTCAGTGACACCTCAGAAGCAGAGCCCAGCAAGATCCGAGGCTCAGGTGGCCCAAAGGCCCTGTAGAGTGTGGAGCCCTGTGGGGGCAGGGGCTCAGGGAGGGCTGAGTTCAGAGCAGAGAGGGGTGGGCTGGGAGAGGCCCGCTTCCACTCTCCCTCGTTCCCTTCCTCCTTCATGGAGGGTGAGCCCCATGCCTCCCACTCCTGCACCAGCCCCTCCCCCCCATTCAGCAAAGGCACAAGCCCAGGTGAGTGACTAGAAAATAATTTATTGGAGGGAAACAAAACAACAAATCTAGCACAGCAATGGTTCACAACGATGATGATATATTTTTTTAAACTTTTAAGCCTGTCGCCTGAGGGTAGGGTGGAGGGGGCCTCTGTTCCCTCTAGCCCTGGGGGTTCGGGGGAGGACTTTGGATGACCCAAATTGTGTGTACCCTGAAAGCAGCCCTAGTGTCCAGTTGTGATTACACACTCAGGGCCACGTGGCCTCTTGGCTGCCCTCACCCCTGGTGGAGACAATCCCCCCAAAGACCAGCCCTTGGGGGGCCTGCCAGGGATACAGGAGGAGACCAGGGAGCTGATGGGCTGGTGTGGCTGAAACTGCTTTGGGCCAAGAATGTGAGTGGTCCCAGTTCCAGCCGGTGCAGGGGCCCTGGAACATGCCCCACCCCCCGCCCTCATTGCAGGTGGGTTGAACCTGTGCCCCCAAGGCCCAGCCCTCCAAACTTGGGCCTTCTGTCCTTCAGGGTGTGAGGGACCCCCTTTGGCCACCCAAACCCACCTTACCTGGGGCCTGTCCTGGAAAGTGGGCTCTCCCCTGGTGGGAGCGTGGGCCCCGTGGCAGAAGAGTCACAGTCCGGGAGACTGTCTCAGAGCCCCCTTTCATGATTTTTTGGGGGCCCCTTTGTTCTCTGGGTACCAGTGGGGGCTGGGAGGGAGGGCTCCACAGGTGTGCACCCCCTACCTCCCAGGCCAGACAGAAAGGTGAAGGCCAGGCCTGAGGGGGCTGGGGCGTCTGGGTGGAGCCCGGGCAGGTGCCTGCCTTGGGGGGGTTGTCTCAGGAGGGCCCTTCAGATCTGAGGAAGTTGGGGTACACCCTGCCCCCCACCAACCTAGGCGACAAGACTCGAATTTGCTGATTGTCTGTCTCCTCTGAACAAGCCACTTGGGAATTCATGCTAACGTGAGACCGACCCGACTGGGCGGGGGGCCCGAGGTGGCAGTGACGCCCACTGGTGCCCCAGGACCAGGACCCGGAGGGACTCTGGTGCCAGGAGCTAGAGGCCCCGCCACCGGCCACCTTCCTTCTGCACCTGAGGCCCGTCCACCCACCGCCGGCTAGACACACATCCTTGGAAAGGGGGGAAAGTAACACAGAGCAGCGCTAAGGAGCACCGAACAGCACCGACTGGGGCATGAAACACAAGATGCGACACGGAATCCCGGGGCTCTGGCCCCGCGGCCCCGCCCCACCCCCACCCTTCCACCTAGTACATTATCTTCAAGAAAAAGTACATTAGTCATGCATCAAATCAAATTCCATTGCGTCTTTTTTTTTTTCATTTTTCTTCCTTTTTTTTTTTTTTCTTAAATTACATTTGAACACAGAACACACAGAATAATAAATACTCTTATAAGACATGACTCCAAAAAACGAGAAACAGAACACGCCAGAGAACAGAAAGGTATCCAACGCTCTCTCTCTCCTCTCTTTCCTAAAGGACTCATTGAAATAAGAAATCTGTAAACGCCGCCGCAGGTCCTTCCTCGTGCGCTCCCCCCCTCTCTCTCTCTCTCTCTCTCTCTCTCTCTCTCTCTCTCTCTCTCTCTCTCTCTCGCTCGTGCTCCCCGGGCCCTTTGCCTCTGACCACCCAGCTTCCCCTGCCCTGACATTCAACGCGTCTCCCACGGAGCTCACCAAAAGAAATGACATACCATCGTCTGCAAAATTATAATTTAACTGTATAAAGCTTCAAGTCACGTATTCCAAAAACTAGCTAAGGATTTTTTTTTTTAATCACATAAACTGTACATTAAATATCTTGAGGTATTTCAGAGAAAATTGTCAAAGGCTCGAAGGAGCTGTGCTGGAGGTGTCATTCCCTGTGTGGAGAATGGTCTTTGGTATGTGACAACCAGCTGGGTGTTGGGGCAAGCAGGGCTGGGGGGCTGGCCAAATGGTGGTGGTGGGGCATCAGAAGGGAGACGGTGTGTGTGCACGTGTATGCGTGAGTGTGTGCATATGTAATAGGAGGGTGTTTGAATGGGACGCAGGAGTCAGGGACGCTTCTGTGACCCGTGTCACTGGGGCTTGAGGGGGTCCCATCACCAGAAAGGTCCCATGTCCATTCCTAAGTGTCCAACACGGGACAAAACCAGGAGGCCCTGGCCTCTGACCCTTGGGCCTTGAATGCAGGACCAGCAAGTGACTTAACCAGCAGAGAATCCCTGTCCCCTGAAAGCAGGTGCTCTCTCAAGTGGGGCCCACGTGTTCGTGGCAGGCTGAGGGAGAGGCCGTGTCCACCCAGCCCCCAGCTCCCAGCC
Source organism: Lipotes vexillifer (assembly GCF_000442215.2). Classification (NCBI taxonomy): domain Eukaryota; kingdom Metazoa; phylum Chordata; class Mammalia; order Artiodactyla; family Lipotidae; genus Lipotes; species Lipotes vexillifer. The sequence goes on along the minus strand of NW_006787630.1, from coordinate 827,223 downwards.
CCCGGTGTGGTGGGACCAGTGTGTGCACAGGAGTGTGTCTGGAGGGAGGGGTTGTTGCTGAGCGGGAACGGGGACCCTTAGGATTCTGCCCCAACACCCAAAGGTTCTAGAAGCATCACTCAGACCCGGTTGCTTGAAAAGTGCGGAGAATAGTGAGTCGATAAGGACAAGAGAGCATCTCACACACGTCTTTGGTTCAAGAAAAAGGCACTCATCGACCTCACCACCCTCTCCCTCCCTCCCTCTCTCTCTCTCTCTGTCTCTCTCTCTCTGTCTCTCTTTCTCTCTCTCTCTCTCTCTCTGCTCTCTCTGGTGGTGGACAGGTGGCACCTGGGGGGCAGGGCCCAAAGCAGACCCTCGCCCACACCTGGTCCCCAGGCGAGGGAATCCTAGCATCCAGCACAAGTCCTTGGGGGAAATCTTTGGTATCAGGCGTGATTTTTCCAATCACAGACATGAACATTTGAGTGAGGTAGCCTTTACCTGGGGAGGAGGAGGGGCATTTCATTAGAAATGTCTCTTGCATTCTCAAAGGGGTGGGGTGTGGCCACCTCTCTGGGAGGCGGTGGTCAGGGGGTGGGAGGCGGTTTAGTGGGGAGAGGTTCCTTCTAGCCTCCAGCTCTTGAGCCGTGGGCGGGGAGCAGGCTCTTGGGATCCAGCTGCCGGCCAGTCCTGGAGGTCACCTGGAGAGGGCGAGCAGGGGAGGCTGGGGGCAGGGGGGCGTGCTCATCTTCATTTCTGACCCTTCCTTCCCCTTTGTCATTTTTTTTTTCTTTTGGCAAAAATCAGAGCAAGCAGATTCCACCTTGTTCATCATCTTCTTTCTCTCTTTGGAGAAAAAGCAGCAGCAGTACCGGTTCACCCCTGCGCCCCTGCAGGCCCAGCGCCGCACCCCCAAGCGCTGGGAAGTGGGGGAAGTTCCGGGGGGTCCCGAGCAGAGGGCGACGCCGCGACCCCAGCGCGCAGAGGCTCAGGTGTGCCCTGCTCTCCCGGGGCCCGTTTCTCCGTGGAATCTGGGTGTTTTCTTCTGTTTCCTGGGGTCTGTCTCTCCCCGCGCGTCATTCATCAAGGTGCCTAGCGGTAAAGTGAACTGGCAGAGGGACGTGGGGAGGGAGGCGTCTGGAATTACCCGCTTGTTTGAGCTGCCGTCCCCTCCGGTCTGGGACAGGGTATCCCCTGCATCGGCAGGGGGGGGGGGCGCCGCCCCCCCCCCGCCGGGGGCCCCCCCCCCCCCCCCGCCAGACGTTAAGGCAGGCAATTCTTGGCACAAGGAATCCCGGCTGCCGGGAGGGGCGGCTGGGTCTTGGCTGCGGAGGCAGTTCTGCCGGCGGACTCGGGGTGATCTTGGTGGGGTGGGGGCAGTGTGAGGCTCCAGCTCGACGTGGGCTTTGGCGACTTTGGAGGGGTTGAGTTCTCGGGGAAGGGTCCGTGGCGGGCTTTGCGGGGGGTACCGCTGGAGAGGAAGCCTCCCTGCCTCCTTCCGTGGGGTCGGGGGGCCGGCGAAGGAGGGGTTATTCTTTAAATTCCTTTTTTAAATACCCGGTTTATGTTTTTAGTATGTGCTTCTTGACCCGCTTTCGGGACGACACGTGAGCCCTGGTTTTCCTCGAAGCCCCCTGGGCGTCCTGCCTTGAAAGGGAGCCCGGGAGCCCCTTTCTGTCACCCTCTCCCCTCTGGGGGGTGGTGGTGGAGGGCTTCCTTTGGCCTGAAGGGGATTGGGACGGAGGGAGGAGGGGGGCCCTTTTTGTGCACTTGGGCTGGGGGTGTGCTGCGTCCCTTCCCGGGGTGTGGGAACCCGGACGGCAGCCCCTCCAGGCGCCCCCTGGCGCGGGTCTCCGGGCCGGCAGGGTTAGGGCTGGGGGACGTGGGAGGGCGGGAGGGGGCGGGGCGCCTCAGGCCTTGGAGAAGGTGGCCGCGGCGCCGACGGGGCCCCCGGGGGCAGCGCCTGGCTCCTCGGCCCAGCGGTTCATGCAGCGGCGCCGCGCGTTCATGAAGAAATTGCTGACAGTGTTGAGCTCCAGGCCGAGCTGCTGCGAGATGGTGACCTGCATCTCCTTCGACGGCCGCTTGTTCTCCTTAAAGATGGCGATCAGCGTGCGCCGCTGCAGGTCGGTGAACACCAGGCGCTGCTTCTTGGGCTGCAGCGCGCGCTCCTTCTGCTGCTCCTGCTCCTTCCGCTTGCAGGCTGCGGGCGAGCGGGCGGGCGGGACGCAGCGCCACCGTGCGGCCGCACGGAAGAAGACAGGCCACGCGTCCCGGAGCGGAGAGACACGAGGAAACACAGAAATACGCGGGAAACGCGAGAGATGGAGGGAGAGACGACCCGGGGACAGGGCCAAAAGAGACAGGGAGACACAGAAAGAGGCCAGGAGGCAGCGAGTGGAGACCACCAGTAATGGAAGGAAGCGGGGCAGACAGTCGTGGGCGGGAGACAGAGACAAAGGAGGCAGATGTGGAGGTGGGGAGAAACAGAAGGGGACACAGTGTGAGCACACCTCCACAGGCACGGGTCGCCACCCCTCCCATCGCTCTTCTGCATGCTGGCCCCCTCCCCAGCCTCATATCCCCAAACCCCTCCCCACCCCCCCAAGAATCCTGACCTCAAGAGCACCACTGGTGTTGGTGGCTTTCCGCCCTCCCTTCTGCAGCCCACACCTGGGGGGTGCTGGGGGAAATGACATGGAAACTCTACATGTGAGTTATTTGGCTCAGTGTAGACCTGGGTGAAAGAAGTGGTTAATTCATACGTCCTCGGAGATGTGTCACAAACCCCAGTAACCGCCCCCTGGAATGATGGGGCAAGGGGGTTCTCAGAAGGGGGGTGACAGCCCATGCTTCCTTCCCTGGTGTCCTCTGGCGCCTGGCCAGCTCAGGGACCCTGAACCAGGCTCACATGGGCGTCCACTGCCTGATTCTGATATCTGAGCCCCCACTCTGGCCTCCCCCCACCAGCAGACTGAGACTGAGGTTTGGCTCCCCTCAAGTCCCCAGAGGAACTTCTGGAGCTGGGAGGATCTAAGGGGGATTGAGAAACCAACCCTCCCTCTCCCAGGGCCACCAGCACGGAGGACCGGGAAGGCTGCAGGAGGCTGCCCTGTGGTCCGTGGATGCTTGCAAAGGGGAAATGGAAACATCTCAGGGTGGTGGAGCTGGGCTGGAGCCTGTGGTCCTCCTCCTCCCTGCCCCAGCTCCAAAGCGGACCCCTCCCCTCAATGCCGTGGGGGCCAGTGGGTGGAAAAGATGAGCTTCACCAGCCAGAGCAGGCTGTTTCCCCCCCGGGGGCTGCTGACATCAGCACAAACTCTATCAGAGTCTCAATTCCTCATCCACGTACCAGTCACGGGCAGTGGGGTGGTGAACACCTGCTCTATCCTGCCTCCCCGCCAACCGCTTGCCCCAGCGACTGTCACCCCCATAGTGGCCAGTGGCACAGGCTGTACTAGCAGATCCCTGCTGCCAGGCCTAGTGGCCTGCTGGGACCACAAGCCAAGCTGGCTTTTTTTGGTTCCAGGACAGTCTGAACCCGATGACATGCCAGATCAATGTCCACACACGTCAGCAAAAATAAATGAATGTCCCCTGCACTGTGGCTTGTTTCTCGGGGACGACAGGTTCCCCTGTGTGAACTGATGCACCACGTCCCTCCCTGGCCCCCTCTGACCTGGAACACACATGGGGCTTCTGATTGTCTGTTTCAGGTTTCATGATTAAAGAAGAGTGATGATCAGAGGTTACTGGACATTTCAGAAAAGCCTCTAATGAAGGAGAGAGAGAAAAAGTGAGAAAAATGGCAGGAGGATTGGGAGATGATGCTCTCAGAAGAAACAGACAGGTCAGGCACTGTTATAAGTCAGATTCTTGGAGAGGTAAGAGAAAAATACTGTATCCATGAAACAGGACCACGAAAGGGGAAGACAATGCTCTTAGAATTTAAGTACATAATAGCTGGAATAAAGTCAATGTAAGAATTGGAACGTAGGGAATTCCTGGTGGTCCAGTGGTTAGGACTCGGTGCTTTCACTGCCAAGGGCCCCGGTTCAATCCCTGGTCGGGGAACTAAGATCCTGCAGGCCATGTGACTGGGCCAAAAAATTTAAAAAAGAGAAAAAAAGAAAAAAAGAATTGGAACATAAAGCAAATATCTCTGGAAATACAAGTGGACACAGAGATGGAAAATGAGGGAAACGTGATTACAAAGTTAGAGGATGAATGTGCAGGTTTGTCATCTGAGCAAGAGGCCATCCAAAACTAGAGGAAGGGAAGCCCAGATAAATTATATATATATATATATATATATATATAAAATCCATGGCTGGAAGACATGAGAGTTCAGTTTAAAAGAGCCCATGAAATGCTCAGCTCAATGAATGAAAAAAAATACACTCCTTGAGGTTCATCCTCGTGAAATGTCAGGGACCCGGGATGAAAAAGAAGATAAAATGTCCCAGAGAGGAAAGCGACATGCCATTTGGAGACCTAAGAATCAGAGTGGCTTTGAGCTTCTTGAAAACTGGGAGCCAGTGGAACAATGCCTTCAAAATTCTGAGGGAAAACTGTATTCAGCTAGAATTGTGTGACCGGCCAAACATAAGCATGAAGGTGGACTAAAGATATAGTCAGACATTCAAGGTCTCCAGAAGTTGACCCTTTTTTTCAGAAAGCTACTAGAGGGTGTGTTCCATCAAAATGAGGAAGTAAATCAAAAAAGGAAGGTGTGGGAATCAGGAAATGTGATTCATCCTAGAGGAAAGGGAAAAGAGGCCCCCCAAATGAAGACGGGAGAGCCTGAAAGACAGCAGGACAAAGGCACCAAGGGCACGGAGGACAGTCCCATTCAGGTCAGAGCAGAAGAACCAAGGGAAATGGAAATGTCCTAACATACGTTGGTTTCGAATTTTGTTGGAGGATGTGGGATGAGTTTGTGATTGGCAACAATTAACTCCTGGAAAAACAAACGGCCGTACAAGAAAGGAAAAGCAATCCTGGTACTGTATGAGGCAAAACCTAGGAGATGAACAGTGTACCGGGCAGCCTTTTGTATACAAAACAGGGGAGTGAGAACATTTGTTCATATTTTATCTGCTTAAAGAAATCTTGGAAGGAAGCACAAGGAACTGCCTTGACCTCCCATCTCCTTGGAACTTGGCCAGCCTGTGAGGCTCACGAGAGGAGGCCACGTCCCCCACTCTTTCAAGGGAAAGCTGGGTCTACAGGCAGCAAGGCCAGGGAAGAGTAAAAACTCGGCCCGGCCTTTACATTCCAAAAGAGGCCTATCTTGCCCTCCTGTTGCGATCGTCAATTCATTCACTCACTTCATGCATTCATTCATTCTCTTAGCAATTTTCTCATGAATTCACTATGCATTTACACTAGGGACAGATATACAAATGCTCCTTTGTATCAATGCTCTAGCTTGCAAGAGCTTTGCATGTGCAGGGCCTTATAATTCCATAGGGCAGGAACTTTCCTTCTTACTTACTCAGAGAAGGTAAGCCCCTTGCCCAAGTTCGCCCAGCAAGTCCTGGCAGGGGCAAGACAGCAGCCAGGGTTGACTGGCAGATGGGAGGGAGGTAAGATGTGGGTCGCCTCTTTGGCCCCCGCCTCCCCCTTCTCCAATCCAGAGCCTAATGGGGGCCCCAGAGGCAGAGGCTGGGGGAGGGGCCGGGCAAAGCAGAGTGGTGAAAAAACTTCGCGTTTTGTCGATCGCAGCAAAAAGAGGCTCCGCTCGCCCCCCTTCCCAGCATTCAATCTAATTACAGATCCTCACAGCCTGGATCGATCCGGGCTCCAGTCGGAGCTGTTTACCTCGAGCAGCTTTTGTCACCGCTTCCCTCCCCCACAGACCCCGGTGGCGCCGGCCTGGAGGCCCCTGCCCCTGGCGGGGGTGTGAGTGCCAGCACGGGAGGTGCCCCAAAGCCCCCCAGCAGCGGGTCCTGACTATCGCTGCCCTGCCCCTCATCCCTCCCAGCGCCCAGCATCACCTCGGCCAGCCCTAAAAACCACTGCACCCCTGGAGGCAGCCCCAGAAGGAGGAGAGACCTGGGTATGGACCCCTTTCACAGAAGTGAAAACCAAGGCTGCCAGAGGACCGGCCAGGGAGCAGGGCTGGGGAAGAGGAGCCGGGGGAGCAGCCTGGGATGTACTCATGGCACCAACCAGCAGCCTCACACTGCGGTGCCACTGCTGCGGCCACCTCTTCCACGATGATCTCCAGTGGGGACCGCCACTGTGGTGTACCTGCATCACCTCCTCCACCTGCATCACTTCCACCTCCGTCGCCTCTTCTGCCATCACCTCGTCTCCACCACCATCGGTGTCCATCTACCACCACCCCTTCCATCATCTGCATCAATTCCACTGCCAGCCCCTCCTCCTCCACCATTACCACCACCTGTCCCACCACCACCTCTCTCCGCAGCCGAACCCCGTCATCAACACCACCTCTGCTCTCATCACGTCCTCCACCTGCACCTCCATCACCATCACCTCCATTTTATCACCTCCACCACTGTCTCCTCCAAAATCCCCACCGACACCATCAAACCCCATCCTAGAGTCCACCTTGCATGTGCCCAGCACAGGGGGACTCAGCCCAGGTTCCCCCACCAGGGCCACCCAGCCTGTGGTGGGGAGACAGGGAGTGGCCTCGGACACAGGCCCTCACGACCAACCATGGCTGCCATGACAGCCAGCAGAGGAGGAGCCAGCTGGGCTGGCCTGTGGGATTGGTGTGGTGGGGTGGGCCTTCATACATGCTCTGGGACGCTGGGTGGGTCAGTTCCCTTGCAGGGCCTGCCTCAGTCTCCTCAGTTGCAAAATGGGACGTGCTGCCTCCTTCCAACATTTTTCAGGGCCCATCAGCTGCCCGAGCCCTCCCCATCTCACTCGGCCCCTGGACCCCCACTCCCTCTCTGTTCTCACCTCCTCCTGCTGCCCCTCACTTAGCTCACTCCTCCGTGGCCACACTGGTCACATCCCCCGGGGCACAGTCCAACCTCAGGGCCTTTGCACTGGCTGCCACCTCTGCCTGCATCGCTCTTTTTTATTTTAAAAATATTTATTTATTTATTTGGCTGTGACAGCTCTTAGTTGTGGCACGTGGGATCTAGTTTACTGACCAGGGATCGAACCTGGGCCCCATGCATTGCGAGCACAGAGTTTTAGCCACTGCACCACGAGGGAAGTCACTGCCTGCATCGCTCTTCCCGCATTTCTTCATCGTTCCCTTGCCTCCTTCCATTCTTCGCTCAAATCTCTTCTCTGTGAGGCCCACCCTGACCCCCCCCCCC
>NW_006787630.1:807036-819611 GCF_000442215.2 Lipotes vexillifer | reverse complement strand
TCCGTGTTCCCTGCATTGGCGGGCGGACTCTCAACCACTGCGCCACCGGGGAAGCCCCCCCCCCAATTTAATACTGCAACTTTCTCCCTCCTCTGCTTTTTCCTTTCTTTTTTCCACACCATTCTCCCACTCTATCCAGGGGTGCCACAGAGTGAGGGTTTTGGACCCAACTGTCTCTCCTGTCCACCCTCCATGACCCCAGGGACTGAGAATCTGATACTTGGAGCTGCTGATTCCAAGATGCTCTGATCTTAAAGATGGTGGGGAAGGTGATGGAGATAGAAATGATTCAGGTGGAGGAGGGGATGCAGGTGCACCACAGTGGCAGGTATACCCCATCCTGTTTCCCTCACTGCTATCAGTCTTTTTGGAGTCCAGGGATGAGGAGGGTCTGGGGCTGGCTCCTGGGGATCCCAGAAGCCCTGGCGGAGATCAAAGGAGATACAGAAGAGAACTTACTCCCAAATCAGCTGCCTCATGGGGAGCCCAGCAGGCGCTAACGGCGGGCTTTTCGGCTGGTCTGGCCCGCAGTTCCCGCAGTGACTGCAGGGGAGCCTGACCCCGCCCCAGCGCTGGCCGGGACTCCAGGTAGGAGGGTGGGCCCTGTTCCGGCAGGCGTTAACGGCGGCCTTGTCGGCTGGTCTGGCCCGCAGTTCCCGCAGTGACTGGCAGGGGAGCTGACCCCGCCCCAGCGCTGGCCGGGACTCCAGGTAGGAGGGTGGGCCCTGTTGGTCCACGTTTCAGGTGGCGGCAACGGGAGGTGAGTTGGGGGGACCCTCAAGTTCCCTTTCGTTTCAGACCCTTGGAGACTTGCTCCCATGGCACCTCTGTCCCTCCTGCCTTTCTACAAAGTTGCTCGTGTCCAGGGGCCCAAGAGGGCAGTCAGACCCGCCCCCACCGTGGATTACTGCGTGGTGACGGCCTCTGAGTCTCAGGTTCCTCGAATGGAAAATTGTCTTAATCATGATCTCTGCCTTGCCAGGCTCTGAGAAGGGGTTTAGCCAGAAAAGTCTTGAATACGATGGTGGGGCTGAAATGAGGCTCCCAGCTCCCATATGGGGGCCCCTGGGAGGAGCTAGGCTCTGGGCCCCACTTGCAGGGCAGCTGTGAATTTCTCCCCCTCTCAGGGCAGGCCTCAAGCCTCAGCACCTTCCCTAGAATCTTCCTGGAGAGGGGAGGGATGGAGAAAATGAGGTCTGGAGTAGGGAGTTGGGCTGCCTCAGCCAAAGAACTCCTAGACATCCCTCAAGGCCCAGCCCCAGTTGCCCTTGCCCCATGAAACTCTTCCCCTCACCCTCAGCAGAGCCCCAATTCTCTCCCCTAGGAGCCTTCTGGTGCCCAGCACAGAGTGGATCCACGGGAGGCTGCCGGCTGGCTGTGTTGTCCAATGCCTGACACCCCTGTGTGGGTGGTAGGGGACTCAGCCCAGACTGGAAGACCCTGCGCAGGGAGACCCGGCTGGTCACTGCCCTGGAGGGTCCTGTAAAGCAGGGGGACCCCAGGGAGGGCCCTCAGCAGGGAGCACCCTGTCCCCAGTCAGCCAGGGAGAAGCTGGGGCTGTGCAGCAGGTGGGGGAGGGGGTGTCCCTGGATTCAGTCGCCCCTCAGTGGATGGGGAGGATTGGGTCCGCAGTGGAGGGAGCACCTGTTCACCCCCATCATCACCTGACAAGCACCCGTCTCCCCTCCCCTCTGGCATCCTGCACCCTCCTCCTCACCCCCTCCAGAGGCCCACTGTGGTCTGGGTGGGCGACATGGGGGGATGACTGCCCCTGCTGTGCCTGTCCTGGGCCATCCCTGGCCCCAGCCGGCTGACCACGCGGGAGTCTGCCTGTCCCCCATCAGTTGGATGTGCCCGCTTGGGGCTGCACAGGCCCTGGCCGGGTGGAAGGCGGTGTGTGCAGTATGGCTTTGCTGTATTGGGAGGGGTAGCCACGCACAGCAGACCACACGCGTGTGAGGGACAGGGAAACTGGGAGGGTAGCCAGAGCCTTCGTTGCGACAGGCAGACAGGTGGGCAGCAGGTGGGGACCTGGAGGGGCGGTGGGGTCAGAGGCTCAGAGGATATGGCTGGTCAGTGGGCAGCGGGGGGAGACCCGGGAACCAGCAGGCCTCAGCCTGACGTTTGCTTGCAGCTGGCCTCGGGGGTTGGGGACACAGTGTGGGTGTCAGACAGAAGATTCAGTGTGAAGAATCAAGGGCGGAACGTGACTTGCTGGGTGTGACAGCCAGTGTGCATGGTGCTGAGCCCACTGGGCCTGAGTCTACAGGATGTAGGATGGGCCATCGAGACCCCCGGGGTGGCTCCTGTCTGTCTTCTGGCCTTGGGCCTGCTAGCTGCCCCACTGCCCTGCCCTTCCCCGTCAGCGGGGACGCTGGGCCTGGGCTCCAGGGGCCGAGTGGCCCTGAGCACACAGTCTGTGGACACTGTTTTCCTGGTTTATAAAGCGGGCCCAGCGACCCCTGGTCCTGATGTCCCCGTCTGTCCGTGGGGTTGGGGGTCCCAAGCAAAGCTGGCTCCAAACGCGGGCCAGGGCGGACCCTGCAGCTGCTCACTCCTTCCCCCTCCCCGCTTCACTCACACAGTTATCAAGCACCTCCTGTGTGCACTGTGTGCAAGGTCCCACGGAGCCTCGACGTGGTGTGAAAACACCGTCACCTGAATAATCGCACAGATACAGGGAAACCAATGACTGACTGTTCCCAGACAGGGCTGCCAGCTGCCCCCGCTGTGCAGCTCGGGATGGAGGTGGGCATGGTTGGGCTATCTGAGGGGGAAGACATGAGCCCGGCTAGGGGGGAACAGATCTGGCAGAAGCCAGGTGGCATCAGGAGGGTGGCTCCCCCCACTGTGAAAGCCTGGGTCTGACAGGGGAGGACAGCAACCAGACGGTGGCCCCAGAAGTGCTCATCCCTCTGTGTCACCCTCTGTGCAGTGTCAAAGCCACCACGGAGCCACTCTTGCCTGCCCCCAGGGCCCCAGCCCTGTGTGCCTGTACCACCCCCTTCCCAGTATCCGTCCACCTGGGCACGGGGTGGTGGTGTGGGAGCGGGAGCCAGAGCCACTGTCCTGTTCTCTCCCTTCCGGCCACCTCCTGCGCTCAGCTCAGCTCAGCTTCTCCGGGCAGACAATTCAATACGGAGCCAGGTCCCCGGCTGGGATGATGACCGGTTTCCTTGGCGACATGTCCCACCCCAGCCACCAGCTGCCCAGCCCCAGATGTGGGCCACATTGATGCCACCACCCTAGTGGCTTGTCCCCACTGGGCTGAGCTGCCCTGAGCATCCCCCGCTGGCCTCCCCTGGCCAGGGACAGTGAGTGACTTGCCCAAGGTCACACAGTGAGTCACTCGGAGGGGAGCCTGGAGCATATACAGGCCTCGGACCTGCTTTATCCACACCCTGCACTCCTCAGGGCACCGGGAAGAGGTTCCCATGGGTCGGGGGGAGGGGAGTCATCTCCAGGGAGACAGGGCTGAGCCAGGCCCCTGCCCTCAGATGTGGGCCCCCTGGAAGCCTCAGCAGCCCCTCCTCTGTCTCTGATGCCTCTCCACTCTCTGCCCCTCCACGCCTCCCCTGCCCGCCAGGTCCACACCTCCCCCTCCCCCAGCCTCTGAACGCACCTTGGCTGTCACCCAGCCTCCCTCCCCACCCCCCTGCTTCCCCTGATGGGATTTTAATGGCCGCATTTTCAAATTAGTTCTGAGCCTTTCAAAGACTTATCAGGGAAATGAGCGTTTCCACTGGGTTCTGGGCTGCCCCTCCCGGCGGGGGCGGGTGGGCTCCATCTGGTGGTTGCAACGCCTGGGGATGGGGGGACGGGAGTGTCCAGGGGCAGCTCTCACGCCTTGAGACCCGCCCCCCCATTCAGGCACTGGGGGGCAAACCTCATCAGCGGGTGCACACAGAGCTTTTATTTTTTTTAAAAAATGGTAAGAGTCACAGCGGCTGACAGCTAGAAATGGATTTGAAAAAGATGACAGGAAAGGACCCTTCGGTGATAAGAAAACGCATAGAGAAGCCAAAGCAGAAAAGGCCGGCGGGCGGGTGGGGGGGGGAGAGGTGGGGGAGGAGGACCCAGCATTTCAGTGATTGGGAAACTAAGCCACAGATAAACTCACAGGCAAAATTGTCGTGCTGCACGTGCTCACTGCAGCCCTGGGGGCGACGACAAACCACCTGGAACGTCCTAAATGTCCATTGGGCAGGGACGTGGTTGAAGACAGAGGAAAGGGCCAAAGAGAATACTATGCAGCAAGCAAAAATGCCTTCGAGGCTCTCTCTTTCCTGATGTGGATGTGCTGGGTGTCGGTGAAGCAAAAGCACAGCAGAACCGGTGTTTTTTAAAAACAGGAAAAGGAAAAGTACGTGCATTATGGCTGCCAGATTAAGTGTAACCTCTCTTTAGGAGGAGCAATATGAACTGTGGTTTACAGAAAGGGGACTTGCTCCACTTAAATTTGGAACTTGGCGAATGTGTCCGCTGTTTGAAAAAAATAATACAGCATTTTTTAAAGAACAGGGTGGGTAGACAGGACGGAGGTGGAGGAAGCAAGCAGGGACTTTGCCGTTGCTCCAACGCGCGCAGGAGGCTTTTCTTTGCGTGCTTCGTTCTCAGCCAGGCTGGGGATTCTAGTCTCCATGTGGGGAAACGGAGGTGCGCAGGGGAAGCGCCTTGTCCACAGTCCCGGGCCTGACCGCCGCCGCGCGCATCCCTCCCCAAGTGCCCTGGCCCCCACGCTGTGCTGTCTGCGTTCCAGGAGCTGTGACCCGATGTTCCGAGCGCACAGCCAAGCGCGCCAAGTCCGCCGCCGCCCTGGGTTGGGCCGGAGGGAGGCGAACCCAGAGGCGGCTCCCCATGGGTGGGATGTGACTTCTCAAGGGGTAGGATGTGGGCGCTTGTTGAGGGCGCGCCGGTGACCCTGAGGCTCAGAGGCCGCGGGTGTGCAGGGCAAGGGGCCGGGACCTTACACTGGGCTGCGTGCACCCATGTCCCTCCGGGCTGTGGAGGGCGGATGCACTCTAGATCCTTTTGGGTTTGTGAGATCCCACGTCCGCTCCGCAGCTTTGCCGGCACTGCAGGGCGGCGTTGGCCTGGTGGTGGAAACTGAGGCACCGACATCTTCCCTAGTGGGCGCGGATGCGCCAGGGTGCGTAGAAAAGCATGAACCCTGCTGTGCCTGCACTAGGTCCCCCATCACCTACCTCCGTCACCACGGGCGGACGTGACCCTCTCCCAACCCCCCCAGCTCTAGGGAGTGGGGTCTGGACAGCAGCTGCCCGGAAGTGGATGGGTAGGAGAGGTGGCCCAGCGGCTCAGCTGGGGGACCCTGAAAAATTCCCAGGCGCCAGCGAAGGTGTCGGCGGGGGGAGGGAAGTGGGTTCTTCCCTGCTCCCCAAGCACCGGGATGTGCCAGACCCCGACCGGAGGGCGGTGGGGGTCCTGGGCCGGAGTCTGCTCACACTTGCCCTAGTGTGGATGTCGGCGTCTACACTTGTGTCCTGTGAGGATCTACACTTATATTCCCGTTCCTTTGCATCTCTGCTTACGTTCCCCGTGTGCATCTACACTGTGTCGCTGGCACTGGCACGTCTACACTTCCGTCCCCTCTCTCCAGAGGCCCGCGCGGGTCACGGGCACCTCTCCTTGTCCGTTTCCATCTGCTGCCAATTTGTGGCTTTGTGCGTGTGACTCTTTAGGTCTAAGCCCCCGGCCTACCCCACATCTGTCCATAGGGCAAGACACCAGCAGCAAGAGAGTTGCTGAGAGAGCTTTTCCTAGCCCCACCATGTCCACACCTACTCAGCAGAGGGGAAACTGAGGCCGCAGGTGTCCCTGGACTGCCCAAGGTCAGGTGGGTCTCCCAGGCTGCCCCTGGCTCCCGGCCAGCCTCTTCCCTCCCCCACGAGCACAGCCTTCCTTATTGATCAAGGGCCATATTTAATTAAACACTTGATTCAAACCAGCCTGAGCTCCCCTGGTTCAGCTGAGCTCGCTGCTACGTACAAAGACTCCAGCCGCAGGGGTCCAGCCTCCATCCTTACAGCAGCTCTGGCTTCCCACCTCCCAGCCTTTGTCCTTGGTGGTTCCACCTGCATTGATTGACGCAGGACAGAAAGTTAGGGCCGTGGCAGGAAGTTTCCTCTACTTCTGGGCTCTTGGGAGCCACGAGGCACGGTACTAAGCAGGAGAATGATGAGCTCTGACTTACTGTAAGAAGCCCCCTCCAGCTTTGGAGAGAGGACATCAGGGGAGGGAGTGAAGCCTGGAGACCAGCAAGGAGGAGGCAGCGGCCAGAGGTGGGTTGCTCACACTAGAGTGGTGATGGTTGACAGGGAGGGAGTTTAGGGAGAATGGCTGGGTCTTGGTTAGTCCTAGGATTTTCAGCTAAGGGGACTTCAGAATAAAGGAGCCAAAGCCCAGCTCCAGCCCCTCACCCGGCAGATTCCTCTGTGTGCTTCTCTGTGACGGGAACGACCATCCTTGTCCCTCAGGCAGGAAGGTACCATCGGGACTGGGGTCCAAGGAGGGCTGGACCTCCAGTTCAGGGCCCAGGTTCCCTGTGAGGGCCGGCAGCCAGGAGGGGGCAGTTCACCAGGAAAAGCAGAAGCGGGTGGCTCTGAGTGCGGCAGGAGGACGCTGGGACCCGGCCCCCATCCCCAGGGTCTCTGGTGGTCCCTGGGGGGACTCATATGGGTCCGTGATCCTGTCCAACTCTGAGTTGGAAGGAAAAGTGCAGGCCTGCCCTCCCGGCCCAAAGGGTCACCCAAGCGGTTTGTAAACTGGACCTTGGCATGACCTTGAGAGCCTCCCTCCTGTCCCTGGCCTCAGTCCACTGAGCTCCCCTCCCAGCCTTTGTCTCTGCTGGGCCACCTGCCCGGAATGTCCCCCCATCTCTGAGGGAGGTGGGAGCCTGAGCATCTCAAGCCCCATTTACTAAAGGCTCTGAGTCACCCTGAGTGTGAAGCTTTGGCAAGCACCTTTCTTTCAGCCTTGGCTTGCTGGTCTGTAAAATGGGCTCAATATCCAAACTGGCTTAAAAGGTCCCTCTTTTCTGGTGGGTGATCCGAGGGGGAGGGGGAGGGTTTTCGGGCATCCCAGCCCGCCCCCTCCCCATCTGACAACCTACCCCTCTCCTCTCCCTCCCTCTCTGCATGGAATTGGAAGCCAGAATCAGTGAACCTGGGCAGGGTGCTGGTGCCGCCCCACTTGGGTCTTGTGGTCTAGAAGGAGGGACTGGTTTGGGGGACCCAAGGCATCATGCACAGCCCCTCATGGCCCTGGCACACACAGCCCCAGACAGTATCCCCCCACTCCCTGCTTCCGTGAGGAGGCCTGCAGTGTCCCCTCCAGGTCTCAGACCCCTTCTGGCTCCCCTGCCCACTCTCTGTGGGTCCCACAAAGCACAGGTTGCCAGGGGTGACCCAGGTCCTCCCTAAAGACAAGGAGATGTGGGTGTGAGTGGGTGATTAAGCAAAGTGGCCTCAGGGTACAGGGTCTGTGAATACATCCTGAGGGGCTTTGGGGGGGGCGGGGTTGATAAGAAAAACCTCAACAAACACCTAGGAGGTGGTATCTGATTCTGTCCATTTCTCAGATGAGGAAACTGAGACTCAGACCCTCACCCAAGATCAGTCAGTGACAGAGCCCGGGTGAGGCCAGGTCTCCAAATTCTCTGCTGGGGTGGCTTTCTGGAGGGGTCTGCAAGAGGTGTGGACCCTTGTGGGTGGATCAAGGTCAGGTTTTACTGAAGGTACATTGGTCTTTGCGGGCGTGGGGGGATGGGGGGAGGGGAGAGGGGGTCGAGAGTGCTTGCGGGGGGATGGATAGTGTCCCTCCAAGTGGGACTCCGGAATTGGACCTTGTGGGTTGAGTCTCTTCAGCCTCAGGACCCCCCCACCCCCATTCAACACCTGTCTGGGATGGTGGCTGCAGAATGGGGGGAGGGGTGGAGGAAAAGCCTGTCCTAGCCTGGCTGGGGGGGGCGCGGGCAGCTGGTGTGCCTTTCCCCTTTCCATCACCATCCCTTCCAGACTCCAGGCCCCTGGCCACCGCACTGCAAAGCCACCGCCAACCCTGACAACTGCCCTCACCGTGCCCACCCCCTGTCACCTCCGGAAATGGCTCCCTCTCTGCCTCAGTTTCCCCCATGGCCGGTCTCCCACAACCTTTAGGGATTCTGGGTCTGGGGCTCATCAGCAGGCGAGAAGGAGGAGGAAAGGGCCCTTCTTTCAATCGCCACCATCTGATATTTTATATATATTTTCTGATCAGTTACAAAAAATACTTTTCCTCCGGAGTTGCAATTTAAACAATATTTGAAGACGGCCGAAGTTATCGACCCGGCGACGGTGATGAATTAGAGACGGTAATTCGAATTCATCGACCGCCCCGCCCCCGCGGAGTCCGCCAGCCCCTCCCCCAGACCCTCTCCCGTAATTACTGTTTGAGACAGAGTCGGGGAGGGCTTCGAAGAGGCGGCGGATCCGAAGCTGTGGGAATCTGAGGATCCTGGGGTGGAGTAGGGCTAGACCCGCCCCCCCCCCATGGCCGTGGGGTTGGGGGGCTGCAGGATGGGCCATCCCCAGAATGTCAGACCCAGAGCCAGACTCCCCCAATGCACACACATTGTACAGGGGGGGTAAACTGAGTCACAAAGAAGAGGCAGGCCTGGGGGCAACGGAGTGGGGGACCCTCAGGTCTACCTGGCCAGATTTCTTGGGTGCTTCAGAGAAACAAAGAAACTGCCCTTCCCTCCCCAGCCCCAGAGTCGGGAAGGAGAGAGGCGGGGGAGCTGGGGGGTGACAGGATCCAGACTAGTGGAAACCAGCAGATGGGCAGCCGCTGGGACCTCTCAACTCCCCTTTCCAGTCTCTCCTTTTCTGTCTCTTTGACTTTCTCTCTTCTTTTTTTTGCCACTCTCTGTCCTTCCTTACCTATCTCTCTTTCTCTCTGTCTCTGCGTGTGTCTTTCTCGCTCCTGGTCCAGCGCAAGGACCGGACTACCTGACGGGACATCCGGAGCAGCTCGGCCAAGAGGCGAGGCCGGAGGCGGGCCAGCGCGAGGGGGTGGGACTGGGGCGCGGAGCTGCAGGGTCCCGGGAAGGTGGGCGGCTTTCGCTGGGCCCGGGATGGGGCGGGGGAGGAGGGAGGGCGGAGGTGAGTACTCCCTGCCGGGGTTGGACTGTGCGGGTCTGGGCGCAGGGAGGTGCTTTGGGCTGTCGCTTGCGGGTCGGCGCGTTGGGGAGGGATGCCAATCCAACCCTCCCCCCCCCCCCCCCCCCCCCCCCCCCCCGCAACCGCTGCGATTTGCCGCCACTTAACCGCTTTTCATTTGCGCAGCGACCGGAACTAAAGGCCTCTCGGCCGGTCGGTGCCTAATTACCCCGGCCCGGCCACCTCTGACATCCTAAGGCCAGCCCCGCGCTGTGGACGGGGTCCTGAACGCGCTAGAGGTGCGGCGGGGGCCCAGGGCCGGGAGCGCGGACCAGGCGGACGGGGGTGGAGTGGGGTGGGTGGGTCACGCGTAGGCAGCGGCCTGGAGGAGCCGAGGACAGGCCGGTTGTCGCGGCTCAGTGTGGCCTGGACCTGAGCATGTGCCAGGTCCTGTGCTCATCCTCTCCATTTACCCCACGTACCCCTGAGACGGCCACTATTCTGACTCCCACTTCAAAGGGGGAAACCGAGGCTCAGAGAGGTGAGGCGTCTGGCTGCTGCCGCAAAAGTCAGGGAGGCCCGGCTGGGATGCAAACGCGGCCTCAGTTTCCCCTGCCCTCCCCGCACTTAGACCGACTCTGAGAGCTGGTGCCCTGCTGGCTGGCACTGATCCCTCACAGCAGGCACCCGCCACAGGGACTTCTCACCTGAGGCTTGTCATTCTAAGACGCCCTGGCCAATCTGTTGGGTGGCCCCGAAGTGTGCCACTCAAATATCACAAAGAGGTCCAGTTAGTTAAATGGCAGTGACGGTGGAAAAAAATGGAAAGTGGTGTGTCCCTTGAGTACACACATGTCAGACACAATGTCCCCAAAATACATGCGCCGGGGAGGAGGCTGAAGGTGGCCAGTGTGCAATAAGTCAAACCTCACAAGTGACCCCATTCGTTGGGGGCTGCTTAGTACCTACAGCGTCAGAGCCATGCCCTTGGCCTGCTCCCTGATCACCTGCATCACACACGGCAGGCTGTGGCTGCATGTTGGTGTGACTGAGTGTCCCCTGTGAGCACACCTGTGTCAGTGCATGTGTCATGAGGAGTGAGTACTGCCCTTACACAAGACCGTCCAGGTTCCTGATGCCATTTCTAACATTTCACGGCCACCTTCCCACGCACTTGGTTACCTGCCACATAAAAGGAGGATTTAGTCCCCAATGTGGAGAATCTAGGAAGCCTATCCGGGGCTCAGGCAAGTCACCTTGTTCTGTAGAAGGGGCAACCGAGGCCCGAGTGTGGCTGCAGGTCCCCCAGGTTGTCCAGGACGCCTAGGGGGAGGGGAGCAACGAACACCTACCCCTCTCCATCCCCCAACGGCACCCCCTCTTCCCCAGCGCCCCCTGCCCGGCCCTTCACAGCTAAGTCCCTCCCTGCCTCCCTGCTTACGGGGTGCCTGGTTTGAGCCCCAGCCCACTCCATCCAGCCCCACTCGCCCCTGTGCGCAGAGAAGCGATCGATCAGGCGCCCGGGGCCGCTATTGTCTCCGCTGCTGGGGCGGCTGCAGCCCCTCCCCAGAGTGGCCAGGAAAAGACTCCCCCCAACCCAAGCCAGGCCACCGTGGTGACAGTGGGGGCTCTCCTGCACCCCACCACGCACACCCAGGAGAAGGGGTCCTGGCCGCCGGCTCTCTGGGGGCAGGTGTGGACCCAGCTGTTGTCAGCTGGGAGGGAGGAGGGAGCGAGGGGGCGATAAGCATCAGTGTGAGTGAGACACGGAGACAGAGGCAGAGAGAGGTAGAGAGGGAGCGGGACAGAGAGAAGGAGAAAGAATGAGACCAGGAGGAAAACGGAGACAGAGCAAAAAATTAGATCCCAGTTCGCCCGACAGAAAGAGAAGTAGAAACGAGAGAAACACAAAACGCAAAAGAGAGGCCAGTGCCGTGCGCGCACCCTAGCCAGGAGCAAACGCGTGGGGCGGGCGGCCGGCTGGGCTGGAAAGGCCTCCGCGCCGCGCGGGCCGAGGGTCCCCCGGGCTGCCCCTCCCCCGCCCGTTCTCGGGTGACCTTTGCCTGCGGCCGGAGAGGGGGAGGGGGCTATCGATCGCAGAGGCCCAGCTACAAAGAAGCGCGCGCTGGGGCCGGGGGCTGGCTGCTAAGGTTCTGGCACCCGGTGCACGGTCCCGGCGCTCTGCCCCGGGGCTAGAGGCGCAGCGAGGGGTCGTTTGGGAGGAGGGGAGTGGCACCCCGAGCTGAGAGCGGCGGCGCGTCTGGGGCACCCACCCCCTAAAACACACAGCACACATCACACACACAATGAGCGACCTGCTGGCAGCTTGGGGATCCTCCAGCAGTCTAAAAACGGTCCAGGGACCCTCTCCCAGTTCCCGGAGGGGCTGGGCGGGAGTCTACGGGAGGGACGGCGGCACAATCCTTTTCCCCCTTTTGCTGACGGAACTGACGGGCAGGGGCGCAGATTACGCTCTAGCCTCCTGCAAGGGGGTCCAGAGAGGATGGCGGGGCGCAAGGCCGCAGACTGGGGATGGAGCTGGGGCTCTCCGCTGTCGCACTGCTTGGTGCTGGGGAGCCCCGAGCCGGACCCCTAGGGTCGGGCGGCACGCGCCGCACTCCTACCTGCGAGGCGCAGCGCCGACATGCGCTGGAACTCGGGCTCCTGCAGCCACTTCCACATCCTGCGGAAGGTCTCGCGGCCCGACTTGAGCTTGCTCCAGGGCTTGGGGTTGCGCAGCAGGTCGGAGAGCGTGCCCTGCGAGCGGCACAGGATGCGCTGCGCGAAGATGGCCTGCGGGATGCTGTAGCGCTTCAGCTCCGCCGTGATGCGCTGCGCCACCTCCTTGGTGTTGATCTCCTCGGCCGCCGCGCCCGCCCCGGGGCCACCGCCTCCCGCGGCAGGGCCGCCGCCGCCGGAGGGTGCCCCCGGCGCCCGAACTGCTGCCGCCGCCGCCGCCGCCTCCGGGCAGCCCGCGGGCCAGCGCGTCCTCCGCGCGACCCAGCAGCGCGGCGTGAGGCTCGAAGGCGGCGGGCGGCAGCAGCTTGTCCCCCGCCAGGTGGCCCGGAGCGCCATAGGCGGCCAGCGGCGGCGGCGGCGGCGGCGGCGGCGGCTGAGGGGCGCCGTGCAGCGCGGGCGGCAGTGCGTTGGGCAGCGGCGAGAGCGGCGACCCCATGGCGGGCAGCTCCTTGCCGTAGGGCCCGTAGAGGTGACCCACGGAGGCGAGCGCCGCGCGCTCGTCGCGCATGAGGGTGAAGCTGCCGCTCACGCTGGCCGCCAGGCGCTGCGGCGGGGGCGGCGGGGGCGGCGCGGCCGCCGGGTGCGGGTGCGAGTGGGGGTGGCCGCCGTGCGCCCCGGCTACGGCCGCGGCCGCCGCGTGCTGGTGGAACTTGTCAGCCACGGCCGCGAGCGGGGGCAGGG
>NW_006787630.1:805501-806494 GCF_000442215.2 Lipotes vexillifer | reverse complement strand
GGCTGAGCGGCGCACGGCCCGGCCCGGCTGCGAGCGCGGCCACCAGGATGTGGCGGGGGAGCGGCCGCCGGCGCCCGGGCCTGGGTCTGACGTCAGTGCCCCCGCCCACCGGCTCCCCTCGCCGCCACCTCCCGCCGCCTCGCTCTTCGCCCGCCCCGGCCCCTTTCAGCGCCAGGCAGGCCGGAGTGGGCCAGACTCCGGGCTTCTGGGGTCCCCTGCCTCAATCTCCGCCGTGCCCCCTGGGGACTGGTCGTACCCGGGGACAATGGGCGGGGGTCGAGGACAGACTCTGCCGAGGTGAGACTGGGGACCTTGTCTGGGTCTCTGATTCCCTGTCTCTCCCGAGGGTCGTGAATGTTACTTTCCTACCTGGCACCCATGAGTCCATCTTTAGGGAGTGCGCAGGAGTGTGGCTGAGTGGAGGTCTGTAATCGTGCTCCCCCCAACCCACACAGACCCCCCAGGAGGTGGGCCTTCTGCTCGCTCACCTCCCTCTATCTCAGCACAGGTAGGGAGTCCCAGCCCCCCACAAAGGTCTCTCTGGAGCGAGTGTGCTGAAAGGGGGTCCTCAGGCTGGGTCATGGCCTGTGCCTCCCAAGTGTCTGGATCTGCCCCCATGTGTGGACACCTGGGCCTCAGTTTCCCCAGCTGTACAATGGAGCGCCTGGCCTCAGGGGTGCCCAAGGCACCTCCCACTTCCAGGTCCTTCTAGTTTCCTTCATCTCCAGCGTGGGAGCAGCTTGGGGGTGACTCTTGAAGAAACCCTCTCCCCCTCCAGAGCAGGCAGGCCGAAGACACATCCTCCCAGCTTCCCACAAAGCCCCGGTCCAGCTCCACGCTCTCCCTGGGGTTTCTCTCTTTTTTTTTTTTTTTTCGCGGTCCGGGGGCCTCTCACTGCCGCGGCCGCTCCCGTTGCGGAGCACAGGCTCCGGACGCGCAGGCTCAGCGGCCATGGCTCATGGGCCCAGCCGCTCCGTGGGATCTTCCCGGACT
>NW_006787630.1:799638-805381 GCF_000442215.2 Lipotes vexillifer | reverse complement strand
TCACTGCCGCGGCCTCTCCCGTTGCGGAGCACAGGCTCCGGACGCGCAGGCTCAGCGGCCATGGCTCACGGGCCCAGCCGCTCCGCGGCATGTGGGATCTTCCCGGACCGGGGCACGAACCCACGTCCCCTGCATCGGCAGGCGGACTCTCAACCACTGCGCCCCCAGGGAAGCCCCGCTTTTAGCGGGGAGCGAGGGTGCTTCTTTTCCTCACCACGTGGAGACAGGTGAGGCCCAGGGATCCCTGGGAACTGGTATAAATGAGGGGGCTTCCCACACTCAGAGAGACCCCCCCCAAGGTGATCCCTCTATTGGAATAAGATGCAGATCAGGGAGGGGAGTCTGGAGTGGCCAAGCCAGACCCCAAGGGGTGTCCCCATCTGAAGGCCAGAGTGTGGGCTGAGGAGGGACTCCCCAAACCGGCCCCATCCCTTCTTCCTTCCCCGTACATCTGCCCCAGGGGGTAAACTTTGCCTTTTCCAGAATGGGGAGGGGAAGGGTAGAGCCAGTAAGCCCTCTGCTAGGGTACCCCTGGAACCCCCACCTCGAGGGGAGGACGAGGGCTCTAATCTGCGGGTGGAGGGAGAGGAAGACCCTATCAGCGAGCTAGCCCCCCTCCCCCCGCCGCAAACCATTGGGGCAGCCCCTCCCTCACCACCTTCAACAGGATTCCCGCCCCTGTAGACGCGGCTACGCATTGGAGGTTTGATTCTCTGAACTGCCACTGGGCTTGGACCCTGTGCCAGGGCCCTTTCTGTGTCTGTTTCCCCTTCTCTGACGGGGAGGAGGGTGCCTTCCTGCCTGCCCCAGCTGAGAGCCTGGGGCACATCTGTGTTTTCCATCATAGCGGGAGAGGGAGGTGGGGGTCTCTGAGTGCGAGGGAGGTGGGGAACCAGGATGACCTGACCCCCAGCTTTGGAGGATCAGACAGTAGAATGGCCTGAGCCAAGTCCTGGGGTGGGATAGGGCTAAAAGGGACCCCTCGTAGTGCCTTGTGCTCAGGACTCAGCATTTAGTGGCTGCCTACTTTTTACCAGGCACACACACTCTTCACCAGTTGCATGGCTGCTTTGCTTCTGCCTCAGGTCCAAGGTAGATTGTGGCAGTGATTGTTCTGGTATTCTTCCCAAGGGCCAACACTGCCCCCAGGTCCAGGTCCATGAAGTTTTCAATTCAGGATTTATATATAATTTCAGGTTATATATCAGTACACCCATATTCCAGGTAGGAAAACAGAGGTGGCAGAGATGGGCAGGTCTGGACAAGTGAATATCCCCCTTCCCATGCAGATTCCAAGTCTGGGAGGTTGGGTTCTGGCTGTGCGGGGCTCCAGCCCCCCGCCCCCCATCTCACTCGCCAACAATCACAGCTAATTAAAAATAATCGTGGGATCTAAAAATCAATCAGCCTTCATAAAATGATCGCATCCCAGGCCCAACAAGCGCAGATCAGGCGGGTGCGGGGGCGGGGGGGTCTCTATGGGTGGGAAAGCTAAGGTGGAAGGAAGTACCCCCAAAGTCAACCAAGGGGTGCTCTGTGGGGGTCAGGACCATGCAGCCTTTTACCTCCATCTTTATATAAATATTTCCTCCAGCTTGATTATCACTTTCATTTTTATAACAAGCATGAGTGCCTTTTCTAACGGGGAAAGCGTCCATTTTGAAAGAGGGAGACCAGCAGCTTTGAGATGAAGGAGCCCCCTCCCCTCTGTTGCCTCAGGACACCCTGAGCACCTCCACTCGGCAGGGGATGCCTGGCGGGGGAACCAGGCTCATCCAGGTGCACGCAGCCCTGCACCCCTTTTAGGCTGGACATTCAGACACCCACAGGGACAGGGATCCCGCTCCCGCAGAGGCTATGGTCCCCCTGGGAGATTGAGCAAAAATTTGCCACCCTCCAGAGAGTGAGCGGAGAGCCCCCTGGAGCTCCAGAACCGGCTTCCCCCACCAGTGGCCTTTTAGTAATTAGTAAAATAGAATTGAGCTGACCACGGACGGGCCGGTGGCTCAGGCCCTGATCGATCTTGGGTCATTAGGCAAATTGCGGCAGGGGGAAGGGTGGGCTGGATGGGGGCAGGGCGACCCGCATCCTCGCCCCTGCCCCGACCTTGGCCACGTGGCGGAAGCTCTCTGGCCTCAGTACCCCGTCCAGGAAAATTGGAGTTTGACGCTTGGAGCCCGCGTCTGCGCCTGGGGGGTGCCTCGGCCCACGCTGGGCTGCCTCTGTCAATGCCCACCCTCTCTGTGCACAGCTGGGCCTGGGAGAAGCCGGGAAGTGCAACTCCGCATCCCCCTAACCCGGGGGCTTGCAGCGTCCAGCAAGCGGCAGGGAGGCTTGGCCGGAGCTCGGGCCTCTTCCCTGCTCCGGGGGGCCCAGCCATCTCCTCCGGTTCAACACCCCCAATCTGCCCCAACTCGAATCAGTACCGTCCACCTCCTCTCTTGGACAGGCAACATTCCTTGTTGTTTTGGCTCCAGATCGCAGCCAAAAATATGGGGTGGGGGGAGTGTTATACTCAAAGTTTTCCCCTTCCGGACCTCTGCTAGGCCCCTGCACGGTTCTCTGTTGATTCTGTGATTCGATTTGTCGCCCACGGAAATGAAACTCACCAGCCGCTGCGCACCTTCCTTTTTGTTTAGAGCGAGGTTTTAATAAATAGTGACGATTAATGTCCCCCTCCAGTCCCGCCCAGCCCGAGATCCGTGTCAGCCCCAGGTACAGTCCCCCAAACCTGCAGACGCCCCAACTCCTGGCCGGCTAGCACTTGGCTGGGCCCACGTGCTCCGCCAGACTCCTGCGCCTTCGTTCAGGCGGGGTCGGAGGACTTTATTTAGATTGGGGGTGTGGGGGGAGGGTGCTAGACTTTTCCTGCCTGGCCGGGGGTCCCGGCCCGGCTGCGCTCGCGGGGCCCGAAGGTTCCACTCTCGGACGCTGGGTGTGCGGACATCCCAGCGCCGAAGCTGGGGCGCCGCGACGTTGGGGTTTCGCCGCTGGCGGGCAGAACGTCGCGGGGCGCCGGGTCGCGCTGGCCCGCGGGGTGGATGCTCCCGCGGGCGTGTCGGCGACAGCTGCGCCCGATCGATCCCCGCGCCCGCCCTGGCTCCGTTGCCCGCGCCAACGCCGCGCGGCTCCATCGAATCCTCATCGCTCCTGGGCCGAGCCGCCCGCCGCGCTCTCCGCAAACAGCGCTCTTGTTTGCGCCGCGGAACCCCGAACCGGGACCCCGCGGCCGGCGGGGGGGTTCCCTGGGGCCCCGCGTCCTCATCCTTCTGCCCCAGCAGCTCGGCCTCCGCGGGCCCGGGAGTTCCAGGCTCAGATAGCGGAGAGAATTCCACCCCCACCACTACGACTCCGGGTGGGTGGTCGCGGCCAGGCCAGGGATGGAGCGCGGGGCGCCCGGATTGTGGAGCTGAGCCCGCACCTCCTGCCGGGTCTGGAAAGTGACCCGAAGGGGCGAGGGGACCCCAGGGCTCTGGAGGTCTGCTCGCTCTCCACCCGGCTCCTCCGCCTGCTTTCGCTCCCTCTGCGCGCCGGGGATCGCGTGCAGGTCCCGGAGCTGGGCTGGGGGCCTGGAGCCTAGGACGCCGACCTTGTAAATACGGAGAGGCCGAGTTGGAGGCGCAGCCAGAAGGGGCTGGGGACACGAAGACGCCCCCCTCAGGCCCGAACCCCTGGTCTCTCGGCTACTTCGTGATCACAACCCGTCGTCCCCCGCCCCCCGCCCCCTGCTAGTGAGGAAACTTCGACCTTGTTCCGCGGTGTGCAGTCAGGGAAATTGAGGCCAGGCCAGGCAAGGTGCGGGCTGCGGCCTCCCGGATGATGGGAGAGGGGGGCGCCCCACTACCCAACTCCGCTGACCGCGCGGCCCGGGCATCGCAGGCCGCAGACTTCCCCGGCGCAACGAAACCCGCTTCTGGCGCCCTCTCCGGAGAGGCCAGGCCACCCCCGCGGCCAGGCTCCGGCCCCGACAGTGAAGCGAGTCCCCCCACCCCTGGGCGGTCCTGAGCGTCCTCTGCCCTTCCCGGAAGGGACGCTCCTTTGACAAATAAAGATGTAAATATATATATATATATTTAATCCACAACGCTTTCTTCCTTGCAGAAAGGCGGCCCGCGGATCCTGGAGCTGGGGGTGGGACGGGGCGCGGTGGATGGGTTCGGGGAGGCCCCAGGCCGGGTGATCCCGGCCGGACTGCAGCGGGGCTGACCCTGGGGTACCTCCAGGAGCTACCTTGGCCCGGGTAGCAGCGCGGGCTCAGCTTCGACCCGCGGGAGGGTCCTGCCCTGGATCCCCAGAGCCCAGGACGAGACGACAGAGGCGGGGGTGGGCAGCACAGGCCTGGGAGAGCGCCCACTTTCCCGATACGGAGACGGAGGCCCAGCGGGGACGGAGGACTCTGCCCCCCCCCCGCTACTCAGGGAGGGTCCGACGCCCCGCCCCGGTGGGTTACCCTCCGCGGCATCCGGCAGGGGAGCCTCGCCCTGGCCTGGCGCCCCATTAATGCGCCATTTATCTGAACACACCCGTGCCCTTTCCGCTGGGCCAGGAAGTGGGAGGGGAGGCAGAGGAGGCTTCCCGGCCCCATCCCCAAGGCTGACCGCACCCTACCTCCTAGCTGCCCTCTAGGTCTGTCTCTTTTGCTTGCACCCCTGGGGACTGAGGGGATCTAGGAGACTTGTCTGAGGGACACTGAGAAGTTGAGAATGGGACCGGGGTGCGCGCCCTGCCAGGCAGAATCTACACGTCAAGGACGGAGGAACGCAGCTGGGCTGTTCACCTGATTTAACAAACCCCTCTGCACAGTCCCCACCCCAGAGCTGAGGCTGCAGCCCCCGCCCTCCAGGTGTAGCTCCTCTACTTGGGGAGGGGGGGACAAAGATTGCGGTCACTCTTGCCCCTGAGGGCAGGACTGGGGGGAGGGAGCAAACTTCCTGGAGGGGAGGACCTCGAGGCTGGGTTTTGTACGACGTGCGGGAGTCTGCGTCAGGTAGGCAAGTCCAGGGATGAAAAGACCCCTTCTAACTTGGGGCAGAAGGGAACGGAGCAGGGGCAGGAGCCTGGCGTTAGCTCACAGGCCTTCATCAAGGAAATATTTGTTAAATGAGTCAATGAGATAAAACTGGGACCTGACAGGAGGGGGTGGGTGTCAAAGCCGGGCCTTGAATGCCAGGCTAAGTGGGGCTGGGCTTTCTCTCCTGGGCTGGGATGCCAGCAGGAGGGGGTCCCAGTGGCCTCTAGAACAACTCCTTCCAGCCCCAGTCTGTACAAAGAAGAGTCCTCATGGATGTGGTGGGGGCTGAACGCCTCCCCCTCCCCCCGGGGCGGTGACTGGGGGAGGGAGAGCTGTTTGTTCCTGAGCCCAGCAGGTGAGTCACCGAGGTGTGCGGGAAGGAAACGGTTTTCTCCTTCCTTCTATCAGCTGCCGCATTCTTCCTCCCTCCCCAGGTGTGGGCGTGAGGGGGTTCCCTGAGCCCTGGCGGGTCACGCGTCCAGCAGAGCCCGGTTCTACCTGCCTGCCCTCCCCCCACCTCAGCAATGCCTGCTGTGCGCTTGGGAAGGTGAGACTCTGGGGGAGCAACGCTAATCATCCCCATTTTTCAGATGAGGAAACTGAGGCACTGGGAGGTTCTGGGATTTGCCCCAGACCCCCAGCCGGTGAGCCGACCGACCCCGGGCCTGAGTCCCAGTGTGTGCCCAGTTTGCATGTGTTGTGGACACATCGGTGTGTCCAGCTGGGGAAAGA
>NW_006787630.1:768867-799554 GCF_000442215.2 Lipotes vexillifer | reverse complement strand
GAAAGAGTTGGTCTCGACGTCAATGCTGAAGCCCCAGCCGAATCTGTGGGACACGGGGCCCACGAGGAGACTGAGAGGGACACTCCAGCCTGCGCTTTCGGGGCGTCCCCCATTCAGGGCCTGTGAACCAGCAGCCGAGCCACGGGGGCTAAAGTTTGGAGGGGCTCCTGCCTCCTCCCCCACGACTCCCACCCAGCCAGATCATCATTAAAGGAACTGGGGAAAGGTAGGGTCACCTGGACTCCTCCAGAAAAGGCCGCTGCAGTCCCGCTCGAACTCTCTCCAGCTTGACTTTTGGGGAGCCCCGGGAGTGGGGAGAGCAGAGCCTGGCCCAGACACCCCAACACGGAGGGACTGAGAGGGCCTGCCGGGAGGGAGGGGGGTCTTGATGCCCCCTCCTCCCTCTGTCCTCCCCTCTCCTCACGTTCTCCAGCTATTCCTCCCCCTCCTTCCCTCTCTCCCCTCCCCTCCCCTGCGCTGCTAACAGCTGTAACTGCTGGTTAACCCACTTCCTTAACAAGCACCCTGGCCCCCAGCAGTCCCTGCCTGCTCCCTGTGTAATCGCCTCTGTAATAAATCCCCTACTTTGGCTGGGTAGGGACCCAGCTTCCTCCTCTTTACTTAAGATACACACACACACACACACACGCACGCACGCACGCACGCACGCATGCACAACATAACATTTCTATTATTATCGACCTCGAACTCCCTGTGCATCGGGAGGGAAGAAGCCAGGCTCCCACTGGCTGTGTCTCCCAGGGGAACTTGGGGAGAGAACCCCTCCAGCCCCGTCTTCGCCTGCCCTCTACATAGAGGGAAGGTAGACAGGAGGGCAAGGGCCCTGGTGGAGCGAGAAATCAGGGATGTGCTCCCATCAGGAGGGTCCCCGTGTGGGCTGCTAGGCCTGGGGGGCAGGGGGTCCCCAGGACCATAGCAGTGGCAGGAGGGGCAGGGGTTGGGGAGGGCCGAGGGTCATCTGGTCGACCTCTTGCTTGTTATCTGGGTGAGGAAACTGAGGCGGAACCCAGGCTTCTGCCTCCCAGAGTGCTGAGCATCTCTCGGCTGCCTGGGAAAAGCCCTCTGAAGGTCCCAGAAGCATAGTGGGGGACACGGTGCAGGAGGACGACCCATGTCAAGCCAACTAGGTGCTGCCATGGCTGATTCGACCCCTCTGAGGGGCGGCCCATTTCACAGATAGGAAGATTGAGCCTTGTACTGGCTGCTCGGTGGAGCCACTGACCCCAGCCCCCTGGGGCACCAATCCCCTGTGGCTGCTTCTTTGGCTCAGGGTCCTTGGTACCAGGGCTTCACCCCCCCCAAAGTCAAGGGTGAGTTCTGAATGTGAAACCCAGTACCACCTTACCCACCTCACGGACCCTCTCAGCGCCCCAACGTACTCATCTGTGGAATGGACACAAAACATACACGGTGCAAACCCGAGGGCACTTGGGTGATGCCCAGGAAGTGCTTGTGCAGGTGCAGCCACCAAGCTGTGTCTGAGGGAGAGCGAACCCGGTGGGGGTCAGAGGGTCCCTGAGGCAGGGCCAAGAGGACAGAGCCTGGCATTGATCTGCACATTGATCCTGGGAAAAGGCAGGAGAGAAGGGTAAGGGGCGGGCAGAGGCGAGGGAGGCTCCTCCTTTCCCCTGTAGGCCCCGCAGGCCCCTGACCACACTTCACAGGAGGTTCCAGGGCGGCAGTGCCAGGTGCATGGTGGTGGATTCAGGCACCTCTGGTTAGCCAGCCCTCGTTTTGTGTGTTGGTTCTGGAATTCCCAGTCTGCCTCTGTGTACGGAGCCCCTGATTTTCTGTTCCTTGTACCTTCCCAGGGCTATTTTTTTCCCAGTTCCTCTGAATGGGGCAGAAATGACTGGGCAGGGGCAGGGCTAGGGCCCTGGTTTCAGCATCCTTGGACATCACTGAGCTGTGGGCCTGAGCTCACCTCCTGCCCCCAATCCCAGCAGGTGGGCAAGGCCAGGGTGGTCACTCCCCTTTTATGAGTGAGGAGACTGAGGCCCCAGCTCCCCAGCTACCTTGACAATCACAGACTTGGGGTGTGAACTCAGGCTCCCGTTGATGGACTCTGGGTAACACACCCAATTCGTTGTGCCTTAGTTTCCCCATCTGTAAAATGGGGATCACGTTGAATTACTGTGAATTGATTCAAGGGAAGTGCAGGGCCTTTGTTCTAATGAAAGTGGCTGGATGCATACTCAGGCCTGTGTTTGGAACCCGGGGCTGCACAAAGCTGCACGGAGGCAGCTCTGGAAGAGGGGACTGGAGGGTCTGAGGACCACACCCTGAGAGGCCCCACTGTGATCCCGTCGTGTCTTGCTCCATCTGCTCTCCACCCAGAGTGTGCGCTGCCCTGCCTCTTACCTGCTGTCTCTCTCCCAGGCCTGGGCATCCCCTGAAGGCACAAACAGGATTTGGGGTGCCCTGGTGTCCCCATCGCCCCGCTCAGGCCAGGGGCGCTCAGTAGGGACGGACACCTGCCCAGAAGGTCTGTTCAAGTGTGCTTCAGCAGCAGGCTGGGGCCTGTGCAGTCCCTGAGGACAGCTAAACACAGGGTGTGAGCAAGCATCCTGCCTCAGCCCTGGGCCCCTCATCTTCCCTTTGGGGGGGCTCTGGGAGGGGCATGGGGCCGGGCCTTTGTCCGGGGATTGGCAGGGGGTCCCCAGCAGGCTGGGGCAGGGGCTTCACGTTGCTTGCTGGAGCAACTGTTTCCCTGAAGCAGCGCTTTCCGTCCTGCCCACAGATCGATGTGTGGGTGGAGGCGCGTTTGCAGATTATTTATGCTGGGGCAGCCCCACAGTCCAGCTGTGGGTTCAGGAGTGGGGAGGAGGTGATGGCTGGGCAGCCTTCCTGCTGGTTCAACCCTCTCCGAGGTTGCTTTGCAGATCAGTCTCTGTACGTGTTTTCATTGAAGGTCCGTGATGGGTGCCTATAGCCCAAGACCTCAAACCCAATCTCCTGGAATTGAGCCCAGCTTCTCATCCAGATTCTCTATTCCACTTCTTAGCTGGTATCCTTGGGCTGGTTCTCACACCCGCTCTGTGCAACATTTCCCTCATCTCCAAGAGGGGGTTTTTACTGAGGATGAAATGAGAGAATTCATGTAAAGCCCTTAGAACAGTGCTCATCTGCTGAGCAGATGGGAACTGCTGTCCTTATCAGCCTGTTTTGGGTCCAGAAAGTTGGGATGGAGGAGGTTGCAGAGAGATAAGGCAGCCAGGGAAAATAAATTAGAAATGAGGTCGAGAGAAGCTGTAGCTGGAAGAGAAGTTAGTCCATAAAACCCACAGCAGGGGGTTCTAAACCCAGCAGGTGGGCCACGGTATTGGCTCTGAGCTCCCCAGCAGGCAGTGCGAAAAGAGAAACACTTGCCGGTATGTTCATACTTATGGCCACGCATACTTCTGTGGCCATTGCTAAACCTGGTCCTGGACGTGTGCATGTGAGTGTGTGCCCGAGCAGGGTGTGCTCAGCAGAATTTTAATGGCCACGGAAACTGCACCCACAGGTGTTGCATCCTGTATAACCCCCTCCCCTTGAGTGTGGGCTTGCGTACCACCGGTGGAATATGGCAAACGTGATGGGTGTCCACCCATAATTACACTGTGTTATATAAGATCCTATCCCAGCAGAGATTCTCCTGCTGGCCTTGAAGAGGTGAGCTACCATATTGTGAGGGGTCCCTGGAGGGGAACATGTGTTGGGAAACAGCTGGCACACTCATTACTGAAAGCCAGAAAAAATAAAACAACCCAGACTTCAGTCCTACAACCACAAGGATTGAATTCTGTCAACATCCACGTGAGCTTGGAAAAGGAACTTGAACTCTAGAAAAGAACTCAGCCTGGCTGATACCTTGACTGTGGCCTGTGGGACCAGAGCAGAGGACCCAGTGCCCTGACTCCTGGCCCACAGAGCCTGACAGATCGTAGGTGTGTGTTGTTCCAAGCTGGTAAATTTGTGATGCTTTGTTATGCAGCAGTAGCTAACTAATACATGGTGTGACATGCTCTTGCTTTCTGCATTTTGATCGGGCATCAGCTCAGGGGAGGGTTCCTGCTCCTTAATCAGTCATGCACCTGATCATCATTGGCACTCACATTTATTGAGCACCTACTGTGTGCCAGGCTCTGCACTAATTATTTAATCTGGCCTACAGGGAAGCTGACACCTGAAGGTTGAAGTGAGCCCCCCAGAGCATGCAGACGGTAAGCCGGGCCTTGAGGGTGTCTGGCACCAGGGCCCCCCCTTTGCCTGTCCCTGGAGGTATGGCCCTTGTCTGGATCTCACCAATCACTGGTGCTTCCCCTGGTGCAGTGGCCTTCAGAGAGAGGATCCCCTGTTGAATCAGTGCCCCAGTGGTGGGGGGCTGGCTGGCTGGGCATCAGGGAGCCTTCCATGGGACTGTGAAACATGCTTATGTTTCAGAACCACTGAGAGCCGGTTCTGGTGCCTTGGGGTCCCGCACAGGCTGCTCCCTTCGGAGGAGGTCTGAGCATCTCACTGCCCCTCTTCCCAGAGGCCGCTCCTCCCGGCTCATCAGCGTTCAGCTGGTGTCACGGCCATAAGGAAGTCCCTGACCCCTCCCTGTTTTACAGTCTCACACACCTATGTGTCTCTCACAGTGGTCATGTCACAGGTTGTAATGATATCTTTTTTCCTGGAATTTTTGGGTTAGTACCCTTCTCTCCTACCAGATTGTGAACTCCAAAAGGGCAGGGGTCAGGGGCTGCCTGGTGGTGGCTGTGGCTCCAGTACCCTGCGTGGTGCATAGTAAGTGCCTAGTAACCGGCTGACGTACAAGTGAGTGAGTGAACGGAGGGATGGGTAGATGGATGGATGGATGAACAAATGAATGGGCCTCCCTACCTTCCTGCTTCTTGATCGTCATGAGAATAAGGCAGGCATATTTCAAACAACCCGAAGATGTATCTCAGCCTGGAGCTGCTGGAAACACCAGCTCCCCTGGCAGGGCGCATCGATCCACCTTGGGGCGGGTGGGCATCTGGCTTTGTGCAGGCAGAGGTGGGGGGCTTGAGGCGGGTAGGGGGCTGCGATCAAAACCCACCTGGCAGCAATCAAAACACCCCCACCCCACTCCCAGCCATCTCTGCAGACACCCGGGCCTCCACAGCCAAGCGTGGGTCTGCTGATGGGGGGCTGCAGCGGTGTGTGTGTGTGTGTGGGGGGGGGTGATAGCAGCCTCTGTGGCAACCAGGATGGAAAAGCCCTCTCAACACACAAAAGCAGGAAAGGCACATTAAAACCATTATCAATATTTTGCCTGGAAAAAATACAAAAAGCATTTTCTTCTCTGAAAAATTAATAACCTGAAAGACAGGGAGGCTGGGTTTGATGTCTGGCTAGTGGGGATAAGGTGAGGCTTTGGTCCCCGCAGTGGGTGCCTGGGCCCCTCTGAGCCTCCTCAGCCCCCACCTTCTCCTAATCCTGGCCGAGGCCCGAGGGGGTCCCTCAATTCACCCCCATTCTCCCCTCTGGGGCGGGGGGCATCCTCCTCATCTGAGTTCCTCCCAACCCTCCCCAAATGAGCCATGATCGCTCACCTGTGTTTCTGCTTGTCCCTCTGCTCACTCTAGGAAACTCCTACTCTACCTGCAGAGCCCAGTCCCAATGCCCCCACTCTATACAACTTCCCCACCCCTCCCAGATAGAACCTTCGCTGCCCTTCCCCAGCTGCCCGACTCCAGCACCCTCACTTACCCCTCCAGGGACTCCTGAACCCTGGGGCTCGCACTCTGGCCCACCCAGTGCCCCCCGCCCATCTCCCCATCAGCCTGGGGGCTTCCTGAGATCCAGACCAGAGTTGGCCCTCCAGGACTTTGGCATCTCCCAGCGCAGTGGATCAGTGTCTGGACAATGAACAGGGCTCGTTTTGGGAGGTGGCAGTTCCCTCAACCCTCTTCCCTCCCTGCCTCCCCCTTCTCATTCACCCTTAGGCCCGGAGAGAAGATTCTGGAATATGGCTGTGGAGGAGGGGCAGAGCCACACTCTCTTCAGGTCTCAGTTTCCCTGTTTTTGAACAAGGGATTTGAGTCAGATTTGAAATTTTGGAATCATTTATTTACTCATTCACTCTGGTGTTGACATCTGCTGCCTCCCATTCCCCCCACCACAAGGGCGAGGCATTGTTCTCATCTTACTGGGGACACTGAGGTCCAAGGAGGTCCTGGGAGGTGTCTCTCAGAGGTCCTGCGTTCTGACGAATGAGGTCCCCTCCCATCGAGAGAGGACTGGGGAGCTGTTCTTGGTGCTGAAGCTAGAACCGGAGGTCTTCAGTCTGGGGAGAGGGCTTCCCCCCAAACCTGGCCAGCTGAGTTCCCTCCCCTGCCACAGCGTTCAGATCCCATGTCCCCCCTCCCCAGGCAGGCTGGACGAGCCCAGTCCAGTCACATCGGGTTGTCCGCCCTCCAGTTTGCTACCATCGCATCCTGAGGGGGCTCCCTCTAGCCCTGCACCCTGTCTGGTCCCTCCCTGCTCTGTAGCTCCGGCTCCCCACCCCATCTTACCCGGCCCCTCATGTTAGCCCCACAGGGCTGGGAGTACCAGAGCCCAGCTCTGCCTCCCTCTCTGTTGAGCAAAGGGACAATTGAGAGTGGTGGCATCTGGACACTGCTGGGTGACCCCACTCAGTCCCCAGTCCCTCTATGTACCCCAGCCTCCCACCTCCCAAAGCAGGGCTGCAGGAATCCAGAGCTTGACTCGGGTGGTCCTGGAGGACTTCCTGGGGGAGGTGACCCCACCAGAATCTGGACAGATGGGAAGTGGGAATGGTTCTCCTTCCACCACCACCCTCAACCCTTGAGCTGAGCTTGAAAGCCTGGGAGAGGGCAGCATCTCATCCTCCTGGAGGGGAGAGAACAGAGCTCATTAGGGGAGGGGATCAGACACGCAGCTTCGGCTGGGCGGGAGAAGCGCTGACAAGAGGGAATGTTTTATCGAGGTGGCTGCAATCTCTCTTCCAAGGCCAGCGGCCCCTCAGATATTGAGTATCCCTGTCGATGCCGCTAGCTGTAAGTGGAGGGAAAAAATCGCTTAATGGGCTGCTTGAGTCTCATCAGGTGGGTGGGTGCCGGGTGGCGGTGGACCCTTAAAGGGGCCTCTGTCCCCCCCTCCTCGGACTTGTGGGGGCTCATGGAGGGGGGCTCCTGATGGCTGCTAATAACCCTTCAAACAGTGATCCCATTTGCTGAGTTCCTGCTACAAGAGTCTGTGGAGTCTCCATTTATTTTAATCTTATAATCGCTCAAATGATCTTTACTGCACCTACTGTGCTCCAGGACTGGACGGGGCGCAGGGAGAGCAGGGGAGTTCAGTCTGGGGATGACAGACCTTAAAGCATGACCCAGACTAAGGGGGGCTGAAAGGGGGACCGGGGGCTGGACAGGCAGCCTGAGGGCTCCCCAAGAAGAGCACATTTGCCTTGAGAGCTGTAAGTAGAGCAGGAGTTAATTAAGTGAAGTGGGAACAGCATATGCAAAGGCTTGGTGGCAGGAGGAGGGCGAGCTTGGCAGCCTCTGTGTCCTGTATCTGTACGAGCCCCACACATAGATGTGCCCCCGCTGCTTTGCTCAAATTTGAGCATCTTTCTCGCTGTTTAGTACCTAGCTTTTTTTTTTTTTTAATAACAGACTCTGCTTTTTAGAATAGTTTCAGTTTCACAGGAAAAGTTAACAGTGTGTAGGAAATTCCTATATACACCCCCACCACACACACACACACACACACACAGTGTCCTCTATTATTACCATCGGTGTGGTACACAAGCTACAATTAATGAACTGACCTTAATACATTACAAGTGATTGTTATCGGTTGAATTTTGTCCCTTGCAAAAGACACTGAAGTTCACCTGTGAATGTGACCTTATTTAGTAATCGGGTCTTTGCAGATCAAGTTGAGATAGGCATTGGGGTGGGTCATAATCCAACGTGCCTGGTGTCCTTATAAGAAGGGAACATTTGGACATAGAAACACACACACAGGGAAAAGGCCATGTGAACATGAAAGCCGAGATCGGGGTGGTGCTTCTATAAGCCAAGGTCACCAAGGATCACCAGCGATCCCCAGAAACAGGAGAGCGGTCTGGAACAGATGCTCCCCCAAGCCCTCAGGAGCAACCAGCCCTGCCCATGCCCTGACCTTGGACTTCTGGCCTCCAGAGCTGGGAGGGAATCATTTCTGTTGTTTAAGCCACTCAGTCTGAGGTCCCTTGTTATGGCACATTCAGGTCCATAACTTACATTAAGGCTCACCCTTTGTGTTGTAAGTTCTATGGGCTCTCATGACATAATACTGTTCATCCAGCATTACAGCATCATACAGAATGGTTTTGTAGCCCTAAAAACCCTCTGGGCCCCGCCCATCCATCCCTCCTCCCCCAATCCCCGCATCACTGATCCTACTCTCATCTCCAGAGTCCTGCCTTTTCTAGAATGTCCCAGAGTTGGAATCACAGTGTGTAGCCCTTTCAGACTGGCTTCTTCCTCTCAGTCATGTGCATTTAAGGTTCCTGCGTGTCTTTCTATGCGTGGCTTGTTAGCTTTCTTCTTAGCGTGGAGTAACATTGCATCTTCTGGACGATCCGTCCACCTAGTAGAGGACATCTCGGTTACTTCCGGGTTTGGGCAGTTAGGAATAAAGCTGCCATCAACACCCCTGTGCAGGTTTTTGTGCGGACGTAAGTTGCTGGCTCCTTTGGGGCAACTAGCCTTTGCACTGAATACATCTTAGGAATATTCAGTGCCGCTGCCTGGGCGGCACTCACCTTTGGAACAGCTGTGTAGTGCTCGGAGCTGCTGGCACTCTGTAACTGATTTCAAGAGTATCTTATCCCTGGCTTTTAGGCTGTTTCCAGATTTTTGCTGGAACAATGAATGCCTCTAGGAACATACTCTTATGTAAATATTGCCCCACTGTGCATGCCCCCATGGGATGGGGTACATT
Source organism: Lipotes vexillifer (assembly GCF_000442215.2). Lineage (NCBI taxonomy): Eukaryota > Metazoa > Chordata > Mammalia > Artiodactyla > Lipotidae > Lipotes > Lipotes vexillifer. The sequence goes on along the minus strand of NW_006787630.1, from coordinate 790,572 downwards.
TCTAGCAGTAGGAACACAGGCCAGGGGAATTTATTTACTATTTATTGAGTACCTACTGTGTGCTTGGCATGGTTTTAAGGGGCTCGGGACCCAGGGAGGAAGGGGACAGATAAAAGTTCTTGTCTTCGCCAAGCTCACATTTTCAGTTTGGCTTTTAATTTTTTGTTAGATGTTGGCACATCATCTTCTGGAAAGATCCACTCAAATGGACCCAATCTCCACAAGTGTTTAATTGTGAGTAATTGTTTGTGTGTGTGATGGGCCTGTGAGAGGGTCCTGGTGTCCCCTGTCCTCCTGGGCTGATGGAGATGGAGGTGCGGGGCTCCTAGTCAGGGTCCCTCGAGGGGCAGGAGTAGCCAGCCCATAAGCAAACACGTCAATCACTCGATCAGTCGAATCAGGTTAATAAAGCTGCCAGATGGAGAGATGGCTGCGGAAATCCATGCGCCGGGCCAGGTCCGACAGGGAAAGTGTTCCAGGACAGCTGACACCCAGCAGGGCCGGTGCTTGGACGGGGTGGGAGGCACATCCCAGGGTGGGGGGACCTCTTGTCTAGGCCTCAGTTTCCCCATCCATCAAGGGGGTTTCCACGGCCGCCCTTGGCACAGTGTGCCAGCACCTACAGTCCAGGCCACTGTTCTTATCTACCGGTGTCGTACTCTCGTCCGATCGTTCTGTCCTGGGCTCTGGGGACTGAGGACCGAGCCATGCTTTGGACGCGGGCCCCTGCCCTCAGACAGCGCCCAGGGGGAGGCGAACATTTATGGAATGAAGGCATCTCAGCATTTTGTCCCGAGTGGGGCACCTGAGGCTCGTGAGAGACTGAGCAGGGCAGCAGTGAAGAGGTGTGGACCTGTGTCCCTGCGGCAGGGGCATCAGAGAGAAGGCAGGGAGGCCGGGCAGGGGCAGAGCGGTCTCGGGAAGCTGGGAGCTGAGCTTGCAGGAGCGAGGAAGGCAGGAGGGGCAGAGGCTCAGACACACAGCCTCACGCGCTCACGCATGTGCACCAACAAGGCACGTGATCCCAAGCACACGCACGCCTATCTAACCTGTAACCACTCACACACGGGCACGCACAGTTCTCACACACACGCGCAGAGGCATGCACTCACACACGCATCCTCCCACACACTCTGGCACATCATCCACATACTCACAGGCACACACACAGATACACGCATGCATGCACCCACACCACACACACGTACCAACTCACCCTCGCACACCCGTGCACGCACACTAAGAATACACGGTCAGGTGCACAGACCAGCCTCTGCCCCCTCCCTCTCCCCGCCCCCTCACACAGTGCACACACATACACACACTCACACCCATTCCGTTCACACGCTCAAATGCACCCACATTTGCACACTCACACACACGCACTCACACATCACAAACCCAAGCAGCCATTGACAAAATTGCTCATCCTGTGATAAAATCCAGCTTTTTCATCTTGCACACGAATTGGACAGCCTCTCCCTCCCCCACCCCACTCAATAGCCAGGTTAAAATAAAAATGGAATTCCAGCATCTGCTTTCAAAAATAACCCCACACACTCCACCGGTCAATGCAAGCTTCCTCAGCTGCTAAGAATTAGAAAGGCAAAGGCCAGGGAAGGAGACTGGGTGCAGTATCATGCGAAAAATAAAATAAAATAAATGCAAAACCCAGGGAGGCTGGCGGCTTTGTAAAGCGTGTCTGTGCTGTGCACAGAAGCCAGGGAGGAGGCCTGAGCAGAATGACCGCAGCTGATTTTAGGTGCGTGAGCCTGTGGCCAATGGTTGTGTCCTCTTCTATTCCTTTTAAAGTGGTTATAGAACTGAATTTAGAGTTTCTACCTCTGCAAAACAACGCTGATCTGTGGATGTGTGTGTGTGTGGGGGGGATTAAATGAGATCATTTAAATAAATCTCTCAGCACTGGACTTGGTACAGGATGCATATTAAAACTATTATGTACATTCAATTTTTTTAACAATCACATATTTGCATCAGATAATTCATTCCTGTTTCTCACCCTCAAAGAAATATTTTTTGCCCCATGCCAGGAACCCTACCATTTTATTATAAACAGCATCTTTAGTTTTACAAAAAACCTTCCTTTGACAAAATCCAATTGTTCATTTTAATAAACCCAGTTGACTGTTGGGCGCTTTGGGATTTTTTTTTTAACTGGAAGGTTTAGGGCAGCACACATACCCGCACCCCCTTCAAAATAACCAGTGTCTTTTCTGAAGTCTGTACCCTTGCGTCTGGGCCTCCCTGAACTTCTGTGAAAGGGGGGTGCCCTTTAAACAGGAAGATCCCACAGCATCCCCGAGCCCTTAATTTCAACATTATATTATAGTTTAAATCATTGTCCTTCCTTACAGGGGCAGCCAGTGTGTAGGACCCAGTAAGCACGGGATAAGTGTTTCTATCTCCTTTGGAGGGGGGGCGGGGTTGGTGACTAGTGGTCACACAGATGTGGCAGAAAGAATCCAAAACCCCTGAGCCACACTTTCTGGGTGGCAGGCCCACCTTCATCCTATGACCTGTGAATCAGGCAAGCCACTGCGCTCTTACGAGTCTTGGTTTTCCCAGCAAGGGAATGGGGCCAGCCAGTCCAGGGAGATGGCCTGGTAGGGTTCGCAGATGCAGCCCCATACATGCTGGGGCCAGGGGAGAGCTGGGGAGGGGTCCTCGCCCCGCCTCCTCACCCCCTACCCTGGCTATTCAGTCGCCCCCACCTCAGGAAGCCGTGCGTCCCCGAGATAAGACACGGGTCAATAAACTTTTTTCCAAGACGGGCCGGGTTGCTCCATCCTCCCCAGGCCCCCTTCCCGCCTGCATCTCCCTCCCCACGCCGGGAAAGGTCAGACGGGAGGCGGCATCGACCCTCGCCCGGAGCCAGGCCCTCGGCCACGCCGCGGCCGCGCTGACCAACTGACCACGCGCAGCCGGGGAGCCCCGCGCGCCGCCGGCCAATGGGAGCGCGCCGAGCTGCTGTTGCTGGGCAACGCGGGCCGGGAGGAGGGGCGGGCCGACGCGCGATGGATCCGAGGCAGCCACGATCAATCCGGCACCCCGTGCGCATGCGCGGCCCCCGGCCGGGAGGGATGCTGCAGCCGGCGCCCAGTGGCCATCGATCGCAGCGGCCCGAGGTTCTTAATAAGCTCGGAAAAGGGCTTAAAGGGGGGTGGTGCCCCGCCATCCGCCACGTCCTCCCCTCCTGCTCCTTTCAATAATAATAACAGCAACAACAACCAGAGCAGCAGCAGCAGCAGCTCAATCTCCCAACATCCCAGCCAAAGGGGCACGTTGGTGCCCAGTTTCATCCCGGAGGTGCACGCAGGGGCCACCCCGGGGCAGCATCCTGTCCCCACCACCCACCCCACCACCCACCCCAGGCTGAGTGGCCTGGGGCAGGGGGGCTCCGGCTTCAGGGTTCCCACCTGTACCGTGAGGTAAAGTAGTACCTGCCCGGTTGGGGTCTGCGAGGTGTCCCATTAAGCTCTTTGTTTCTAAGTTGGCATCAACCATGTTTTGTTCTCAGATGGGGACCCCGAGGCCCAGAGAGGAGAAGTCACTGGCTCGGAGACTGCACCTGTTACACATTCAGGGCGGTCCCCACTCCTCCCCCTCTCTTGTTTCTGCCTCAGATTCATCTTTTTCACAATATTTATTGAGCATTGACAGAGAGCTAGACTTCACTAAGTGCTTTGCACGTGCAAGAGTACAGCTTCTTCAAAATCCTGTGCATTTGGGTAATGTATCCCCATTTTACAGATGAGGAAACAGGAAAAATGAGGCCAGCATGTCTGGAGGATCGAGGCCCCTCCCTCCTTCTGAGATCAAGGTGTCACAGGGCCGTGCTCCCTCCTAAAGCTCTAGCGGGGGATCCTTACTGCCTCTTCCAGCTGCAGGTGGTTGTCAGCAATCCTGACGTCCCTTGGCTGGTAGCCACATCACTGCAGACTCTGCCTCTGTTGTCACATGGCCATCTTCTCTCTGTGTCTCTGTGTGTCTCTCCTCTTTTCATAAGGACACTGGTCACTGGATTTAAGGGTCACCCTAATTCAGGATGACCTCATCTTAGCTAATTACAATGGCAAAAATTGTATTTCCAAATTTCCAAATAAGTCCACATTCTGAGGTTCCGAGTGGACATGACTTCCGGAGGACATTATCTGATTCACTGGGTGGGCATGGAGGGAGGCAGATATGGTGGTGGGCTTCTGCTTGGTCTCAGGACATTGTTCCATGCAACTGGCTCTGGGCTAGGATCCCAGGGAAATGCTGACAGAGGCCCGAGGCTTTACCAAAATGGGCTCATGTGACCTCCGGCTGTCATGTAGTCAGTGTATCACTTGGGTATCTTTCCTTGTCAGTAAAATTTCTCCTCCTCCATCACCTCTAATACCCACCCAGCATTACCCCCGAGGAGGAGGAGACATCTCTTTATCAACCCCCTTCCCTTGGGAAGCAAGGCTAGTCCCAGCACATGTTCTTTTTAAAAAAAAAAAAAAAAAAAAAAATTATTTATTTATTATTTTTGGCTGCATTGGGTCTTCGTTGCTGCGTGCGGGCTTTCTCTAGTTGCGGCAAGAGGGGGGGCTACTCTTCGTTGCAGTGCGCGGGCTTCTCATTGCGGTGGCTTTTCTTTGTTGTGGAGCACGGGCTCTAGGAGCGCGGGCTTCAGTGGTTGTGGCTCGAGGGCTCTAGAGCGCAGGCTCAGTAGTTGTGGCGCACGGGCTTAGTTGCTCCGCGTCATGTGGGATCTTCCTGGACCTGGGCTGGAACCTGTGTCCCCTAAACTGGCAGGCGGATTCTTAACCACTACGCCACCAGGGAAGTCCCCCAGCACATGTTCTTTTGGCAAACAGCAAAATAGCACAGGGTAAGTGGAACAGGATGAAATCAGTTGGGGATCAGAACATGGAAAATAAAGACCCCCCCCCACTGCCGCGTGTCTGAAACTGGATAAAAAGCATTTAAAGTTTGTTACCCCACCTCAGGGGTGGGGAGGGGAGGCAGTATCACCAAAACATAGACAGATGTCCAGAGATGGGAATGGGCAGCCCTCATGGTATATTTTTCTTTGTAGTTGAGGTGAAATTCATATAACATAAAACTGACCCTTTTAAAGTGTACAATTCAGTGGTAATTAGTACATACACAATGTTGTGCGATCACTACTACTATGTAGCTCTGAAACATTTTCATCACCCCAAAATAAAACCCTGTCCCCAATAGCCATCACCCCGCCACCATCCACTCCTCCGCCACCCCTCCCCCAGCCCCTGGCAACCACTAATCCACTTTCTGTCTCTGAATTTCCCCATTGTGGACATTTCATATAAATGGAGTCACACACTATGTGGCCCTTTGTGTCTGGTTTCTTTCTCTGAGCTTCATGATTTCAAGGTTCATCCATGTGATAGTGTGTGTCAGTGCTTTGTTCCTTTTTTTTAAGAAAATTTAAAAATTGTGGTAAAATATACATAACAAAGTTTACCACTTTAACCATTTTGAGTGCATAGTTCAGTGGCATTAAGTACATTTACGTCGTTGTTCAACCATCCCCACCATCTGTCGCCAGAAATCTTTTCATCTTGTAAAACTGAAACTGTCCCCGTGAAACACTGACTCCCCACCCCCTCCCCAAGACCCTGGCCCCCACCATCTACTTCCTGTCTCTGTGGATCTGACTCTCTAGGGACCTCCTGTGAGCGGGATCAGACAGTATTTGTCTTTTTGTGTCTGGCTTATTTCATTGAGCATCATGTCCTCAAGGTTTATCCATGTTATAGCAAGTGTCAGTGCTTCACTCTTACTATGGCTGAGTAGTACATAACAATTCCATTGTATGGATGGATCGCATTTCGTTTATCTGTCATCCGTTGATGAGCACCAAAACTTTGGGTTATGGTGAATAATGCTGCTGTGAACGTGGGTGTACCTTGGTGACTTTTGCCCTCATTAACTTCCATGTGGCAAGTCCTGGGGCAGCAAACAGACCCCATATGGGGCTAAGCATCCTCTGTCCAACCCCACATGGGTCTCAAGACCCCAGTTGAAGGGAATATACCAGAAGGGGTCCTGGACAGAGCCCCAGGTATGGCACAGGACCCACCTGAGTTTGAATCCCAGCTGTGTGACTTTGGGCAAGACAGTTTCCTGATTTGGGCCTCAGTTTCCTTGTCTGTAAAATGGGGGTAGCGAGCTCATTTCTTTCAAGCACAGTGCCTCTGTAGGCAGAACAAGTCTTCAGTGAACTTGCTGTTATGATGATGATTTTGAAATGATTGTTGAGTATCCTCACGGCTGCTAGACCCTCAGAAGCCCACACCCCCTCTCCTGCCTCTTCCTCCCCCCGCCCCAGGCATCCCCAGCCCTTAAGCAGCATGTGAATGCTGGACTTATTTCTGATTTATTCTGGGCCCCCAAAGAAATACATTTTCTTCAATTATTAATCATGGAGGTGTGGGAGATACACAGGAATTAAATTAACTGCCTGACCTTTGAGGAGAAGGGCGCAGGGGTGGGGAGAGGGCAGCCCCTGTTCCAGCAGAGGTTAGATGGTCCTGAAGTGGTGCTGAGACTCCAGGGTGGGTGAGGGGGGACTCATGGAAGAGACCAGAAAGGGGGGTGGTCCGGTGAAAGGAGTGGGGGAAGGGAAGCCCCTTCACTTGTCTCCTCTCTTTTTTTCTCTTTTCTGCTTACCTCTTGGGAACTGGTCAGGTGGGGTCACACTGGTGGTGGGTTGGGGATTGGGTTCAAAGGCAAGAGGGAGCTGAGGGGGGGGGTAGGACCCCCCCCCAGGTGGGCCTCAGCTTCCCTGACCGTGAGAGGAAGGTTCCGGCTTTGTGTCTCCAAAGCCCCCACCCCAGTGTCTGCTACAAATGCCCCCCAGCACCCCCTCAATCATGGCTGGGAGACAGAATCAGACACAGCCCAAAGGAGGCCCCGGGGTGGGGCTTGGAGGATGAGGAGGGCTTTAGTAGGTGCACTGGGTGGGGACAGAACTCCTAGCAGGAGGACAAAGTCCGGGTGGGATGAGAGCACGAGTGACAGCAGCTGGGGCAGCTGTAGCACCGCGGGCTGGCTGGCGTGTGGCTAGACGTGCAGTGGGGCATGTCACAGGCTGCTGTCCAGCTAAGGTGCCTGGACCAGCGTCGGGGAGCTATGGGAGGGCTTAGAGCAGGGGAGGGGCCAGTTCAGAGCTGGCCTTGAAAGGTCTCTGGGGGAGCCAGTGTGAGGTTAGCGCAGGAAGTGGTGACCAATGTGCCCTGGGCGTGGGGCAGGGGAGGCCAGGCCACGCCAGGACCGAGGCCTAGCTTTCGGGCAAAAGTTGCTGAGCCACTTGTCACTCCAAATCCTCCAGACGCTCTCTTTTACCTCCGGGATTAAAAGCTAAAGCTGCCACAAATACCGTGCATCCTCCTTCCAAAGACAGGTCCCAGTCGCTTGTCCTGAACGCCCCATGTGGCGTCCAGCCTCCAAGCCTTTGCACATGCTGTTCCCTCTGTCTTAGACCCTTCCCCCCAGCTGAGAAGGAGAGGAGAAGCACCCCAAAGATGGGAGGAAATGCAGAAGCCATAGACAGCAAGTAAGTCAGGAATTCTCGTTGGGGTATGGGTTACCACACCCATTTTACAGAGGCAGCAACCGAGGCCCAGAGAGGTTAGAAACGCACTGAGGTCACACAGCCCAGCAGTGGATGAGCCAGGTTTTCTGTCTTAATTTCATATCACCCACAACAGCCGGGGAAGTCTGGACGCGCGTGGGGGTCTGCACGCGCACCGGGGGATGCTCTCCCCAGGCCCGGGGTGGGTGGGAGCGGGCGCGTGGGGCCTCTGCGGTGGGAGACCGGTCTGCTGGCCCGGTCCCTGCCCCCAGCCCACTGCGGCGGCCGCGCCGATCAGCAGCGAGCGATCGATGGAGTATTGAGCACTTTTCAAGCTTCGGTGATTTTCGTGGATTCAGTGTAAACCACAGCCCAGGCCCCCGCTCCCATCGACCTCGAGCGGAGGCGCCCCTCCCCACGATCCGGCGCTGACAGCTCCCGCTGCCTGAGGCTCTGCACCCCAGCACCCCGCGCAGGGCCGCCCCCTCTCCTCCAGCAATCGTCGGGAGAAGGTGGGGGCTGGAGGGCACAGACAGGGCAAGGGAAGTGGGGAGGTGCAGTGTGCACAGAGCCCGGGCGGGGGGGTGGGGCCCCGGAAGGTGTGGGGCGGGGAGGGGCCAACTCGGTGTCAGGGGGTCCCTCGGGAAGGAGGGCGGGCTGGGAGAGCAGAGGCTGGTCTCAGGCTTCCCACCCCTGCGAGCATCTCTCCTTGTCTGGAATCCTGTCCTTCCCCGCCCAGGCCTGGCCCTGCTGCCAGCTGCAAGTCCAGCGGCTTCTTCTGCTGCTTGCGACACTTTGCCGTAGGCCTCCCCTCCCCGCGACCCCCATGTCGTCCTATTCTGAGAATCGCTTGCTGCTCCCGAGCCAGCAGGAGCTTTCCTCTCACAGCTCCTGCACAGGTACAGTGAATACCCGGAAGGACAGTAACCGCTGCAGAATAGTCCCACTTAAGCACCTATGTTCACCCACCCATGTGCCCGCTCATCCACACATTCACCAGCGTGCCCATCGGAGTATTCATCCATCCACCTGCTCATCAATTCACTCACCCACCCACCCATCTGTCTTTTCACCAAGACACTTGTCCAGTATCCACCCACCCATCCACCCAGTCAACAAGCCATACATTCACCAACGTACCCATTCATCCAATGCCTCCTCCATCCTTCCATCCATTCATCAGTCCTTCTGCCTACTCACCCATTGATTTACCCACCCATCCTCTTCCCCATCCATCCATCCATTTATCTGTTCTTCTAGCCACCCATCCATCCATCCACCCATGCTCCCATACACCCATTTGTCTATCCATTCTCCCACACATTGCACTCCTGTTCACTCATCTACCTAACCATTCACCCACCTACCCATCCACCCATCCATACATTCACCAAACCTTTCACCCATCTTGCATGCGTTCACCAACTCACCCATCCATAAATACATCCATTTGTTTATCCCTTTATCCAGCCACCCATACAGTCAATAATCCATGCATTCACCAACGTACCCAATGACCCATCCATCCACCTAGTGATTCACCCATCTATTCCACCCATTCACCCATCCACTTTATTCTTCTATCCATCCATCCATCCATCTGTCCACCAAGCCATTCACCTGCCTACCCATGCACTTACCTATTCATCCGTCCAGTCGTCCCTCCATTTATCTATCCTTTTAGCCATCCACTCATCCTTCCTCCCACCATCCACTTTCCACCCAAACACACATCCATCTGCCCATCTACCCACCCATCCATTTACACACCCATTCATTCATCAACCCTCCTACTCACCCACCCATCCAACCACCCTCCTACCCATCCACTGATTCATTCACCCTTCCATCCACCTGTCCATCCACTTACCCATCCACCCACCCACCCACCCACCCACCCATCTATTTATCAATTCACACATTCATTCATCCACCACAGGCATTTTCTGTGGTCCCTTCTGGGCCACGGTGATGCTGCCCTGTGGGGATAAAGGTGAGTCTGAGCTGGCCCCCGCCCCATGAGTTCCCAGACCAAGGACATTTTGCCCTCGTGTAACAACCAGGGTCAGCGCAGGCAAGGGCTGACACTCACTGCCCCCACCCCGGCTGCCCTCTCTCTTTGGACTCCACCTGCAGGATCACTCAGCAGATCTTTATTGAAACACGGCAGAAAAAAGCTGGTGAGGCCCCTCACGGAGCTTCTGTTCTAATGGGGAAGACTGGGGGAATAAAACAGCAAAGAAGCCAAGAAATTAGGATCATTTGCTGCAAGACTGATTCCCAAGCTCTCTGCTCCTGGCTGGACTGGCAGGTGGGGGCAGGTGTTTGTCTCCCTCCTCTTCCCCCAGGCCTGGGGGATGCAGAGCCAGGGTACCACGGGCCCCAGACCCAGGGTGGCCTCAGGTGAGGGGGGCAGCCGCCGGAAGCAGGGATGGGGGGGCGCCATGTCACAGCAAAAGAAGGAGATGGCGGCTCTGAAATCCCCCTTCATAATTAATAAATGAAGAATATGGTTGTTAATCGATGCAGCTGTGAAGAGGGTATTGATTCCAGCCTCTCGCTATTTTGTGTGTGTGTGTGTGTGTGTGTGTGTGTGTGTGTGTGCCGCTTAGATTTTTACACCTCATTTAGAACAAGGCTTCCCTGGGGAACTCTTAAAACCAAAAGATATTTGCAAGACTCCAGTGGGGCAGGGGGCAAAGGGGGCTGGGCTGGGAAAGCTGGGGGGCAGGGGGGCTAGGAGGCAAGTAGCAGCAGGCAGGGTGGGAGAGGAGGGCAAAGAAATATTCTTCATCATCAAAGTTGCCGAATCACTGTCTTCCCTCGAAGCACACATTTGAATATCTGATTAAGGATCAATTACTGCGGGTATTGGGAAAGGTCATTGGGAAAATTCACAGGAGGCCATGGGGGAAATTCGTGGGTAGAAAAATAAATCCCGTTATTATTTTTTATTACACAAACCCTGCCTGTCTGTGGTGGCAAAAGTGTATCAAAATGAGGGTCATCATCCCCTACAACCAAAAATATCCATCCCACAGTTCCAGAGAGAGACCTTTCAAGATTTCTCCCATACAGACATGTACATTTGTGGAAAATAATTGTACCTAAATATTAAAGAAGTTTGCAAAAATGGCTTCATACATTGTCTGTGATCTGCACTAAAAGATTAGCAGCTCTTTCTGATTAAAAAAGTAATATGTCACCAGGATCAGAAATAATTAGAAAATATTGAAAAGAACGGAGAAAATCTAATCATTGGTAATTTCATGCCTTAGAACTGAAACAGCAGTTCTCTCCCTTAAAAAAAAAAATTCTCAGGTTTAGGCACAAAAGAAAAAAAGTTTTTTTTGTATTTTGGAATAATTTTAGACATACAGAAAAGTTGCAAAGATAAGGCAGGGAGGGAATCCCACCCCAGCCCCTACCCTCATGGAAACATCTTGTCACTGATGTGTGTGTGTTACGACCGAGAAATTAACACATTTATATCTTATAGACTTGATCTGGATTTCACCAGGTTTTTCGTGATATCCTTTTTCTGTTCCAGAATCCCATGCAGTATTTCATATCACATTTAGACCTCTCTTATTTTGATCCATAATAGTTCAGGCTTTCTTTCATGCAGATATGCTTAGGGATACAAATACACCCATTTTTATAAACAGGGAATCAAAATGTTGTTTTTCAGTCTTTCTTCCCACTTAATGTAATATTGAGAATATTTTTAGGCCAGCAGATATCCATCTTTTCTACAATTTTTGCTAACAATATTGTGCTTGCTGACATAACTGAGTTTCTTTCCTTTTCCTCTTTTTTAAGATTGAGATGAAATTCACATACCATAAAATTAAGCATTTTAAAGTGTGCAATTCAATGGTTTCTAGCATATTCAGAGTCGTGCAACCAACTTCACTATCAAATTCCAGAAGAGAAACCCCATCCCCATGAGCAGACACTCCCCCAGTCCCTGGCAACCACAAATCCACTCTGTGTCTGCGCATCTGCCTGTTCTGGATGTTTCCCATCAGTGGAATCACACACTGTGTGTCCTTCTGTGTCTGGCTTCTCTCACTGAGCATCGTGTTCTCAAGATCCGTCCACACTGCAGCGAGTGTCCGTGCTTCACTCCTTTTCACAACTGAGTGATATTCCCGTGTGTGGAGGGACCACATTGTTTATCCATAAACCACGGATGGGTATTTGGGCCGTTTCTACCTTTTAGCAATTGTGAATCATTCTGCTGAGAACACATGTGGTCACATATTTGTTTTTTTTGGTTTTTTTCTGCGGTACGCGGGCCTCTCACTGTTGTGGCCTCTCCCATCGCAGAGCACAGGCTCCGGACACGCAGGCTCAGTGGCCATGGCTCACGGGCCAAGCCGCTCCACGGCATGTGGGATCTTCCCGGACCGGGGCACGAACCCGTGTCCCCTGCATCGCCAGGCGGACTCTCAACCACTGCGCCACCAGGGAAGCCCCGTGGTCACATATTTGTTTGAACACCTGTTTTCAATTCTTTGGGGGTACATCCCGAAGAGTGGAATTGCTGAGTCATATGGTGATTCTATGGTTAAATTTTTAAAAATATTTATTTATTTATTTTGGTTGTGCTGGGTCTTTGTTGCGGCAGGCGGGCTCCTTAGTTGCGGCATGCAAACTCTTAGTTGCGGCATGCATGTGGGATCTAGTTCCCTGACCAGGGATCGAACCCGGGCCCGCTGCATTGGGAGCATGGAGTCTTAACCACTGCACCACCAGGGAAGTCCCTATGGTTAACTTTCTGACTATCCAATTTTATTTAATTAGCCACCTCTCATTTAAGGCTTTATAATAATTTTCTTCATCCTGTGATGAATATCTTTACCACAACTTCTCTGATGGTTTCACAAGCTAAAGGACAGTCATTTGAAGAGAAGCCTTCTCAGAATTGTCACCAAATCATCTCATTGAAAGGCTGTCGACACCCACATCGGTTCCGGTGGTGGGTATCATTATTCGTTTTAGTGTTGCTGCCCTAATATGGAGGACATAGCATCTTATTTTAATCATCTTATCTCATTTTGGTCATTTGTCACTGCTTCTGTGAATTGCTTGTTCTGATGTTTTGCCCATTTTCCATTGGGGGCACCTACGTTTTTTCTTAAGCTGTAAGACCTCTTTACAGACTGAAGACACGAACGTTGCCATTCATGTTTTCATATTTTTCTAGGTTTGTTAACCGCTTTCTATTTTTGCTTCCGGTGTTTTAGTTTTCGCATAGCCCAATTTCTCTCTTTATACTTTGTGCCTTTGGTCTCTTGCTAAGGAAGTCTTCCTCTCCACCGAATGATATACATCTGACTCTCCAAACATTGTTCTTTGTCTTCCCGATACATTTGTGCTTTCATTACTTAGGTTTAGAAATTTATTCCACCTGGGATTTATTTCTCTCCATTTTACTGTCTTCCACAGCTTGTCATCCCATTGTTGCCAGTCTGTGGAAAGCTACTGTTGGTTCTGCGTACTCACACCGTAATTATCGTTAACACCTTGATGGCTCTTTATAAACTCTCTTGGGGTTTCCGCAATCCAATGACACCATCCCAAAATAGCAATGAGTGATTTTGTTTCCTATTTCAGCTGTACCCTGATTTTACAGCCCCCGTGGGCATTGATTCAAGTGTTACCGCCCCCTCCATTACTAACGCGAGGGCTATTTTGTTATCCTGCCTTATGGAGCTGGCTAGCACTTCCACAGTGGAGTCAACCCACCTTGACGATGTTGACAAATTATCTTCCATTGCAGGGATTTATCGGAAAGCTTCGTGGAAAACAGAAGGGGGGCATGAGCCCATCAGAAGGACCTTGCCATCCCATTCAGCCCTCACTCTTGAGGTTCAGGCTTCAGGAATTTGGGGTTACCTGGTGCAGGTCCCAGGGTTTAGAATGGACCTCATGCCCAGCTCCCTGTTCTCAAGACACATGTGGGTCCCCAGTGAAGAAGCTAGAAAACGTTATTGGGAACCTCTCTCTCGGAGACTTCTGTGAAGACTTCGTGTGGTTAACAAAGATGCCAATGCCGGCAGACCTGTCCATTTTTTCATCACGTTAAAGGTAGTCTCGTTTTCCCGTTTTACCTAGAACCTCTGGCAAATGTTTGTGGCATCTCCTGAGGAGCCCTTGGTTCATTTCCTCCGATCTATTAAGACGGTGAAGTCTATTTTTATTTGAATAGATTTTCTAACACTGACTAGCTTCTGCCATCCTGGAACCAGCTTCAATTGATGACGGTGGGGTGTTTTTTCTTCCAGTATCTCTGGATTCACCTGGATGAGATGAATTTTTTTAAAATTTATTTTGTCCTTTTGCAGTTTTAATGGGTGGAGGTGGTCTGCAGATTTATTTTTCCTTTTATCCTTGGCAGGTTTAATATTGGGGTCCGCTGATATTGTTAAGATCATGGGGGCCATATGAATTTCCTGGGCAGCCGTAACAAAGTACCACAAATGGGGTGACTTAATATGACAGAAATGTATTCCCTCACTGCCTGGGGACCAGAAATCTGAGGTCAAGGTGTCGTCAGGGCTGGTGGCTTCTGGAAGTAACTGAGGGAGAGTCTGTTTCTTGTCCTTCTGCAAGCTTCTGGGGCCTCTGGTAATCCTTGGCATCCCTGGGGTTTGGCAGCGTAATTCAGATCTCTGCCTTTGACTTCACATGCACTTCTTATCAAATTGGATTTAGGGCCCATCCTACTCCAAGTATGACCTCATCTTCAGCTAATTACATCTGCAAAGACCCTATTTCCAAGTAAGGTGACATTCTGAGGTTCCAAGTGGACATGAACGGGGAGGGGGCACGGGACACTAGTTACCTCATTGAGGGGTGTTTCTCATTTTCCCAGGCTTTGGGATAGTTAGTTAAATGGAATCACGTTTACTTCTCCTTTCTTTAACCTTGAAGGAACTTACCTGTGAAACCATCTCCGTCAGGCATCTCTTTTTTTGTTTGTTTGTTTCATATCTTTAAAAATTGAGGTGAAATCCACACAGCACAATTAGCCATTGTACAGTGTACAGTTCGGTGGCATTTAGTGCATTCACAATGCCAGGCAACCATTGGCTCTCTCTCGTTTCAAAACCAGTGTACTGGGGCTTCCCTGGTGGCGCAGTGGTTGAGAGTCCGCCTGCCTATGTAGGGAACACGGTTTCGTGCCCCGGTCCGGGAAGATCCCACATGCCCGGAGCGGCTGGGCCCGTGAGCCATGGCCGCTGGGCCTGCGCGTCCGGAGCCTGTGCTCCGCAGCGGGAGAGGCCACAGCAGTGAGAGGCCTGAGAGGCCCCCGTAACCCAAAAAAAAAAAAAAAAACCAGCGTACTATGCTATCCACAGGCCAGTTTACTTTTTGCCAGCAAAGGTGTGGAGGTTTTTCCCCCACACCAAAAAACTGTGAGACACCAGCTGAATGTCCTAAATTTAACTCAGTTCTTTTTTTTTTTTTAATAGTTGAACTCTTATTTTTATTTTTTTAAATTTTTTGACCACACCATGAGGCTTGTGGGATCTTAGTTCCCTGACCAGGGATTGAACCCCAGCCCTCGGCAGTGAGGGCACGGAGTCCTAACCGCTGGACCGCCAGGGAAGTCTCTTAACTCAGTTCTGATACCATCTACCTGAAGACCACGTCAGATCCCACAGGTAAGGGCTCAGTCCCACAGGACTGCCCCCACTTCAGATGGCAATGGAAAAATCCGGGCTGTCACCTGTGTTATAAACCCAAGGGTCCCATGACACCCCCCCTCAGCTTCAATTAATTTCCTAGAGTGGCTTTCAGAATTCAGGAAACCAGTTTACGTACTAGATCGCCTGTTTCTTATAAAAAGATATGACTCAGGAACAGCCACATGGAAGAGATGCCTAGAACAAGGTATGTCAGAAGGGCTCGGAGCTTCCATGCTCCAGGGACCATCCTCCTGGGAGCCCCCTGCCATGTGTTCAACAACCCAGAAATTGTCCGAACCCCGTCCTTTTGGGTTTTTATGAGGCTTCGTTGTTGCATGATTGATTAAATCACTGGCTGTTGGCGATGGTGAACTCAACCTCCAGGCCCTGCCCCTCTCCAGGGGTCTGGGGGGTGGAGCTGAAAGTTCCCATCTTTTAATCACTGCTTCCCTGTCCTTAGCGACAGTCCAAAAGTCACCTCATTAACATAAACTCAGGCTAGTTGAAAGGGGTTTATTGTGACTCACACAAGACCCCTCTATTTCTCTTGTCACTTAGGAAATTCCAGCATTTTACGAGCTCTGTATCAGGAACAGGGACAAAGGCCAAATATATATTTATTATTATTAATTTCAATGTCATAGCACCCCAGTGGAAAACCCCTACCTCATTAGCATCACCCCCAGCCCCTCCCCCAGCCCCTGACAACCAGGAACCCACTCTCTGTGTCTGTGGATCGGTCTGTTCTGGACGATTCCCATCAATGGAATCTCACCCTGTGTGTCCCTCTGTGTCTGGCTTCTCTCACTGAGCATCGTGTTCTCAGGGTCCGTCCACATGTTATCGAGTGTCAGGGCTTCTCTCCTCTTCACGGCTGAGTGACAGTCCCGTGTGTGGAGGGACCACGTGGTGTTTATCTATCATCTGTTGATGGACACTCAGGCTGTTCCACTTTGGGCTGCTGTGAATCATGCTGCTGTAAACATTCATGAACAAGTATTTGTTAGAACATCTTTTTTCAAGTATTTTGGGTAGAGACCCATGGCTTCACCTTAGGGCAAAGCTCTCTCATGTTTTCCCTTGTGTTCTGCTGCTTTTGGAGTCAATTTAGAGAATTTACGTTTTTCCAAGAAAATCATCCATTTCGTCCCAGTTTTCACGTTCATTAGCATAGAATCCTCCATCGTTTTCTCTTTGTGCAGCTAAACGTCCTTGGTATTTCCGGTTTCACAGCCTGTCTTTCATTCCCAATTCTCATTTGTGTTTCTTCTCTCTCTCTCTTTCTTGATTCCACCAGCAGGTTTATCTATTTTAGAGTGTTTTCCTTTTTTTTTCAGAGAAGCAGCCATGGGATTTGTTTATTAATTCTGCTGTGTTTCTCTTTTCTAACTGGTTAATTTTGGCTTTTATCTTTATTAATTTGTTCCTCTGCTCTCAGTAGCTCTGTTTTGGGGTTGTTGTTTTCTTGAGATGCTGACTTTATTTGTATTCACTGTTTTTTCCTTTAGCCATAAAAGTGTTTAAGGCAATGGATTTGTGCCTGGCCATCACCCGTAGATTTTGGGGAGAAGTTTCATTCTCATAATTTTTCAAGTACTCTGGAATTGTTCTGATCCGAGAATTAGTTCTTTTTAAGACTTTGGTATTTATTTCTAGTTTTATTCATTGTGGTTGGCAAACATCGCCAGCGTTCTTCCCACTCTTAGGAATGGATTGGGATTTCTTTGGGGCTCAGTAGGTGGCTGGCTTTTTCTTTTCTTTCTTTTTTTTTTGCGGTACGCGGGCCTCTCACTGTCGTGGCCTCTCCTGTCGTGGAGCACAGGCTCCGGACGCGCAGGCTCAGCGGCCACGGCTCACGGGCCCAGCCACTCCGCGGCATGTGGGATCTTCCCGGACCGGGGCACGAACCCGTGTGCCCTGCATCGGCAGGTGGACTCTCAACCACTGCGCCACCAGGGAAGCCCCTTATCCGTATTTTTAATCATCCTTAGGTGAAGGCAGATCTGAGATGACTACCATTTGCTAGAAAATAGTGTTCATGTCTTCTTGCTGAGTCTCCTGACTGCTGGTCCGTCCTCTCTGTAGTAGAGGTGTGAGACCTCCCATCTCCTGCTGGTGCGGGCATAAGGTGGTCCCACCACCTAGAAGTCCAGGCATGTCTCTTTATCCCATGTCCCAGCAATTCTTCTCTTGAGTGAATGCCCCAGACAGATGAGGGCTCATGTCCACAAAAACAGACTCGTTGGAGATCATTCATAACAGATTTGTTCACGAGAGCCCCAAACTGGACATAATCCGGATGTCCATCAAACCCAAATATCCACAGTAGAAGGGATAAATAAATGTGGGGTACTCATACAATGGAAGACCACAGAGCAAGGAAAAAGTGCACATGGATGCATCTCTCAGATGTGTTGTTAAGTCAAAGAAGCCAGTCACAAAAGAACACACATCCGCTTCCATTTATATGAATTTCAAGAACAGGTGAAACTGATTCTTGGTGATGGAGGCCAGGGTAGTGATGACTTCCAGGGGATATAGACTGGTTGGGGGCACGACAGAGCGTTCTGGGGATGGAGACGCTGTAGCTCTTCATTGGGATGAAGGTTACATAGGTGTATCTATATATAAAGATGCATCTAGCTGTAAACAACAAAATCCTCTCTGGTGATTCTAAACCGAACATTGGCATTGCTGCCGTTCAGCCCCACGATGGGGAAAGGGGGAGGAGACCGGGGGAGGGTGTCAGTGGTCACGTTGTTTTCTCTGGATATGTTGGTGAGCTCCTGTCTTGGCTTTCTGTTCATCCCAACAACTTAAACAGTCCCTTCAGGCATGGCTGTATCCAGCTTCTGACCAGATCTAGGGAACTGCTCTGTCTCTGCATGGGGACACCTGCCTGGGTTCGGCAGAATAAAAGCCCTACAAAGATGTCCCCGTCCTGGTCCTGGTACCTGTGGACTTGTCACCTCACGGGGCAGAGGAGACTTTGCAGGCGGGGTTAGGTTAAGGTCCCTGAGACGGAGATGACCCTGGATTCCCCAGGGGGCCCAGCGTCATCACAAGGTCCTTATAAGAGGGAGGCGGGGCGGGGGGGGCCAGAGGCAGAGAGAGACGGGAGATGCTGCGCTGCTGGCTGTGAGGATGCAGGAGGGGCCGCGAGCCAGGGGTGGGATCTTCCCGGACCGGGGCACGAACCCGTGTGCCCTGCATCGGCAGGTGGACTCTCAACCACTGCGCCACCAGGGAAGCCCCTTATCCGTATTTTTAATCATCCTTAGGTGAAGGCAGATCTGAGATGACTACCATTTGCTAGAAAATAGTGTTCATGTCTTCTTGCTGAGTCTCCTGACTGCTGGTCCGTCCTCTCTGTAGTAGAGGTGTGAGACCTCCCATCTCCTGCTGGTGCGGGCATAAGGTGGTCCCACCACCTAGAAGTCCAGGCATGTCTCTTTATCCCATGTCCCAGCAATTCTTCTCTTGAGTGAATGCCCCAGACAGATGAGGGCTCATGTCCACAAAAACAGACTCGTTGGAGATCATTCATAACAGATTTGTTCACGAGAGCCCCAAACTGGACATAATCCGGATGTCCATCAAACCCAAATATCCACAGTAGAAGGGATAAATAAATGTGGGGTACTCATACAATGGAAGACCACAGAGCAAGGAAAAAGTGCACATGGATGCATCTCTCAGATGTGTTGTTAAGTCAAAGAAGCCAGTCACAAAAGAACACACATCCGCTTCCATTTATATGAATTTCAAGAACAGGTGAAACTGATTCTTGGTGATGGAGGCCAGGGTAGTGATGACTTCCAGGGGATATAGACTGGTTGGGGGCACGACAGAGCGTTCTGGGGATGGAGACGCTGTAGCTCTTCATTGGGATGAAGGTTACATAGGTGTATCTATATATAAAGATGCATCTAGCTGTAAACAACAAAATCCTCTCTGGTGATTCTAAACCGAACATTGGCATTGCTGCCGTTCAGCCCCACGATGGGGAAAGGGGGAGGAGACCGGGGGAGGGTGTCAGTGGTCACGTTGTTTTCTCTGGATATGTTGGTGAGCTCCTGTCTTGGCTTTCTGTTCATCCCAACAACTTAAACAGTCCCTTCAGGCATGGCTGTATCCAGCTTCTGACCAGATCTAGGGAACTGCTCTGTCTCTGCATGGGGACACCTGCCTGGGTTCGGCAGAATAAAAGCCCTACAAAGATGTCCCCGTCCTGGTCCTGGTACCTGTGGACTTGTCACCTCACGGGGCAGAGGAGACTTTGCAGGCGGGGTTAGGTTAAGGTCCCTGAGACGGAGATGACCCTGGATTCCCCAGGGGGCCCAGCGTCATCACAAGGTCCTTATAAGAGGGAGGCGGGGCGGGGGGGGCCAGAGGCAGAGAGAGACGGGAGATGCTGCGCTGCTGGCTGTGAGGATGCAGGAGGGGCCGCGAGCCAGGGGTGCGGGGCCTCTAGAAGCTGGAAAAGGCGGGAACTGATGCTACCCTGGAGCCTCCGGAAGGACCAGCCCTGCCCACACCTGGATTTAGCCCCGTGAGGCCTCTGACCTCCAGGGCGGTGTTGTTTTTAAGCCACTATCTTGGTGGCAATTTGTTATATCAGGAATGGGAAACTAAAACCTCCTGATTGAGGGAGGTCCCCCATGCACAGGCAAAGGAGAGTCTGGCTGTCACTGGAAGCCAAGGCAGGGAGAAGCTTTGTTAGCTGCAAACCCTGAGCCCATACGCTCTCCCATCGGGCAGCCCTCAGTGGCCGTGAACTGCATCCAGGCCCACTGAGGGGTCCCTGTCAGCCCTGGACGATGCCTTCAGCTCCTCTCCAACCACTGTCACGGGGAAACAGGCTCCTGGCTGTGCCTCCACCCTGTTCCGTAGGTCCAGGTGTGTCCTGGGCAGTGGGCTGGATGCAGGAGGTCGGTGGTGGTGGGGGGGGGGCGTTTGACCTTGCAGACTGGACGGGGAAGGAGGGGCCTAGTGGCTACGGGGTGGGGAGCCAGGGGCTGGGTGGGACTACAGGCCGGCTGGCAGCATCCATCTCCCAGGCCAGTCAGCGCTCCCCAGCAGATCCATGCGGGTCGATGCAAAATTAATTAGAGTAATCAACTCGGCCGCAGCACCAAAAGCACCCACACGGGTTTCGGCCACTAATTGGTGGGAGCTGACAGTGTGTCCCCTGTGTCTTCAAGGTATTAACACTCCTCTCCCCACCGTAGATTAATTACCTTTTTGCATCTTGCACCTTGTTCGTTGCTCCTGGACCAGCCCTTCCTGAGGAGGAGGAATGGGGGTGGTGCGAGAGGGGGCAGCGTAGCAGACTCTGGGCCCCCTCGTGTCCCCCCAAGAATGTGGAGAGAGACTGAGACCCAGAGGGCAGCAGATGGCTGCATCCAAGCCTGGAAGTGCAGCCCCCGTGAGCCAACCAGGCCTTGGAAGTGGTGGCCTGCAGCCCTGTTGGGTGTGGGAATCACAGGGACAATTGTCCACATATCCGTCTATCCATCTGTTCATCCATCCATGTGCATGGTCATCCATCCATGCATCCATCTATCCATCCATCCACCACTCATATATTCATAATCCCTCTGTCCATCCTTACATCCATCCATCCATCATCCGTCCATAGACCCATCCATCCTTCCATTCATATATTAATAAATCACCCATCATCCATCCGTAGACCCGTAGATTCATTCATTCATCCATCCATCCATCCATCATCCATCCATCCATCCTTACATCCACCATCTATAATATGTTTTTCTATTCATCCATCCGTCTGTCCATCCATCCATTCATCTATTAATACATCACCCATCATCCATCCGTAGACCCGTAGATTTATCCATCATCCATCATCCACCCATCCTTCCATCTGTCCATTCCTCAATCCACCCAACCATTTGTTGACATATTGATGTGAGCACTTATTTACATACCTAGTCTGCCTACATATTCACTTACCCATCATGGCTTCATTCATTCATTCATTCATTCAGCCATCCTCCTACCACCTAGGCATTCATCTGTTGCACTGTCTACCCCACAACTCCCTCCTCCATCCCATCAAAAGGTAACACTTAATTGATTGCTTACTGTGTGCCAGGCCTTGTTCTAAGACCTTCACCTATTTTCTCTCATCTACCCTCCACCCGCCCTTCCATCCTTCGAACCGTCTATCCATCCACCTGTGTCCCCATCCATATGTTTGTCTCTCCATCTTCCAGTCAACACTTACCTGGACCCTCAGGGCAGGGGTGACTTATAGCTGCTGGTCCCTAGAAGGGACCCTCAGTCCTCTGCCAGGGGAAGGGACAAGCCTCAAAGTCTGGGAGACGGAATCTGAGTGACAGGAGTAGGGTGTGGGAGAAAAGGCGG
>NW_006787630.1:757917-768820 GCF_000442215.2 Lipotes vexillifer | reverse complement strand
GGAAAGAGTCCTGAGCCCCGGGCTGGGGAGGCAGCTCTGCTCTCAGGGGACAATGCTGCCAGCAGTGAATTTTAAATCACAAGCAGGTTTACTTTATTATGTGCAGTGGCGAACAATATTTTCAGCCACAGCAAACAGAACAGAGCAAAAAGCCTGCCATCTCAGTCCCCCTCCCTAGGGACGTGCGTTATGTGGAGTCTGGGGTCTCCTTCCAGGCACAGGCTGGGCTTGTGCAAGCATGTGTGTCATCCACCCATGTCTCTTTTGACGCTCTCCAACCTCGCAGTTGTCCCTGGACCACTGGTCCACGCGAGCACTTAAGAGATGGGCAGAGTTCGAGGGCCAGCCAGGTTTAGTCTGGTTCTTGGCAACAGCCCACCGTGTTGCAGTGGGCAAAAACCACAGAGAGGAAATTCCCAGAAGAGGAAACACAAATAACCAATAACATGAAAAACTGGAATTCATGAATTAAAACCGCAGCGTTCCGATTTGGTAGAATTCTTTTTACACAAGGAGCGGTGCGTTTGTTAAAACGCATCAAACTATAGACTAAGATCTGTGCATTTCACTATGTGTAAATTTTACCTTGTTTTTATCCCTTTTAAAAACGTTTTTGTATTGTGGTCAAATCTACATAACATAAACATTTACCATCTGCACCAGTTTAAGCGCACAGCTCAGCGGCACTAAGCACGTTCACACTGTCGTGCAGCCATCCCCACCATCCATCTCCAGAACTTTCTCATCTTCCCAAACTGAAGCTCTGTCCCCTTTAAACACTGACTCCTCAGTCCCTGCCCCAACCCCTGGCCCCCACCATCTACTTTCTGTCTCTGTGGATCCAACTCCTCTAGGGACCTCTTGTGAATGGAATCAGACAGTATTTGTCCTTCTGTGTCTGGCTTATTTCACTGAGCATCATGTCCTCAAGGTTCATCCACATTGTAGCAGGTGCCAGAATCTCCTTCTTTTTTAAGGCTGAATCATATTCCAGTGAATGGATGGACCACATTGTGTTTATCCACCATCCATCTGTGGACATTTGGGTTGTTTCCACCTATAGCGGCTGTCAATCATGCTGTTGTGAATATTTGTGCACGTGTACTTGTTTCAACACCTCTTTCCAATTCTTTTGGGTGCATATCTAGAAGTGGAATTGCTGGATTGTATACCTCAATGTTTCAAAGGTTAAAAAGTGCCAACTCCCCTGGCTGGCATGGATGGTGGCAAATGTACATGCTGGTACACAACTAAAGGATGTGCATTTTGTAAAAGTGCTTTGGAGGTAATTTGAGAAAGTGTATCATCAAAGCCTTAATATTTGTCTCCTTGACGCTGAGGTTGTCCTGAAGGAAACTCCACGGAGTGTCCAAGTGCCCATATTCAGGGATGCTCTCGGCTGTCCTGTCTCCAACAGAAAGAAATTGGAAACGACCTAAGTGTCCAAGAGAAGACCATTTGTTCAATAAACGATGACATATCTGTGTCCGGGTATTGAAAGTGATGACTACTAAGTATTTATTTGGGAAAATGTTCACATTATACTCTTGTAAATTGACAAGAGTGGAGTGTCTTGGATAAACCTACAGACAGAAAGAAAAGATTCCCGTGAATAGGAAAAAGAGTGAAAGGCCACACACAAATGTTTCAGAGCAGATATTGCAATAGTAGGACAGTGAACTAGTGTTCTGAGGTGCCTGAAACTAAGTAGCACAAAGTGGGTGGTTTAAAGCAACAGAATTTATTCTCTCCTAGCTCTGGAGGCCAGACGTCTGAAATCCAGGTGTCAGTGGGCTCGTTCCTTTTGAAGGTTCCACAGGAAAAACCATCCCAGGCTTCTCTCCCCAGCTTCTGGCGTTGCCGGCAATCCTTGGGCTGTGGCCACATCACTCCAATCTCTGCTTCCTTCGTCACATCACCTCATTCCTGGTGTGTTTCTCTGTCTTTTCCTTCCACCCTAAATCCAGAATGATTTCACATCTCGAGACCCTTAACTCATTACATCTGCAAAGACCCTGTTTCCAAAGAAGGCCCCATTCCGAGGTTCCGGTGGACATGAATTTTGCGGGGGATGCTATATTCAACCTATGACAGATGGACTGGGTAATTTTTCTTTTATTTTCTCTGCTTTTATCAGGATTTTTTAAATGTCTATAAGGTTAACAAATTACTTTTGTAATGTGAATAAAGCTCACATTATTTTAATATATGAAACTATATCACAGGGAGTTCCCTGGTGGTCTAGTGGTTGGGATTCGGCACTTTCACTGCCAAGACCCAGGTTCAATCCCTGGTCTGGAACTGAAACCCCACAAGCCACACAACCCAGCCAAAAAACAAAAAAACAAAAAGGAAGGGAGGGAGGGAGGGAGAGAGGGAGGGGGCGGGGGAGAGAAGGAAAGAAAGAAAGGAAAGGAAAGGAAAACTATATCACAGATTTGATCTCTATTTAAACAGAGCTGAGGAATGGATTGTGACTTTTCTGGGCAAATTGGGATCCAGATGAAGATCGGTTTTCTGGGATGCAGCGATGGCTGGGGTTTGTAGTGTTTTTGGTCCCTCCATTAAGTAGCCCCCAAGTATGGAACATAATTTGTTGACTTTGGGTCTACGCTGTTTCCCTCTCCCCTCACTGTCACTTCTCAGCACATGCAGGGCCCTCTCCCCTTGAACCTGCAGCCTAGAAACAAGAACTTGAACTTTGTCACGTTTGTTTGTAGCCTAAGAGTCACTAGGACCTGAGTGAGTCTCTCTCCTTTGAATAAAGGTGCCTGTGTGCTCATGTTGGGATATGGTGGGCCCTGAGTTTGTGTACCTGGAGACTCTTAGCAGGTCCTTCCCCACTTTGGTCTCCTGTGTCACATCTGACCTCCCTCTCCTACCATCTCAGGCCTGACCAGTTCTCCTGTTACCCTCTGAGCTGAACCAGAACTCAGGCATTGGCTGAGTCCTTTTTCCATTCCAAGCCTCAGTGTTTATCTCTCTCAAAGGGGGATGGACAGCAGGACCCACCTCTGACGTGGCCACCTTGAGGAGTCTGATCTGATCTTAAGAGCAATAGGGAGCCAGCGAGAGTCTTAGCAGGAGAGTGGTACCATCAAGTTGGCATTTCAGTCCCTCCAGCTGCTGTGACCAGAAGGGTGTCGGTAGGCAGGAACTGCTGGCCAGGGCACATGTGGGGCCTCCATCCACCAGCTGTGGAGAGATTGACCCTCCAACTCTGCTGGCCAGGGCTTCTGAGGCAGGGAGAAAGCTCTGTCCTTCAGGGCACCCCAGGAATGCATGCTGCTGGGGGGCTTCTTTATTTATTCCTGTTTCTATGTAAGGATGTGTTATCCTGCTGGCCTGGTGGAGTCAAAACTGACAGAGGCAGACAGACAGACAGCGAGGGAGGGAGACAGACAGAAACAGAGACAGTGTGAGCTGCTGCTGTGTCTCTAGGTTCTTTTCTATCCTCCACCCACTGCCCCTTCTCTCTCTGTTTCTGTCTCTCTGTCTCTGGATTCCCCCAGCCCACCGCCCCTCCCATACTGGGAGTTCATGAAATGGCTTTGGAGGGATGCTGGCCAAGTGTCCACCCAGAGGCCTGGGTGGCCTTGCCCCGTTCTGTCCAGTTGGGAAGAGAAGGTGGACACCTGGGACCACCAGCCTGGTGTCCACATGTGGGCAGCCCAGCCGGGGAGCCCTGGGAGAGCCAGCTGCCTGGCACCCTCAACCCCTTTGACTCTGGCTTCCTGAGGGTCTCTGCTGTCCTGGCGGCACCACCAATGGCCCAGGGTGACCTCTCCAACACGGCCAGGCCCCCAGGCACAAAAGACAGGGCCAGAGGGTCCACCACACACACAAATGTTCACACACGTCCACACACATCTGCACAGACCACACCGACGTCCACATTGCAGCAACACGCTGCCCAGACACCTACACAGGCCACTGGCGGGCACACAGAGATACCGATGCAGAGCATCGCTCCCACACGGCTGTGTGCACAGGTGCACAGGCAGACAGGCATATGTCCGCGGCCACACATGCACATGCGCACCCGCGCCGTCCATTCCCCCATCCCAGCCCCTTGCGCCCCTCCCGCTTCGATCTGGGCTGCTCTCGGCTCCTGGAAACACCGAGAAGCCATCGATCCGCACGCTCCAGCCTTGGGAGGGATGCGCGGTCTGGCCGGGGTGGAGGCTCCCGGACGTCCGGCCGCACTTTCCCCGGGGAGCTCCTTCGGAGGCCTCTGTGTGACCCCAGCGCCCCCTGACCCCGCCCCCACCTCCGCGGGGTGGGGGGGGGGGTGTCTAGCTCCCACAGTAGGTGCTTAATAAATGCTCCATTGTAGGGAGGGGGGGAAGAGTTCGGGAAGTCAGCCGGGCCCTAGGCCTTGAGAGGGGCTCCCGCAGGCTCCGGAGCAGAGCCTGCCTCCCCCTTCCCCCAGAGTCGCCCGATAAAATCACGAGGCCCAGTGACACGTGAGTTCAGCAAAATAATGACTATTTAGTGCAAGTGGGTCCCGAGTGCGGGTGCGGGTGGCGCCTGTGGGGGTCCAGCCCCCATCCACATAAGCCCCGCCCCCACCCCAGTGAGTGGGGAGCTAGGTTCAAAGCCCCTGTGGTCGCCCAGCCGGGACAGACCTGCAGACAGGAGGAAGTGCTAAAACTTGCACTTGCGCTAGAAACATATTTGCTGCTTCTATGAAATTCGAATCTCATCGGGCCTCCTGTGTTTTCTTCCCTCTGGCTGAGATGCTGGCTGAGAGCACTCCCCAGATCAAGATACTTTTATAGGAGGAGAAACTGAGGCTGGGAGGCTGGGGGTGGGGCATACCCCAGGTCACAGCCAGGGCAGAGGGACGCAGGATTTATTTGAACTGACATGGAGACAGTGGTGGCGGGGAGGGGCAGAGAGGCCTTGAGACCCACAGCCTAAGAGGCAGGGACAGAGTTGGAAAAGCGCAGCCCTGTGTGGCCCGGGCCAGGCCAGAAGGAGGATTTCAATCTGGGAAATTCATGGGGAGGAGCAGTCAAGAAGGGCTGCCTGGAGGAGAAGGCATAGGAGCTGGGGATGGAAAGAAGTTGGGGTTGACCACCGGTGGGTAGGGCCTGCAGGCTTGGTCAGCCCCAGCTGCACAAGCATCGCTGCCCCTTCCTTGACTCCCCCACTCTCTCCCTTAGGAAGGAGGCACCCCGTGCACAGGTATTGGCTGCTGACATCCGTAACTCCCTCTCCCTTCCCAGCGGCCCCCGATTTCCATCCCCAAGAAAATTACGTGCCAGATGTACAGCCAGTCAGAGGGGCTCATCCCGGGGCTTTGGGGATTAAGTCAGCGTGGTCTTGTGACTTAGGTGATCCAATCAGAGCAAACGTCAGGCCTTGAACTGCTTGGGGACAATGAGGGATGTGCCTCTCTCCCTCTCCTTCTCTCTCCTTCCTTCTTTCTCTGTCTCTCTTTCACTGAGCTCAAAGGAGGGAAGAGGCTGCTAGCCATCATCTTGGGGTTCTGGTGACCAGGCTGTGCCGCTGGATCAAGCCTTACCTGCAGCTGCTACCTTTGGCCTTCAGCTCATAGGTCCATTCCACGGTTCTATTATTGGTAGCGCTGAAATCCAGTTTCCTGTTTCTCATACCCACAAGCATCTGCCTGCTAAGGGAGCCCTGCTTATCTCAGGCAACTGGAGTTGTTTTCTGAAACTCACCCCCACTTTGCAGATGAGAACCCTGAGACTCCAAGGGGTTGAGAAGTCAGCCAGGGTCTGCCCTCAGAGGAAGATTCAAACACGGGGTGGGGAAACGATAGGGAGTCGCTGGGTCTGCTCATCTGTAGCACAGACCCCACCTCGCAGATGGCAAGGGTCCAAACGGATAAGGCATGGGGTGCCAGGCCTGCAGCAGGCAGGGCCAGTGGGCTGGGCCCTGCCAGGAATGCAGACCAGGGCAGCTGCGGCAGCCCAGTGGCCAGAATAGGATTTTCCCATGGAAATCTCGTGGCTTTTGTGATGGAAACTTGTTCAAACTTGAACACTCTGCTGACAAAGGAGATTCAACCAGGGCCTGGGTGGGGGCCCCGGGTCCGCAGGGAGGTGAGGCTGACGTGGCCCCATCCTGAGCTGGGGGCTCCTGGGGGTAATTTCTGGGGGAGATCTCAGGTCCTAGTTTGGATTCTGAGAGGGAGAAAAAGAGAGAGGTACAGACTTTGAGAGAGAGGTCTCTGAGAGACAGAGAGAGACAGGGACAGAGGGAGAGACAGAGAGACACTGAGAGGGATAGAGACAGAGAGAGACAGAGAAATGGAGATTAAAAGAGAGACAGAGACCCACAAAGACTTACTGGAGAAGCAGAGGCCAACAAGAAAGGAGAGATCAAGAGATGCAAAGACACACAGAAGACAAAGAAACACAGAGACATGGAGACAGACAGAGATAGAGAGAGACCCACAAACATGAGAGCTGCAGAGCAGGGCCCGAGACCCTGATGTCTGGCCACAGAGGTGCCAGTCGTGCCTGCACATCTGACCCCAGCCCGCCTCTCCCCGCACCAGCACCTCCCAATTAGAAGAGAGAAATCCCCAGTCTGTCTGCCTCGCCGGTTATTGATCTGCCCTCGTGGCTGCGGCTGGGAGCAGGTGGGGCTCCGGGGGGCAGCCTGGATGCCAGCCCCGGGCCTCCCTCCATATATCAGTATCGTTATGATTCACAGGGAGCACTCCCTAGACTGAGGGGCTCAGCCCAGACACCCCCAATGCCAGTGGGCAGGTGGGCAGAGGGCCAAAGGGGATCCACCTTGTTTCAGCCCCGTAGGAAGAAAAGACCCCAAGATCCATGGTTCCCCCTAACCCGAGCCACTGGGCTGCCTCAGCTGGCCATCTCAGCCTCTCTGATCACCTGAGGGGTGTCCATAGGACCCCTTCCTGCCCAGATTCCAGGGACACAGGCACCCAGGGCCTCCTGCAGATAGCCTCTTTGTTCTGGAAAGGGAGAGTCCCCTCCTTCTGGGGCCTCCCCAGTGGTCTCCACGTGGCTCAGCGGACCCAAGCTCAGGCCTTGGAGCCAGGCACAACCAGATCTGACCCCGGGTCGCATGGGGTTGGGCCAGCGCGGGTGTCCACGCCGGTCCAGTGGGGCAGCGTTCTGGCCATGTGGGATGCAGCGACAGTAACACCAGAATCCTACTGCAGCTACTGGCAAGCAAGGACCTCGGCCCAGGCTGGTTCCTGTGCCCGGTCTCCATTCCTGGGGAGCAGTGCTGAGTGGACCCGAGGGGGGTTTCAGGGGACGGA
This sequence comes from Lipotes vexillifer, assembly GCF_000442215.2. Taxonomy (NCBI): domain Eukaryota; kingdom Metazoa; phylum Chordata; class Mammalia; order Artiodactyla; family Lipotidae; genus Lipotes; species Lipotes vexillifer. The sequence continues at coordinate 761,550 of NW_006787630.1, read as the reverse complement.
GCTGAAGAAGACCACCAACCCCTCTCAGCCCCAGAGGCTCTGAGACCGAAAGTGGGTCCCAGACCCCAACCTGGACCGACCTGCCAACCACTTTGGAAACGCCGCATATTCGCGTTCCCAGAAACTGGCTGCTGGAGAGAGGGTGAGGGAGGATGGGACCCCTTCACAGACAAGGGCGCTGGAGCCAGACCACAGCCCCTGCTCTACGCCCTGCTTCACTTGTTCCCCAAGCCCCGGGACCCTCCATCCACAGGCTCCAGTCTACACCGGCACGGTGCCATCAACCACACGGCTCTCTGGAATTTTCTCCTGCTTCTTAAACGTGTTGCTCGGAGCAGGCAAGCTCCCCAAGTCTGCGAGTGACGGGGCCCAACCTGGGGCTTTCATGACCTCCTGGTGATGCGTGACAGTCCCACCCGCCCCTCCCCGGCAGCCAGGTCCAGCCCATCTCTCCGGGGGGGCCCTGGCTCCTACCAAGCCCAGAGCGCCTCTGTGGACACCCCACCACCCCTGTGGAAGGCAGGCGCTGCCAGCATCCAGCGGGAAGTTCACGCACTTGACACGGAGGGAGGGCGTCTAACACACGCAGGGGACAAGCCTGATCGGCAAGGAGGTGACCCAGTGACCACCGAGCTTCCGTCAACTGACACTGTGTGTGTGGCCCACACCAAGAGGATGGCCGGCCACCGGCCCGAGAAGGGGTCAGGACCAGGGCCTCCCTGGCGGGAGTATAGGGTTCTCACCACCCGGGCAGCCCCGGGGTCATGGGACTCAGCTCCAAGCCATCCAAAAGGGCTTCTTAAACAGTCTCGTCATCCTAGCCACCTCTCCTCTTCATTAATGTGTAAAAATCATTAGGCACGGGTCCCGAGACCCCGATCATAAACCGGCAGGTCCCTGGGGCCTGCGCCCGGTCGGCGAATGGCATCCATCCGGAGGCTCGCCCGCAGCCCCCCGCGCCCCCGCCCCGCCCGGCCCTGCGCTCGAGCCTCTTCCCGATCGATTTTATGAAAGCAGTTAGGGGTTCGCAGTGTTTCCGCCAGCGCTTTTATGCCCCTGTTTAAAAATTCTTAATTAAGCAGGTTTTTTCTGTTTACACTTGAACTAATTACACTTTCAAAACCAACAATAAAACATTAGGCCCAGGCTATTAAGGGCTTCAGCAGAGGCCTGCGATGCGGCCCATCCGAGCAATTCAGGAACTGGGTCCTTCCGCGGCAGATAGGGGTGCCCGGTGGCAGGCGGGTGCCCGGCTTCGCTCAAGAGGGTCCCTGAGTCTTATCCGCCTTCCTGGAGGGTGGGGTGGGGGACAGCAGGCAGCCGCCAGGGCCTGGCTTCCGCCCACCCCCCCTGCGGTTGATGGAGCTATTGATCGCCTGGCCCTCCCCACGGCCCATCCTTCCGGGGATCCTCGGAGCACCAGGGTCTGTGCCAGGCGGGGCCCAGGGAGCACGGGAGGCCGCAGGGGCCCAGGCAGGGTGCTCGGGGCCGGGGCAGCGGGGGCCGTCGGGGCCAATGGGCATTTTCTGTAGGACCAGGGGTCCCTGTTCTGTGTGCGATGAAGCCCCCATGCCTCTGGCCATCATCTGAAGCTCTGCCCGAGCTGCACCCAGCCCCCCGGGCCAGCCTTGCCCGCCACCGCGTGGGCAACTCTCCCCGGGTCACTTGTAGTGATTCCACATACTCCAGACAAGCCCTAGACAGTGGCTCACGGGCTTCCTCGTAGGGGAAACTTTCTGGACTCTGCAGCTCCCCCTGGACCAGACGGGTGGCCACCAGGAAAGCTTCCATACCTGATGTCTGCCTTGCCTGCAGTGCACCTCCGGACCCTTGGGGTTTCCGGCTGTGGGACCTTATTCTGTCCCCACGAGTCACCAGGTGACCTCCAGCACCACAGGGGCCACTCTGAAGATAGCCAGCAGGGCCCTGGGGGCCCACTGGGGGCCTTGGCCCAAGCCCACCAGGCCCCGTGGAAGGTTCCAGGCCCACGGGCCACTGCAGTCCTCTCCTGACATCCCCTCTCCATTGCCCCAGGCCCCCGACTTGGCCAGCTTCACTGGCCTCAGGGCCCTTCCGTGTCCCCTTCAGTGATGGCCCTGCAAGCCACCCATCTCCCAGCTAGAGACGCTGTCCACTAGCCCTCGTCCGGCCCCCACAGTTAGTCCTTCCAACAATCTCCATCCTGTGTTCTGAGTCTCCCTGGAAGGGGCTGCCTCTGCAGCCTCCCTATGGCCTCGACTCCTCCTAGGCCTCCACCTCTGCTCTCACTCCTTTGGACCAGGCTGCAAAGGGCCAGAGAGTAAATAAGCTCAGCTTTCTGGGCCGGATGGTCTTTGTGAGGACAGCTCAGCTCTGCCCTTGTAGTGAAAGCACCTAGGTATTTAGGAGTGAGTGGGCGTGAGTGGGCGTAGCTGTGCGTCAATAAACTTTATTGATAAAAACAGGCCAAGGGCCACATTTGGCCCTCAGGCCATAGTTTGCTAACTCTTGATCTAGACCACCCCCAACACTGACCTCAGGGGGCTCTTTCTCACTCTCAGACCTGGTGCATACCTCCCCTGATCTAAACCTTTTCTCTGCCTCTTCATTGGTGGGGGACAAAGGTCCCAATCTCCTGTCTTGGCTTGGAAGGCTCTTCAGGGCTTTGGCCTAGCCTGCCATCACTGATGCCTTTTACAGCCATGCTTTCTCTCTCATTGATGCTGTTTCCTCTGTCATCCACCTTTATCACCAGGCAAACTCCTACTCATCCCTCAAAGCCCCAGCTCCAATGCCCCCTCCTCGGTGAATCCTCACCTGGGTCCCAAGCATGGCTTTTGACCATACCTTCTCCCCTGTTCCACCCCCACCCCAGCCTTGCCACCTGGGCTTAAAAATATCTGCGTCCAGCCCTGTCTCCTCCCAATCCCAGGGATTCTTCCAAACCATGTCTTGGCTATGGGAGTACTTTACCCAAGCCAGCTAATTGTGTAGTACCTCCTCCCCCTGGCTGTGCTAATTGGTCTAGAAATGGGCATGTGACCCCCCACTGGCCAATAAAAGTCCTTCCTTGGGGTTTTTCAGTCAGAGGCAGCAAGGAGGAATCCTTCCCTCCCTTACTGAGAAAACAGAAGGCTGCATGCTTGGCACCGTGGGGACTCTTGCAGGGCAGCTGGGCTGGGAGAACGAATCGGGCCCCTCTTTCATGCAGACAACTTGAAATCAATTACCATCACCACCAACACATAGTAGGTGTTTCATAGATGGAACAAATACCTAACCACAGTTCCCTTTTCCTCCCCAATCTCCTACTAATTTCCTCCACAGCTCATATCACCATCTTGTCTACCTTATATTCAAAATATTCATTTATTCTTTGAGTGTCTCTCCCACTAGAATGCCTGTCTATTCACAGCTGTCTCCAGGCCCCAGGATGCAGGAACCGAGGCATAACGGGTGGGGCTTTGCTGCAAAATGAAAATGCAGGACCGTCTGTTCCGAGAGCAAGAAATGATGCGTCGTTCAAGGTGCTAAAATACAAAGCTTTTTCCTTTCTCCCTCGGTGTGTGTCTCTCCACTTGTCATGGTTTTTTAACACTTGCGATTTTGTGTCTTTCTAAGTAAAGAAAAATGAAAAGTTTGAATGATCAGCAG
>NW_006787630.1:751999-757777 GCF_000442215.2 Lipotes vexillifer | reverse complement strand
GCAGGAACGTTACCACCTGTTTTGTGCAATTCAAGTTGTGCATGCAAACAGATACAAGATCGCGTACCTCATATGCGCAGCATCGCCAAAAACACAGTTTGGATTTTGTAGCCTGCGCCTGCATAAGTGTTTTGTTCTCATCAGAACAGATGAAACACAGCCCCAAACCTGGGTGTTTTCATTTCACTTCTGGACATGTGAACATTCTGCCGATGCTGTGGACGCTGGTGGTGCAGACAGGGCAGCAGGAACGTGGGGGCTCGCATTTCGTGCGTGGGTCCTAGCTCGCATCCTGCTCTGTGGTCCCAGTGGCCATCACTTACCAAACACAAGGTCAGAGATCAAATGATTAAGAGTCTCAAGAGGGTGACAGCAGGGTGTTAAACCAAGTGTAGAACCCTTGGCGACTATATAGGTCGCCCACCTGCAAAGCCAGACCCGCTAGAGAGGCCTGGTACACAGCAGGTGCCCAATAAATGCTTGTTGCGAGAGTGATGGAAGTTGGAGATCATCTAATCCCAGGGGCACAAACAGTTTCCGCAGCCTCAGAGGCTATGAATGGTGTCCCGGCTGCAAGGTAGGATCGGGATGAGAGGGGTTGACTGCGGGGGGTGTCCTCTGTGATGATCTGAATAGTGGCCCCCAAAGACACCCATCCCTAATCCCCGGGCCCTGAGGATGTGTCACCTCATGAGGCAGAAGGGACTTTGCAGGTGGGATTAAGTTGAGGTCCCTGAGATGGGCGTGATCCTGGATTCCCTGGGGGGGGTGCCCAGTGTCATCACAAGGTCCTTATAAGAGGGAGGAGGTAGGGTCAGAGGCGGAGAGAGATGGAGATGCTGCGCTGCTGGCTGTGAGGATGGAGGACAGGGCCGCGAGCCAGGGATGTGGCTCCTCTAGAAGCTGGAAAAGGCGGGAACCAATGCTGCCCTGGAGCCTCCGGAAGGACCAGTCCTGCCCACGCCTGGATTTAGCCCCGTGAGACCCACGTCCGAGTTCTGAACTTGAGGACTGAGAGAGAATGAACATGTGTGGTTTAAAGCCCTAAGTTTGTGGAGTCTGTTACAGCAGCAACAGGAAACTCATACACCCCCAACCTGCATGCCCCCGCCTCCCCGCTGTGGAGGGAACCCTGTTTCATCCGTCCAAACCGTTAGTCTTCTGCAAATTGATTCTTTGAAAAAAGTGGTTCCGCCACTACGTGCAAAGATTTGAAGCCCCGGTCTGACCCCATCTGCCAACCACTCAGACAGGGAAACTGAGGAGAAGGGGGGAGCGGGGGATCTGAACGATGGTCTGACTGAGCTGGGCTGAGCGTCCACCTCCTCAGACCTCTTGGTTTCACACCCCTACTTTCTCAGGTGCACATTCAGGAGTGTAATGGGGCAGCCTCTGTGGAAAACAGTTTGGTGGCTCCTCAAAAAGATAAACATAGAATTATCACATGACCCAGCAATTCTACTGTCATGTATACACCCAGAAGAATTGAAAACAGGGACTCAAATAGACATTTGCACACCCATGTTCACAACAGCGTGATTCAAAACAGCCTAAAGGTGGAAGCAACCCAAATGTCCATCAACAGGTGATGGATAAACACAATGTGGTCCGTCTATACGGTGGCACATCACTCAGCCATGAAAAGGAGAGAAGCCCTGACACTCGCTGCCACATGGATGGACCCTGAGAACATGTTGCTCAGCGAGAGAAGCCAGACACAGAAGGACCCACAGGGTGTGATGCCACGGATGGGAAACGTCCAGAACAGGCAGATCCACAGACAGAGAGTCGGTTCCTGGTTATCAGGGGCTGGGGAGGGGGAGGGGGTGACTGCTGATGGGGACGGGCCTTCCTTTGGGGTGATGGAATGCTCTGGAACTAGAGGTGATGTTTGCTCACAGTTGTGAATGTGCTGAAAATCGCCAAACTGTTCACTGTAAAACAGTTAGCTTTACATGAAGTCAATTTTACCTCTTTTTAAAAATCCAGGGTTGCAACCTGAGGCTGCCGTTGCCCACGCCGATCGCTGCCCTGGGGGTGGGACCGCGAGGCCACATGGTGACCGTGTAACTTCTGAGGGATCCAGGGAAGAGGCCCCTGTGGCTGCCCCACCTCACAGCCCCTCCCACGATGCCCTAGGATTCCAGTTCCTCCACCTCCAAAACTTCTCATTTTTTTTCCCGTCTGCGTTTTAAAGCCGTTCTGGTGGATGTGAAACCTTTGATATTTGTAGCAGAAACTGGAGGCTGGGGGCTTCGACCCCTCCAACTCCCACCCACCAGGCTCCAGCTCCTGGGAGAACTGCCTGGTTTTCAGGCAGGGGTCGGGTGGGGAGACTGGGGGTGGGTGAGGCTCCACTCTGGGTGCAGCCAGATGAGGGGATGTTCCTCCTTTTCTCCTCAGTGTCTCCTCCCCAGCACTGGGGCTGGGGGCCTCCCTGCATCTCAGCACCCCGGCTACTGTCCACCAGAACCCCACCTTCCCTCTGGGACACCAGGGTGACCTGGGCCGTGTAAGGACTCAGGTGGGAGCATTTGGTCAAGGATCAGCATCTCGCCTCCTGGGAGGCCTGGGTGGGACCGCAGCCACTCACAATGAGCGGCTGGTCAGCCTGGAGCGTGTGGCAGCCGTTCCCAGCCTGACATCAGGGTGGCCCCACCGCCCCAGCGCTGCCAACCAAGACACCCTGGCGCTGCCCTGGGCTGAGTCTACTTCCTGAGCAAGGGGACCCAGAGATGTCCCACTGTGGAGGGCTCCTTGTGTCCAGCATGACCTTGGGCCAGGGCAGCCGGTGAGCCGTCGGGGAGGAAAGGCTGCAGCTCAGTGTGTCACCCCCTCCCCAGCGTGCGGAGGGGACAGCGGGCGGGCGGGTGGGCGGGGCCGAAGCAGCCCCCAAATCTGTGCTGAGTGGGTGTGAATTCTGGGCTCAAGAGGTTGTCAGGCCAAAGCCGCAAGTGGACCCAGGGCAGGGCAGGGCGGGGAGGCCGTCAGCTCAGAACCAGCAGCGACGTGGGGGACGGGCCTGGTGGGCCCAGGGCCTGGAGGGGAGGGATGGGGGCCCCCAGGGGACAGGCAGGGCCGGGGTGGGGGGCTGTGGCTGGAGGGGGAAGATGGGGGGCGGCCGGAGGCAGGGGTACTGTCAGGGGCTGCTGTCTGCGGTGGTCCAAGCCCCCTGCCCGCGGCTGCCACGTCTCTGGCTCAGCCGCCTTCCTGCGGGCGGGGGGAGCGCTTCTGAGAAGAAGCTGTCCCTCAGGGTCTCGGGGTTTCTCAGGACCGTCTCCCTCCTCCAGACCCATCCCCGGGCCCCAGCCTGACGCACATCAAACTACCACCTGCGGGCTCTGGGGAGGGGGTGAGCTCCCTGTCCCTTAGCGGGTGGAAGCGGTCGGAGAGGGGGCTGGGCTCAGACAAGGGCATGCCAGTCAGTGCAGCCATTTCAGAGCTGGGAAAACTGAGTTTCAAAGACACGCAGACCTGCTGCAGGCTGTTCCCGGGAGTTTAGAGAGACGCCCGGGCCCCCTAAGGGGAAGAGGCAGCCCCTCCCTCCTCACTCCTCCCTGCGTGCCTGCCTGCCTTCCACACAGCCAGGCTCTGGGGACACACCCGGTGCAGGGGGCCCAGCCTCCCCTGCAGGAGGTAAAGTTGTAATGAGGGTGGAGCTCATTTTACATGGGTGACCTCATCTCTGGCACCAGTCTGCGGCTCCAAGATCAGAAGACTTCCTCAAGACACAAACCACCCCCATTTTACAGATGGGGAAACTGAGAATCAGAGAGCCCAGTGGCTGGCCCAAGGCCCCCAGTGGGCCAGTGGGACTGGCTGCTCTGGCAAGTCTGCACAGGACCCCACTCAGCCGCTCCCTGACCATCATTTTCCAAAGTCGTTGTTTTTCTCTAACCACCAGCATCCTTCCCGCCAGGTCCAGAGAGGAAGGTCAGTTGGCCCAAGGAACAGGGGCACCTGGGAAGCCCCTCTCAGCCGCCCTGGGCAGATATGCTTATTGTTGTTGTTGTTGTTATTGTTCGCCTGGCGCTCAACCAGACCCAGATGGGGAATCTGAAGCCTGGAGGAGGCTCCCTGCCCTGACCCCTCAGGCTGGGGAGTTTGTGTACTGTCTCCCCATGGGAGAGCTTGTAGAGGGATCACACACAGCTGCCCCTGCTTGCAGACCCCTATTAGCAACCTCTTTTCCATCCACAGGAAGCCCCACTGCACAGATGGGTAAACTGAGGCCAGTCAGGTGGGGGAGCCGCCTGCCTGGGTGGTTGTTTGATGCTGGGCCAGGAGCAGTTTGCTTCCAGACCTGGTCGAGCTCACAACAGCAGCCAGATGCTGCCGGCACACATGCAGGGCTGGGATTCCAGCTCAGCGGCTGGGCCTGAAATATGTTTATGAATAATAATTCCAGGCAGCCCTGAGCCATCAGGATCGAAGCCTTCTGTCTGGGTTCAAGCAGCTATGAAGGTGGGGGTGGGGACACGTTACCACCTGTGCCTCTCCCCAGGCCGATGGAGGGGTCCTCCCTGACTTTCCAACACCCTCCCCTTAAAATTGGACCCTAGGGACTTCCCTGGTGGTCCAGTGGTTAAGACTCCGAGCTTCCAATACAGGGGGTGCCCGTTTGATCCCTGGTCAGGGAACTAAGATCCCACATGCCTGGCAGCAAGGCCAAAAAAAAAAAAAAAAAAAAATTGAATCTGAACCTGGCCACTTCTCTCCATCTCTGTACCCCCCGTCCATGACGCCCCTGGTTTCCTGCCTGGACCTTGATCCCCCACCTCCTCCTTCCTTTCCTCCTGCCTGGGACAGCCTCCATAGGGAACCAGAAGGGATTTCCAAAAGACAGTTGCATTGTTGCCTGCCCCCCACCTTCTGGAAGCCCCCCATGGCTCCCTCCCTTCTCAGTAAAATCCACATCCCCGGCCACCCCACCCACTTTTCCAACCCGGGGTTTGGGGCTCTTCCACTCCCCATCCCTCACTCTGCCTGCCTCAGGGCCTTTGCACATGCAGATCCGATCCGGGTCTTCTTGTCACCTAGGCAGCTCCATCTCCTTATTCAAAGACCTCTCCTTGGGGAGACTTCCCTGCCCCCCCAAGCAGAGCCTCCAATACCCCTTAGGCTCCACCCCCCACCCCCATCCCTCCCTCGCACCCCACTCTGCCCCACAGCCCTGGAAGCAGTCCGTGTCCAGTTCTGTCTGCCACCAGCCTCCGGGACCTCGGGACAGAGACCTCTCTGGTCTCATTTAATCCAAATTCTTCCCGGGTGGGGGAATATTTGCTACCTGAGCCCTGCCCTCAAAGAGGGGAGACCTTGCCTGACTCATCTAGGCCCAGGCCACGCCCCATATCGACCACACCCACACGTAAATTCAGCGCGCCTGCCACGACCCCCACGCAAGCCGCAAGCCGCCCCTCCAGAGCTCTGCTCCTGACCAAATGCCCCATCCCGCTTCCCTCCTCGCGACTCCAGAATGGTTCCAGGTGTGGGGGCTTTCGGGAGCCCCTTCATACCTCCCCCACTCTCCACCCCTTCCTGGTGGCATCGATTTGCCCCCGGCCACCCCTCCCCCTCAGCCCTTCCTCCTCCAGGTCTCAGCCCAATGCCCCCACCTCCAGGAAGCCCTCCCTGAATCTTTCACGGTTTTCTAATTACACCTTCATTTGTTTGTCTCTACCACAGAACAAGGTCACTTCTGATGTCCTCACTGCAGTGTTCCCCGTGCCCAGACTGGGGGGTTAGTGCTTAGGAGGTATTCACAATACCTTTGTGTAA
>NW_006787630.1:748430-751989 GCF_000442215.2 Lipotes vexillifer | reverse complement strand
TGCGGGGTCTCAGTCCCCACTTGGAGGGCTCCTGAAGACCCCTGCCTGGCCCGTTGGCCTTGGGAGGGCAAAGGTCTGCCAGGCTGGGCTTGTCTGGAGGGGTGTCCTGGGAGCTGCCTGCACCCTTCACGCCCTAGGATCCCCCCACCCTGTTCAAGCCCACTGACCCCTGAAGACTTGGGGTGCCCTCTTCCCTGGCAGAGTTTGGGGTGCAGGGTCTCCTGAGGGATTCTCCACCCCCCTCCTGGCCCCTGCCCTGATACAGCAGGTGCACAATCAATGCCACAGTGACGACCCCCAAAGTCCCAGCCCTCAGAGCAGGAGGCACCTTGGGATGTGGTTAAACTACATCCTGGAGCTCGATGCCCGGTTCACATGACTTGTTCTGCCCCCAGCTGACACATTCAGAAACAGGTGCTTTGTAGCCCTTTGCCAGGATTAAATGAAGTGATGCTTTGGGACTTCCCTGGCAGTTCAGTCCTTAAGACTCTGCGCTTCCACTGCAGGGGGCACAGGGTTCCATCCCTGGTTGGGGAACTAAGATCCCGCATGCTGTGCGGAGCGGCCAAAAAATAAAATAATAAAATAAAATAAAATAAAAAATTAAGTAATACTTAGCTCCAGGCTGGTCCCATGACCCGCTGGGGGATTGTTACGTTATTACCTTACTCCTTCCTCAGCAGGCTCCTTGCCAATCTGAGCAATGCCCCACTTCACAGATGTGGAAACTGAGGCCCAGAGAGGGGCTGCCCCTGCCCAGACTCCTCTGGCAGCCGGGCCTGGTTGGAAAAGATAAAGCCGTGAGCCATTATCAGCCAGAGCGACGTGACGGATGAGCTGGAGAAATCCTCGCCGCCGTCCAGCTGCCCATCGATCGGGCGCTCCAGCCTCCATGGCCGGCCACGATTAATTTATGTGGGACTGGAGAACACTAATTAAGTCTGTTTAAGAGGAAGTTAACTTTAATGCCCTGGCCACCCGCCTCGCTCACTGTGAGATCTGCCGGGAGTTTCCACGGGCGCCAGGGAGACCCCAGCGGTCTTGGAGCAGCGGTGCCAAGTCTGGAAGGGAGCCAGCACTGGCCTGCCACATACCATCCGGCCACTGAGACCCGGCTCCCGGCCCTGCGAGATTCAGCTGTTCCAGCTGTGTACGAAGGCATGGGAGGCCCTCCTGGGTCGCACAGTAGAAGCCTCAGGCTGGCCTGGGAGGCTAGCCCTGCTGTCAGGATGTGATGCAGGCAAAACCACTGCCACTGCGAGCCAACTCCAGCCTTGGTGTGCTGGCACCTCTGAGCATGAGGACAAAGGCTGGTACAGAGTAGGTGCTCAATTAATCCTCCATTCTCAGTGGGGCTTCTGGCTCCCACTTGCACCCAGTGTTGAGTTATACATCTGGGAGGCGCAGAAACTATCAACAATTGTAAAGCAACTATACTCCAATAAAAATTAATTTTAAAAAATTTTTAAAATAAACAAATCTGGGAGGCAGATCGGGGCCCCAGCCCTCCCCTACTTGAGCCCCCACCCCCGTGCCCTCCTGCAAGAGCACAGAGTCCTCAATGGACCCTGGAACCTTGGCCTCAGTCTGAGCCTCTCCTTCACGCTGCAGCCAGGCAGGATTTCTAAGGAAAGGATGCCCTTTCACACCTCTGAGCCCTTGCAAGCTCTGGTCCCTCTGCCAGGAATTCCCTTCCCTCTTCACTCAGAAAATACCCACTTTCTCATCCTTCAAGCCCTCCCCTAGGCCTGATCCTCAGCCCCTCTCTGACCCCCTGCCCCATCCCTGGATCTCTCTCTCTGACCCCACCCTGACCTTCAGGGGGTTGGAAATGTCTGTGCCCAGCTCTGTCTCCACTCCATCTGGACTCACCAGCTGGGGCTCCAGGTCACCCAGGGAACAGAGAGGTGCACCTGGGGGCACGAGTGAATGAATGAACAACTGACAAATTCTCACAACAACCCTGCAGTGAGAGATTATTGTTGTCATTGTTGTGATTCGTGCCTGCTGGGCAGGCCTGCTGCATTTGTGGAGCCTCAGTTTCCCCATCTGTAAAATGGGCACTGCAGCACTCAGAGGCTGGACCAGAACCAGGACAAGAGGCCACAGCTGAGAGAACTGAAGACACTGCCAGCTGGCCTCCCCAGGGCCCCTTGGACATGCCCACTGAGGGGACCAGCTGAAACTTCACACAGTCCCAGGCTGAGAGGGCCGGAGCTCAGCCTTCAGAGTGAGCAACAGGCAGAGGGGGGACTGTGGGTACCAAGGCAAGGAGGGTGTGGGCCTCGAGACCCTGGCCCCGGGGCCATGACCCTGTGGGCAGTGGGCAGTGGGGAGCCCTGGCAGGTTGTAGAGCAGAAGAGGGCCCTGGTTGGATGACTGGTAAAAATGGCTCGGGTGAGGGACTTCCCTGGTGGTCCAGTGGTTAGGACTCGGCATTTTCACTGCCGAGGGCCCAGTTCGATCCCTGGTCAAACCGTGGGATCAAACAAGCCATGCGGCCAAAAAAAGCAAAGAAAAGAAAGAAATGTCTTGGGTGGGAGAGATGGAGACCAGGCGTCTGAATCCTGGCTTTGACATTTGCCTGTGTGTAAAGCAGCCACACGGTGCCTCAGTGTCCACTTCTGGACAAGGGGACAATGATTGTGTCCATGACAGACTTGGGTCCTGCTGGCCAAAGAAGTCAGCAATGGTCTTGGGAGAAAAGGAGGGAACAAAATTGGCCCCAGGCCAGCAGGGACCTAGACATTCCTCAGGGGAGAGGCGCCCACCTCCCTCCGTAGATGCTTTGCCTCCGTGAAGGAGAATAAAGCAGCAAACCCTGAAAATCTCAGAATCCTGACATCCCGAAATGCCCAAATCTCCATGTCCCAGAACTCCGAGATCCCGGAATCCCAGCGTATGGGATGAGCGGTACCACTGGTGCCCTGGAGTTTGTGCCCTTTACACCTTTCTTCCAACCCTCATTCCTGTGTCTTTGCCATCTCCAGGCAGATTTCAATTACTACCTTATTTTTAGATTTTTTTTAAATAAAAACTTATTTCATTTATTTTACTTTGGTGTACCTATTTTTGTTCATATTTTTCTTAAATTTATTAGTAACCCATTTCAGTGGAAATTTGATGGAAAATAGCTTTCACTTATTTGAATAACAAACGGAGCAATGAAGAACTGCAGGTATAATAACATCTATGGATAGTCAGTAGTAGTGAAAATATTAAAACAATGTATAAGCATTCAAGTCGTAACAAAGTTTAAGCTTAGATCCTTCAGTAAACCACAGAGGCATATGGAGTAGTGGAATCCAGTGATGTGACTAATTTAGTCTCTGTGGCGTCCATAGGCTCATTTATTAAATGAATGTTTTTTGTTTGTTTGTTTTTTGTTTTTTGTTTTTTGCGGTACGCGGGCCTCTCACTGTTGTGGCCTCTCCCGTTGCGGAGCACAGGCTCCGGACGCGCAGGCTCAGTGGCCACGGCTCACCGGCCCAGCCGCTCCGCGGCATGTGGGATCCTACCGGACCGGAGCACGAACCCACATCCCCCGCATCCGCACGGG